>NC_067398.1:621670842-621993342 GCF_016432865.1 Antechinus flavipes
AAGTGTCATTATAAAGAAATATTTTGGTGTATGTGAGGATTTTCTTACTAATGGACTCTTTGGGATAAAAACTAAGTAATGGAGTCTCTATATCAAAGGGTATGAACATTTTAATCACTTTATTTGTATGTTCCCCAAAAGTTTTCTAAAATAATTGTATAGAGTCACAGCCCCACCAACAATCATGCATGTTTTTAGGAAAATAACTTGTAATTCATTTATATAAATGTATCCTCTTATTTTTATTCTTGTTGAATCATTTTAGTTGTGTCTGGCTCTTTGTGATCCCGTTTAAGGTTTTCTTGGCAAGATATTGGAGTGGTTTACTATTTCCTTCTCCAGCTCATTTTACAGATGAGATAACTGAGGCAAACAGGGTTAAGTGATTTGCTCAGGGTAACATGGTTAGTAGATTCCTGAGTCCAGGTGTTGTATCTGCTGTGGAGAGAGAGACAGAGAGAGAGCTGAAAGAGAGAAAAACCAAGAGAGAGAGAAACAGACAGAGTGAGATGGTCTACAAGACCAAAAAGAAACATGTTTTGAAGGAAGATACCTATGCAAAGAGGGAGGAGAAGGGAAGTCTTCCTGAACATGGTGTTCTTTTGGTCTTGGTGCTAAGGGGACGGAGTCTTTCCAGGCACACTCTACCATTGGTGCAGAACCTGGTTTTGTAGGACAAAACACCAGCCCTTTAGGCGCTTTTGGTTTACTTTAAAACAGACAAATGGAACCATTTAGCATAGCAAGACCCTTGAAAATCAGATTCAAACCCTGATGAATCCTTTGTCCTATGGCAATATCTCAGAACCTAAGTTTCTTCTTTTAAAGAGGATTAAAATGCTTACTTTACCTATCTCCTAGGGTGATTGTAAGGTTCAAATAAGATAACATAAGTAAAACTTATGTCCCTTTTACCAATCCTGTTCATAGGGATATTTGTGTTTTAAAAGAGGATTTTAAAGATTAACTCATATTCTTTTTCAGTTGTTGGAACTCCAAACATTTTGATAAAATTAAAATGAAGAACTTCTGAAGGTGAGGGAAAATATATTTTCTACCACATAGAAGTAAAACAATTAAAAAAAAAACTCCCCTATTCTATGGGGAATAGATAGAATAGCATATATGAAAGGCCTACCTTGTGCTCATAGATATAAAGTTGGAAGATATCTCAGAAGACTTCTAGTCCAAACCCCTCATTTTACAATTGAGGAAACTGAGGCCATGAGAAGTCAAAAACCATACCCAAAGTCACATATGTAGTAATAAGTAGAAGTGGTTTTTGAACAAAGTTCTTTGGGTTCCACTGTTCCATGACTTCCAAAATGCTGGGAATCAAAGACAAAAATGAAACAGGTATTGACTTTGAGGAATTTATATATTATTTATTTTAAAAAATAGCCTTTTATTTTCAAAATACAAAGATGATTTTCAGCATTTACTCTTGCAACACCCTGTGTTCCCAGTTTTTCTCCTTCCCTTTCCCTCCTTAATATGTTAAACATGTACAATGAAGAATTTATATTTTAAATGGGTAAGCAATCTATATGTGTGTGTGGGTATTATATATATAATATTCAACATTCATGTAGCTCTTTACATATATGATTTCGTATGAGTCTTCTGTAAATACATTTTGGGGGAGTTGTTATTATCATGGCAGGGTGGGGGTGGTTAAGACGAAAGAGGAAAGGTCTCATGCTGACTGTGGTGATTGAGCTGAGAGACTCCAGCAGGAAAAGGAAGAGGTGGAGGAAGAGGAAGAGGAGATCAAGAAAAAGGGGGATGGATAGTGGAAGAGAAGGTGGAGGGGAGATGAGGAATTGAGTGGAGGCATTCCAGGCACAGGGGACTGCCGGTTCAAAGGAAGAGAACTTAAAGATGAGGTGTTCTGTGTAAGAACAACAATTAGATTATGATTAGAATGTAAAATATATTAATCAGTCAGCCAGTTAATAGACATTTATTAAGCATCTATTATGTGTCAGGTACTGGACTAACCATTGTGGATACCAAAAGAAGCAAAGGATGGTTTCTGTTCTCAAGGAAATTAAATAATGGGAGAGATCACAAGCAAACTGATGAGTACAAATCAGCTATTTACAGGATAAAAAGGAGTTAATTAACAGAGGGAAGAAACTGAGATTGAGAAGATTCGGGAAGGTCTCCAGTACAGGGTGGGATTTTAGTTGGAACCTAAAGAAAACAAATATAAATTTGAGACTGGAGAGCTTTCCAGGAATAGGGGGACAGAATCCAGGGATGGAGTGTGAGATTCCAGGAACAGCCAGGAGGCACTTTGGATGGAAATGTCATTGGATGGAAGAATATTTGGGGAATAATGTTCAAGAAGACTGGAAAGGATGAGGAATGGGGAATAGATTTTGAGGGGCTTTGAATGCCAAACTGAATTTTGAGATGATTGGAAGTCACTGGAGTTTATTGAATTGAGAGAAAAGAGATGGGATATAGTGGAAGAGAATAATGTGAATTGAGATTGGAAAGATAAAGTGGGAGAGCCAGATGCTTTTTAAAGTATTGAGCAGTGGAGTTTATATTTGATTCTAAAAGTAACAGGAAACCCCTGGAGTTTATTGAGTGAGAGGAGGGGTGGAGCAGAGTGATCACAAAGTCTCCATCTGGAGAGAGAGGCTTGAGCTTTAGGAAAATCCTGCTCAAACTCCTTCTAATTTAGCCTTTCCCAGCTTCAGAAGAAAGGGACTGGGGAGTGTTAGTAGAGTGGGCTTTTGAAAAGTGGTGAAATCCATCACTCTCTTATGTCAGCAGTCACTGAATAGTGTGTCATTCCCTGGCTGCTAGCAAAGTAGGAAACCTAACCAGATAGTTTTGCTCTCTGCATCTGTTTTCTTGTGAAAGAAGCAAGTGAGTTTCAACTTGCCAAAAGGAACATTTATTGTCATTTTGTATCACGGTCTCTTTCCTTTCATTAACACATTCATTTGTTTTTCATTTACCTACTGTGCTGTGCACAGGGAGAAGAATAAACTTGAGGAGAGACAGACTCCTGTCCTAATGATACATTTTGTTATGTTCATTTCTTTCGGGTCCAACTCTGTGAATCCATTTGGGGCTTTCTTGGGAAAGATATTGGATTGATTTGCCATTTTCTTTTCTAGCTCATTTGACAGATGAAGAAAATGAAAGAAATGGAGTAAAGTGACTCGCCTATGGTCACAAAGATAGTTAAGCTCAGGTCTTCCTAACTCCAGGCTAGTACTCTATCACTCTGCCACCTAATTGCCACTATATAGATGTAGGTTGAAGATATTAAAGGTTTATTTATTCCAGACCATTACATTAAAGCAAATATCACAATGAAGAGTCACATAAATTTTTATGGTTTCTTAGTGCATATAAAAGTTATATTTACACCACATTGTAGTCTATTAAATATACAATAGTGTCATGTCTAAAAATGTACATACCTTATTTAAAAATATTGATAAAAAATACTAACCATCATCTGAACTTTCAGTGAATTTTAATCTTTTAGCTGGTAAAGGGTCTTTCCTTAATGTTGATGGTTGCTGATTAATCAGGGTAGTGATTGCTGAAAGCTGTGGTAATTTCTTTAAAACAATTAAGTTTGTCTCATCAATTGCCTCTTTCTTTCACTTGAATACTGAGATACCATTGTATTGTTGAAAACTAGGGAATATAGGAGCCTGAGGAGAGGGAGACAGATGAAGAACAGCCCATCACTTAACAGTCAATACACATGACATTTGTTTTAGATGCAATTCATAATGTCTTAAAATTACAATAGTAATACCAAAAATCACCATAACAGATATAATGATGAAAAACTTTCAGATATTACAAGAATTACCAAAATGTGACAAAGAGATATGATGTGAGTACATACTGTTGGAAAAATGGTGTCAATAAAAATTATTCAGTATAGGATTGTCACAAATTTTCAATTAGTAATAAATGCAATATCTGGAAAGAGCAATAAATAAAAGCACAACAAAACAAGGTATGTCTATACCAACACATGTAAGTAAGACCAATTCACACAGCATTTATTAATAAATTGGTCAATCAAAAGGTCCATTATTTGCTAAGCATTTGAGAATGATACAACTGGAAGGGTTCAGGTAGAAGGAGTGCTTGGGTTGCATCTTGAAAGGAGCGAGAAATTCTAAGTCAGAAATGTCTATTAAGCATGGAAGAGAATCAGCATAAAATTGTAAAGACAGAACATGTTAAGCCATGTGGAGAAAGGTGAGGAAGCTAGTTTGTATGGACAAGACTGTGTATGAACGGGGACAATAGGCAATAATACTGGAAAAGTAAGATGGGAGTTAGATTGTGAAGGACCTTCGCTCGAGCCAAATGGACAAGTGGAAAGCCTAGTGAAGATAATTAAACTGAAGTTAGTTAATGAAGATTCACAGCTAGATGGCGCAGTGGATAGAGTATCTGGAAGTCAGGAAGGCTCCTCTTTCTGAGTTCAAATCTGGTCTCAGACACTAGTTGTGTGTCCTTGGGCAAGACACTTCAGTCTGGCTGTCCCTGTTTCCTCATTTGTAAAATGAGCTGGCAAAGGAAATAGCAAAGGAAACAAGAAAATCTTAAAGGGATCAAGGAGTGTCAGATATGGCTGAAAACTGAATGAAAGTTCAAAACAAAGTATATATGAGGAGGGTCAAGGCAGAGTGTTGAGTGTGTACCTGCTGTTGTGGAATGAGATATGGATGATGATCCAGTAAAGAAAACTGAGAAAAGGATAGGAGAATTGGGAGAGACCGGTATCACAAAATCCATAGAGAAGAGAATATGTAAGAGAAGAGGATAGTCATCTGTTCGAAATGCTTCAGAGATGTTCAGAAGATTGAGGATTAAGAAAAGATCATCAGATTCGACAATTTAGAGATTATTATTATCTTGAGAGAGTAGTTTCAGTTGAGTGATTAAGATGGAAGCCAGATTGCAAAGCACTGAGAAGAGTGTGAAAGGAAATGAAATGGTGGTAATGAGTATAGATGGCTTTTTCTAGAATTTGGCTAATAAACCTTGGACAACTACTTAACCCTGATTGTCTCTGTACCATCACTGCCAAATAAACTAAATAAATAAATAAAAGAATTTGACTAATAAAGGGCAGAGGAATATAACATAATAGTTTAAGGTGGTGGTAGAATTTAATGAGTTTTTTTTTTCCAAAATAGAATGTTTGTAGGTCACAGGGAAAGAACCAGTAGATAGAAACCCTTGAAGATAAGAGAGATGAAGATATTAGTGGGGATGATCTACAGGACAAGAAGTGAGGGTATGAGTCATTAGTAATAAGCTCTATGACCTTGGTCAAGGAAAATAATAATAATAATAATAATAATAATAGCATTTATAGTACTTCCTCCTTCTCTCCCTCCCTTCATTTCTCCTTCCCTTCTTTCTTTCCTTCCTTTTTCCCTCCCTTCCTCCCTCCCTCCCTTCTTTCTTCCTTTCCTCCTGCCATCTCTTCCTTTCTTTTTTCTTCCCTCCCTCCCTTTCTCCCTCTTTCACTCTCTCCCTCCCTCCCTTTCTCCCTCTTTCCCTTTCTCTCTCCTTCTTCCTCCCTCCCTCCCTTTCTTCCTCCCTCTCTTCCTCCCTCCCTCCTTCCATTCCTTCTTCCTTCCTTCCTTCTTTCCTTCCTTCCTTCCTTCCTTTTTTCCTTGCTTCCTTCCTTCCTTCCTTCTTTCCTTCCTTCCTTCCTTCTTTCCTTCCTTCCTTCCTTCTTTCCTTCCTTCCTTCTTTCCTTCCTTTCATCCCTTCCTCCTTTGTGGGAAGAAGAGAAAATAAATTCTTGTTAATCAGAAAAAATTTTAAATAAAAAAATTAAGGTATTGGTCTAGTTGGTCTCTTCTATCTTTTAAACTTTCTTTTGTGGAACTTTTTTGGTGAGGACCAATGGAGAATTCCAAAGGAAAGATAAAACATTTTATACAGTGGAAGACAAAGACCTGTTCCTAATAGGGTCTTTTTCCTTTGATTGCTTACCCATAATTTTTCTTGAACTATCAGAAAACACATTCGGGAGACATGATTACATTTGTAATTTGTAAGAATTTTCAGTCTTCACCTTCGCTTGTTATGAATTCAGTAACTGTGAGCTCCATCACACAGCTAGGGCAGGGGGAAATTTCTTTATGAAACTGCATTGTGTAAGGATTCCCTTTTGAAGAGTCCAGACTGGAAAAGTGGTTGGGAAGCTTGCTGAGCATTGTATTAGGTTTCATTACCAAGAGTCCTATTAAATCCCAGTGAAACAGTAAACCTAGTGTTTTCTCAACTTAAACCAGTAAGAATACAATCCAGAAAAAACACCAGCCAGGGGATTTTATTGGAAAGTCTCAAATCCTGCCTGTCATGATCTTAGCACCTGTTCCCCTAATAACTTTAAAAAGAGGCCCACAACTGTGGTAGGTGACTACAGGTACTTGTAAGAATGTGGAAACCCACTGAGCAAGGTACAATTAAAGAATTATTAGAAAATCAGACTTCACAGCAGGAGCACAACATTTCAGATGCATTTTGAGAATTACAATGTCATTTTCAATGATAATTTTTATTGTACTGACTCGTGTGACAGTAATGCCTTTTAGAGGCCTTCTAGCAATTCTTGGCTTTTTTCCCCCCAGATAATTAGATTAGACAGAATCCTTGATTGCTGACATATTTCAGGGAATTGGAGGGTCAAATATGAAGGAAGGAAACACAGCAACTTTGGGATGATTGATGATGATGATGATTGATAATGATGAAGAAGAAGATGACAATTGACTAAGATCATTGGTCTGTGATTTCAGTGTTTGATGTGGGTATTCCCTTCAACAGTGCAGCTGACAATCTCTCTATGACTTGTCTCCTGTAGGACTTTTATACATGTCCTCCCTTAAGTCAAAACCAGTCTGCTAACATACTAGCATCCTAAATCTGAATTTCTCAACCTTACATCAATGCTGTTTAAGCACACAAGGCAATCTATTTTCTCTAGCACTTGTTACTCCATCCCAATTCTGAATCTACATCTTATGGATGGTATCCTTGACTCCACTTCTGGTACGCAATTCAGCATCAACTTTTAGAATTAGATGGAACTTTAGAACTCATTTTCTCTAATCTTTCATGTGTCAGGCTGAAAAACAATTCCTCTGTTTTTATGCCAAAAGATAGCTTAGGGTAGTGAAGTCAGAAGATGTATTTGAATGAAACTTCTGTCATTTATTAGCTATGTAGCCATGGGTAAATCACATTACTATTCTATTTCTCACTTTAATCATTGGTAAAATGAGGATGATGATATTTGTACTACCTATTTTGTGGACTAAGTTATTGTATACATGTGAACTATATACATATGAGCTGTTATAATTAGTTCTTAAATATTGTTTTTCCTCCTTTGTTCCTGTTCCTGAGAAGTCATATTGAAAGGAAGCATAGACAAATACTACAGAGTAAATAAAAACAGGAATTTTGTACCTTGAGTTCAAGAGGTGGATCTCCAATCTCCACATCCGAATAGCAAAGAGGGCTGGATTCAGTTTTGGAGGGCTTGGGTTCAAATCTCAGTTCAGCTGCTTACAACTTATGTGGCTTTGAGCAAATCACTTTTTCTCTTTCACCTGCAAAAAAAGAAGTTTTTAACTTGATCTTTAATGGCTCTTTTAGCTCTAGATTCTATGAACAGCCCCCAAAGGACTTAGAGAGAGGAATGTGGTTGCTATCTTTCCATTTCTGAAAAATGGAATGCCTCGGATGTTCTGAGTCACAATGGTAAGATAGTAAAAAGGCAGCTGGGTGGTGCAATGGATAGAATTCTGGGTCTAGAGTCAAGAAGACTCCTCTTCTGAGTTCAAATCAGGCTAGCTGTGACTAGCTAGGCAAGTCATTTAACCTTATTTGCCTCAGTTTCCTCATCTCTAAAATGAACTGGTAAAGGAAATGGCAAGCCTCTCCAATATCTTTGCCAAATGGGGTCATGACAAATTATATGTTATTGGAATAAACAAATAATTACATGGAATAAACAAATAATAAACAAATGATATAACATGGGCATAAGAGTTAAACCACCAGTCCTCTGGAGTTTTCATGACTGGGAATATATTTCCCATTACTGAAATCTCCATTTTCTTCCTTCATCTCTAACTTAATTCCTGTTTTCTTTAACTTGAGACAATGAATGTCAAATTTCTGGCAGAGTCCAGATGTCTTTTCTTAGCTCAAACATCAGGTTTACTGAGTGGGGATTTCTACCTTGATAGGGGAGGGCATTTCTGAAGAATTCACATTCTGAACAATGAATGGATGATTACAGGATAGAACTATAGTATTTAATATGGAGGAGTAGTGGGTTTTCATGTCAGAAAAGGTGTACCATGGCAGATAGAGAATGCTGGCCAGGAAAGACTGAAGACTAAGGATCAGATGTCCTCTTTTAAACATTTTTTTTAGCTCATGAGGATTTCTCAAGTTCAAAGATCCATAGAACCAGGGGCCAGTCTCACTGTAAGCTAGATCCGTTTTCCAAGAAAGGGTGTTGACCCACCACAGACAAAGGGAGAGGTCAGAAATTGGGCCAGATCTGATAGAACGGAAATTATGGGCCTCATTGACAAGAAGGGAGGCCAGAAAGACAAGGTGGGTGGGGATCTAACTGGGTTATGTTTACCAAGAATACAAGGGCCATTGGTGGGGTATTCTTAGACAGGGAGACTGGAGTCTGTAGAGAAGATTGGAAATTCAAGATGGAAGGTGAGAGAGAGGACCATGAGAGTATTTTCTGGTGTTGCTCAGGGGCTAGAATATATTGAAAAGGTGATGGTGTCCTGTATGAGTACCTTATCATTGAGCAAAGCCGATGATGTTTCCTTTGCTCAGCTCTCTACTCCACTATAATCATGAATTTAATATTTAAATACTTTTTTGTTGGACATGAAAAGTTGAAACTGTATTTGCTCAATTCTCTGGCAGATGTCTGTGTGTCTAATTTAGATCGCAGCTTCTATATTCTGTATAGTGTCTGCTTCTTAGTTAAACTTTACAGATGCTGATCAGCAGCATCTAATGGTGAGAGAGACAGCTTGAAGCAGTGGCCGACATTATGGGCCTGGAGTTAGACTGGTTTTGAATCTCATTTCAGATAATAATCGCCAGTGTGTCCCTGAACAAGTCATTTAATCTCTTCGTATCTCAATTTTTTTCATCTATTACATGAGGAAAATAATATCTGGCTCCTGGGATTATTGTTATGCTCAAATGAGTTATCTATTTAAAGTGCTTTGCAAACCTTAAAACACACATATAGAATTGTGAACTATTACCATCGTCATAATTATTATTTTCCTTATAGTTCAGAGATCTTTCAAAAATTGTATATAAAATAAAAATGAAATTGGAAGCTGTTCCATTTTAATGACCAAGCCTAACCCTAGAAAAGAGTTGAAGAAAGTTGGACCTGTCTCCTTTCTTTGCCAAGTTAGTATGTTATAGTTGTGGAATATGGCCATATACTCTCCAACCTGGTGGATATATTTGGTTGATTTTGCTAAATCAACATTTTTCCCTTTATTTTTTTATTCGTTGTTACAAAGAATGTCTTTTTTGGAGAGGGAGAGGGAACATGTTTCATACATCCTGAAATGAAGATGATGTAAAAAAAAAAAGTTAGCAATAAAAATGAACTTTAAAAAAATGCTGAAGAAACCTTTTCTTCAGGTATATGGTGTATGTGTATGTGTGCACATACTTGAGTGTGCATGATGTGCAAGTAGCAACTCTTGAGAAGTGGGAAAAACTTAAAGAAGTACTAGCAATGAAAGTGTAGTATTTCTTCCTTGACATGGGTAAGTTCTTTATCATCACAGATTAAAACCCCACTAATAATAATAATAAATAAATGGCATTCATAAGGACCTTTAAAGTTCACCAAGTACTTTGTATACATTTTCTCCTTGAAACTTAAAAAAAAAAACTGTCAGATGTGAATATTATCACAGACAAGGAAAATTAATCTTAAGAGAGGTAAAGTGACTTTCTCATAGTCACAAGGTTACTAAGTCAGGGTTTTGATTTCAAATCTAGTGCTTTTTTCCCCATCTTTTTCTGCAAAAAGTGGAGTGGGGAGAAGTTGGCATGCCATTTCTATTATAAGTAGTAGGTCACTAATGTAGAAGAGAGGATGTCTCACTGATGTGCCCTTCATTCAGGAGGCAGAGTTTTTCTCAGTTTTCTGTAAACTGAATTACTTAATCTGGCACATGGTATATAGTAAACAGGGTTTGAATCACACCCCTGCACTTCCTAGCTGTGTGTCCAAGGAAGGAAACACTTCACCCCTCTGAGCCTCAGTTTGCTATCTGTAGAATGGAGATAATTTTTCTTGTCTTTAGAGGCAGCATTTCATAATAACCTAACGGGCTATCTCACATTGTCCCTAAGTCTTTTCTAGGCTAAACAGCTTTGATTTCATTCATCAACTAATTTCATGTTGTTTTGTCTGAGATCGTGACCATGAGATCTTAGAGCAGGATCGACTCTGATAGGACTGGATATTATACTTTCTTAATGAAATTCAAGACCACACAATTATTTTTTTCAATGTTGAGTCACACCATTGATATGCTAACTTCGTAGTTAGCTAAAAATTCCAAGATCTTTTCTAGTTTTGATTTTCATTGTTGTCTTTTTATCTGTCAACAAAATAAGATGACAAAATATCTGAATAAAGAATATTTCTTTTTACTTTGGATTATGTGAAGAAAACAATTCTGATAGGATAGGCTCTTTTGCCTGTCCCTCTAAGGAAAACTTTTTCTTTTTAAAATAGTATTTTATTTTTCCAAAATACATGCAAAGATAGTTTTCAACATAAACCTTTACAAAACCTTGTGTTCCAAATTTTTCTTCCTCCAACCCCACCGCCATCCCCAAGACAGCAAGCAATTTTATATGGGTTAAATGTGCAATTTTTCTAAATATATTTCTATATTCATCATGTTGTACAAGAAAAATCAGATCAAAAGGGGAAAAACACAAGAAAGAAAAAAAAAGCAAACAAACAATAGTGGCAACAAGCAAACAACAATAAAAAGGTGAAAATACCATGTTTTGATCCACATTCAGTCTCCATAGTTCTCTCTCTGGATGCATATGGCACTTTCCAATCCCAAATCTATTGCCTTGAATCACCCAATTGTTGAAAAAAGCCAAGTCCCATATCACATATCTTGTGGTTATTGTGTACAATGTTCTCTTGGTTCTGCTTATTTCACTCAGGATCAATTTATGCAAGTCCAGGCTTTTCTGAAGTCAGCCCGTTCCCTAAGGAGGATTTCTGAGGATGGAGAACTTCGTTTAGCGACAAATCAATTGTTTGGTTTCATTTCAGCAAGAATGTGAATGTTGCTATGGATCAGTTCCTTTAGTCACATGTCAACTTCTTGCTCTTTGGACAAGGTTCTCACTTTTAGAGTGCCTCCATTAAATTCATGTTTATAGATGGTCTAAAACCTGTAGGATTCTTAACATCCTTTCCCATTCTTAGCCACCTTTCCCACTACTTTTCCCATTTGTTTCATAGGTTGTCCTAGTCAAAGAATTCATCAAGTAGTATTTAAACTCCAGGCTGGTTCTCAAATGACAAGCATCAATTAATCAATTAACAAATATTAAGTGTCTATTCTGAATGGATGTATAAATGAAGTGTTTATTAAGCTCTTACTATGTGCCAAGTGTTTGCTAAGTGCTGGAGAAAAAAGGAAGATAGACCCTGATCTCAAGAAGTTCACATTCTAATGAAAAAGACAACATAAATGAAAGGTTTCAGCTGTAAATAGATTGGAAAAATCTCATGGTTCTTAGGGTACAGTGGCAGAGCTGATTATAGTTTCTCTTATTTAAAGTCACTTCCACTGATCAAATCACATCAGTTTCTAATGTTGAAAAATCTGACAGCGCCGAGGACTTTGATGATAATTTTCTTTTCTGCAGTTTCAATAGATAATCATTATAGTACCTGCAGGAGTTGCCAGGCTGCTCTCTCCTTTCCTGGATAAGGGCTATGATCACTGGGCTAGAAACTTTTCTCTTCCAAAGGCTCTTGGGTTGAGGGTCCTAGGCTGGTCTCATTAGGATTTATGGGAAGATGGTGGGGGTAATTTGATTTGCCTGGTACATGCTGCCCCCTGTCTCTCAGAGTGCTTTGCTTCAGTTAAATTAGCTTGCTTAACCAACTGGCATTTGGTGGGGATGGCTAACACCTTCTCAAAAGGAACTTCCTCTCTGAAAAATGTCTATGAACACTGGAAGGGAAGCTTTATTATGTACAAGGCACTGTTCTAGGTGCTGAAATATAAAGATCATAATGTACTATCTATCTCCTAGTTTCAAAAAGCTTGCATTCTACTGGGTAGGATACAATCTATGTACTGATAAATAAATAACAGTGGGAGATGGGAGAAAATATAGCAATGATCAATCAATCAATCAATTTATTAAATACTTAATAAATCAAGTATTTATTAAGGCTTACTATATGCCAGTTACTGTGCTAGACATTGGAGATGTAAGAACAAAAAATGAAACAGTCCTTATTCTGAAGAAATATTCTAATGGAGAAGACAGTAAATACACAGATAATTATAAACAAAATAAATATAGAGTATATCAAAAGACCTGTAATTAAAACTTTTCTAGCTTGGTAATTTGTGACATGGTCTGCATCTTGCTGTAGAACCCAGGGTCATCAACATTCCTAGATGAGGAATCCAAGTAGGGTGTTTGTTCTACCTTATGGTGTCCTGTAATAAATTCAACCTAAAAAGCAATGTATAAATATGAACTGTTATAAAGATTTAGCCCTGCCTTCAATCAATTAATAAATGCTGGAAATAAAAAAAAAATAAAAGACAATCCTTGTTCTCAAAAAGTTTGCAATACCTCAAAAGACTTTCAGTCTAATAGGTATTGTTAATCAGATATGTTGTTAGTATAGTAAACAGGCACTGACTAGATACATGCAGGATGGGCAGAATGTATCCCTAGAGAATGTTCAAGTATTTAAATATATAGGAATATTAAACTTGGCAAGTTATAAAATCTTGATCATAACAGAGTTAGAAGGGGACTTAGAGTTCATCTTGTCCAATCTCTCCATTTTACAGATGAGGAAGATG
This sequence comes from Antechinus flavipes, assembly GCF_016432865.1. NCBI lineage: Eukaryota > Metazoa > Chordata > Mammalia > Dasyuromorphia > Dasyuridae > Antechinus > Antechinus flavipes. Next base: position 621,684,027 of record NC_067398.1, read on the forward strand.
AGGGCCCAAAGATGTGAAAAGATTTTTCTGAGATCATACAGGTAATAAAAGTGGCAGGGTCTAATTTTGAGTCCAAATCCTCTGATTTCAAATTCAGCATACTTGGGGGAATCTTGCACCTCTTAGGACAAAGGATTTTATAGCTAAAAGAGAAAGATTTTAGAGAACCTAGTAGAGTCCGACAGCTCTCATTTTGCCATTGAGGAAACTGATCCCTTCTTCCACACCCTCTTGGCATTTTAGCCTTAACTGCTATCTCTGTATAATGGCTGCACCTGTCGAAACTTTTTTTTGTCCAAAGTAAGTGCAAAGTACCGAAAGGGGATTTCTTTAAAAAAAATTTTTTTTAAATTTAAAAGTACCTGATCAACTTTTGGAAACACATCTGAGGCATAAAAGTTCCTATGCCCGTTGCTTTCTAACAATTAATCTTGGGTTGGGTAACTCTTGGAGCAGAAAGCCAGCCGCTGTTTTCTGTTTCTGGCAGCAGCTTCCAAATTGTTAGTACTCTTGCCACTGGAAAGCCGGCCTGACTCTTTGTGCTCTACTTAAGATGCCAGATTTTGAAGTTGCCAAGCCCTTCTTGGGGGAAAAGAGACTCTGATTTCAATTCACTGCTAATCATTCTCTTTGATCAAATGCCTGGTGCACTTGTAGCAACTACAAAGTGTTTTTCCATGATTTAAAAAAAAAAATCGTGCCTCCTGTCTGTTACTTATTCAGCAATAATACCTCTTTTCTTCTCCCCCATGCCCTAGTGTGAGGTGGGTGGCAAGGCAGGAGTTTGCTCTGGCTTGCAGGTCTTTCTCATCATGGATACTTAATAAATGTTCATTGAATTGAATTGACCACTGCTAGCAGAGCTAATGCCCAGAAGATTATACTTAGTGTCTAAATGGGGAAATCCCATCCCATTCTCTTCATCATTCCCTAATCGAAGGACAGGAAGCTTCTGCCTAGAAAGAATGGACTCTGCTGATCTATAACTCTGCTGATGGCAGCCTACTAAATTTCATTAAAAACCAATAACCCCATTTCCTAGCTACTCTACTGCTCCCCATCTGCGGCTATTGTACAATATAAATCAGATACTCCAGAAAATAGCATGACACAGTGGAAAGAGTGTTGATTCTAGAATCAAAGGATCTCAGTTCAAACCTACATTTAATACTATCTCTGTCACCTTGAGTAAATCATTTAAATTTCTGAGACCTCAGTTTCCTCATTTGTTAAATGGGGAGGTTAGACAGAATGATTTCTGAAGTTTGATATAGATCTGTAATCCTAATTTAATTTTTTCTATCTAGACAAGCCTATGATCATAGGTTTTGTTAATGCTATTATGATTATCTTGGTTAATGCAATTATGATTATAGCTAATGATAACTATCATTTATATAATACCCATTGAGTACCAGGGAGCTAGGTGACACGGTGTCATGAGTGCCATCTTCCTGACACTTATCAGCTGTGGGACCCTGGACAAATCACTTAATCCTGTTTGCTTTAGTTTTTTGTCTGTAAAATGAGCTGGAGAAAAAAAAAAAGGCAAACCACTCAAATATTTTTGCCAAGAAAACCATAAATGGCATCTTGAAGAGTCGGACACAACAGAAAAATAATAGCTATGTACCAGACTTCGTGCTAAGCACTTTACAGCTATCTCATTTGATCCTCACAGCAACCCTGAGAGGGAAGTGTTATAATTATTTCCATTTTACAGATGAGAAAACTAAGACAAACAGAAATTGTGACTTGCTCAGCTACTAAGTATTCAAAGCTGAATTTGAACTCACATCTTCCTGACTCCAGCCTAGCAGTCTATACACTGTGCTTCCTATGAGAGAAACAGTATTTATATATTGTTATATACAGTATATATATAGTTTACTATATCTGGAGTTTTGAGAGAACCAGGTTCCAATTTCTCTGTTGATGTTGGTATAGTAATAGTTAAGCCAATTCTCTGTTCTTATGGGGATAATTATTTCTATAAAACTTATTGCATATGATTGTTGTGAAGGTCAAGCGAGATAATATATACAAAGTACTTAGCAAACCTTGATAGTTTAAATAAAGGTCAACTATTATTTTCTCTCTTTGGAATGTCCTCCCCCTTAGCTCCTTTGCATCAAAAATAGCAACATCCCACATTTATATTGTGCCTTATCATTTACAAAGTTTTGTCCTAACTTTGTACCTTTGAGTTATATGTAGCGGATGCAATTATTCTCAGCAAAATGAGAAGGTAAAATGATGAATCTCAGGTAGTATTGCAGGAAACTGTAGTAGCAGAATTCAAATCCTTATCTTTCAAGTCTCTTTTCCTTAGGCTTTTTCCATGACACTGAGATCTCAAAGCTAAGTCTCATGTCTTGCTCAATCAGTCAATCAATCAACCAACCAAGAAGTATTTATTAAGCACCATTATGTGCCAGTCACTGTTCCAGGAGCTCGGGATAAAGACTTAAAATAATAGCTTGTTTGTGCCTGAGGGACCTTATGTTTGATGGAGGGAGATGACATATACATGTAAGAGTGCATATTAATGCATGTGAAGTAAATGCAGGTTACTTTGAAAGAGACAGTGGGAGATGCTACTAGTTGCTAGAATCAGGAGTGGCACTGGAGTTGAGTTTTGAAAGAATTAATACTTCATTTTTTTCAGTTAATTTTTAAAAAAATGTCAATTAACAGGCATTTGTTTTCTCTCCTTCTTATTTCCTCCATTGGAAAAAAAAAAAAGAAAAACAAAACATTTGTAACAGATACACATATTCAATTGAAATAAAGTGCCACATTGGACTTGTCCAGAAATGTTTGTCTCATTCTGTACCTTGGGTTTATTACTTTTTTTTTGTCAGGAGGCAGGGAAAGAAGGAAGGTAGGAAAGAAAGAAGGAAAGGAAGGAGAAAACAAGGAAGAAAGAATAAAAGAAAGAAGAAAGGGGGGAAGGGAAGAAGGAAGAGAGTGAAAGAAAGGATGGAGGGAAGGAAAGAAGAAAGAAAGAAGGAAGGGAAAGAAGAAAAGAAAGAATGGGGAAACCGAGAGAGAGAGACTGAACACATCAATCATATTTGACAGCATTTGCAGCATTCAGTGAGAAATATTCATCTTCTCTATGTGGAAGAGGGCAATATGTCTTTTGTTGCCTTCTTTCCTTAATGTGACCGCTGTGTGAATTTAAGGAACCTTGAAAGAACCTTGAAAGGAGAAGGTCATGTATGTAGAAAAAAATTTTCTAATAATGATCATGTCTGACCCCAAAGAAAAGATTAAAGAATGCATCTTCCTCTGGTTTTTAAAGAAATGGGGAGTGATTGGTGTGGAATATTGCATATTAATGTTGACTTATTTCATATGTTGGTTGATTTTGCTAATCTCTTTTTTTAACCTCTTTTTAAATTGTTTGGTTTAAGCAGTGACTCTCAGAGAGAAGAGTGATATGTTGAGCAATGAAAGTCATGTAAAAACAAAGTACCAACAAAAAAATTAAAGTAGGAATCAGTTATAAATCCATTCAGTGGAATATTTAATAAAATACTCTGATTTTCTTAACACAAAAACCAAGAAAAAATTTTTTTCTCTTTACTGGAAAAGGAGGAAACAAAAAAAGCTATCTGTAGTCTTATGTAGTACCAAATGACATACTTATCTTTCTTGATTAATCATCTTGACTAAGGGTTTTCTCTTTCCTTCCATCCTAATTTTATTGGTATAAGCCACAAATGCCAACCATCTCTGTCTTATCTACCTACTTAATTCTTTTCTGGGCTACTAATTTAGTTCAGATCTTCATTCTCCTTTGTTTAGTGTTTAAGGTCCTTTATAATCAGGCTACAATCAATGTGGCTAGCCTCTCTGTACATTTTTCTGCCTTCTATGATCTAGCCTGTTACTCACAAGGGTGGTCCATCTATTACCATCCTCCTGCTTTTTATAATTTTCCAGTTACCATCTTCATATCAGGATGTATTCTGCTCTCTCATCTGTCTTGCAGATTCCCTTGCTTTCCCTTCAAGATACAGATAAACAACACCTTTTGCATGAAATTTGTTCTCATTCTGCCAACTTCTAGCATCCTCCTTCCTCAGCTGTCTTGATTTATTCTAAAATATGCTTGTGAACATATACATGCTGTCTAGTTTAGTAGAAAATAAGCTCCCTGAGAGCCAGATTGCTTCATTCTTTTGTGTGAGATAGGGAGAATCGTAGACCCAGAAGTGACCAGCAGCATGCTGGAGCATGTTCTGGAGCAAGTTCCAGACCATAGCAGACCTCCATCAGACCCATACCAAGGCACCATGATGGGAACAAGTGCCAATTGTCAGCTTTGTTGCATATTATCCAGTTTTGAGTCAAAGATCCAGAATAGATTGAAGAGGGAACCTGTGCATTCCTCCTGTGAGGAGGGAATCTTGGTGTGCAGAGGCCATGGTTAATGTACTGGTAAAGGAGGAAGTTTGGAAGCCAGCAATAGTAGCTACTGCAGTATGGCAAGTCCTCAGCCTGTCCCTAAAATCCTGGAATAACATGACATTCAGAATCCTCAAGAAAGAAGCAATAGTAACAGCCTTGATCTTTCCTCCAGAAGTGTGGCAAAATCAGAAAATAGCCTGGAGAAATGGGCAAACAGAAAAGAATCCTACCATAATGAGCTAGTGTAGAGATGCTCAAAACAGAAATGAAAAAGAAGAGATGACTTCAAAACTTACCTTGCATACAAACTTATCTAGAATTCCTGGAAGAAATGAAATAACTGCTAAAAAGGGTTTTTGCCCCCCATAAATGGAATGAGAATCCTTAAGGAAAAAATTTGGAAAATAAATGAGACCTATGGAAGAAAGAATTGCAAAGGAATTAACAGCTTGGTTCAAGAGGTACAAAATCTTGCCCAAGTGACAAACTCTGGAAATTAAAATGGACCAAATAAAAGCCAATGATTCCATGAAGCAACAAGAAATATTAAAACAAAGTAAAAAGGTTTTCTAAGTAGAAGGAAATAGTTTGACATAAATAGAAAGCAGTTAGAAGCAAATATAGATATATTGCAATTTAACCTCAAGGTATTTTACAGACCCCAAAGAACTCTGAACTCCTTTAAAATTTTTTTGATAGCATTTTATTTTTCCAAATACATGCAAATGATAGTTTTCAACATTCATCTTTGCAAAATCTTGTATTCCAATTTTTTCTCCCTCTTCCCTTTCCAAGACAGTTAACAATCTGATCAATACCTTAAACGTACAATTCTTCTAAACATATTTCCATATCATGAATATTTTCTTCAAGAAGGACTCTACACATGCTTCACAGACTGACAGATTCATCTCAGTTATGAATCTAGCCATAATTCACTCTATGAATTTTTTTTAACTTAGTTTCTATAACACTTCTAGCTGCCTTCTGTGTATATCCCTTCCCAAAATATAATTTCCTTGAGGGTAAGCTCATTATTTGCTTGTCTCTGTATGCTCAGAGTCCAGCACAGTAACTAGCAAACAATAAGCACTTAAATGTCCTGTCTCTCCGTCTTTATTCCCCAAAAGATGATAAACTTCTTTAAAATAAGAAACTGTATATTTACACCTAGCATTAATAAGTATTTGTTTAGTTGAATTGAAATATATTCAAGAAGATTTTCCTGGGTAATAAATACTTAACAAAATAGGTGAGCATTTATTAAGTGGTCAGTGTACCCCAAACACTGTGCTAAGTGCTGGAGACACAAATAGAAAAACCAGATATTTCTCAGGAGCTCACAGTCTAATTAGGGGAGATGACACATACTAGAGGTTTCTGCTTCAAGGAGTAAGGAAAGACCCAGAGGTCTAAATGGTAAAGACATGGGGTAGATGGCAAGTCCCAATGGACCTTGGGAAGCAGTGGCAGTTGAGAAAGTCCCCAATTTATGACACTAGTGGCAATACTGGACAGGACTGTAAGGTTGAAGTGAAGTGGGAATCTGGATTATTTCAGAAGGGGCAGGTTGAGGGTGAAGGCTGGGAAGATACGGTCAGCATAATCAGCCAGAACTTGTTGGGAATTGGACTTTAGGGACTGGGGAAGAGTGGGAGAATTCCCTGAGGCTTGCCTTAATTGTCCCCTCAGGTACTTCACTAGGGTTGGTTTAGGCTAGAGAAGGGAAAGTACCCAGCTTCCTGAAGGGGCTAAGTGTGTCTGGCTCATTGAAAAACCAACGAATCTGAGAGATCCTCCCAGTGGCAAAGCTCTGGGGGGAATTCCTTTATCAGGTCATGATACTATCTGTCTGTGACTTTGAAAATAATTCCTAAGAGCTGAATCGAGTTGAGTGCCCAGAAATTTGCCCAGGGTTACAGTCAATAATTATCAGTCTGGATGTGAACACAAATCTGCCTGATTTTATGCACAAGACTATAGACACTTTACCCAATAATGTGGTGCTTCCAAGAGACCCACAAAGGATTTTTAAAATTCATTTCATCCAACATTTATTAAGTCCTTATGCAAAGATACAAAGATAAAAGGAAAAAGCATTCCTTCCCTTAAAGAGCTTACATTTTACTTGGAGACAGAAAATTAAAGCAGATCGTGATAATAACAATAACAATAACAATAAGAATATAAGCTAGGATTTATATAGGGCTTTTAGGTTTGTAAAGCACTTTACAAAATGTTATCTCATTTGATCCTTAGAGTTTTCTGAATCTGAGAGATGTTAAGTGACTTATTATCTATCACATAATGTCATAGACACTTTGAGCCTGAATTTAAGTTTAGTTCTTCCAGTCTCCAGGTCTAGTACTCCAACCACTCTACAGTGAGCTGCCTCAGTGCCCAAGGTTAATGAAGTGGAAGGAAAAGTCTTTGTTTTGGGCTTAGATCCTTATACAGCACCTTAAAATTTTATTTTTATTGTTGATGACAACGATGGCCATACTGGAGCTTTTGTTCCTTGATGGCTCAAGAGGGAATACTCCCTAGGATCTTACACCTTTATTCCTCTGGACCTCAGTTTCTCCACTTGCAGAGTGAAGTTGGATTCCATATCCCAAAGGACACTTCCAGTTCTACCATTCTGTGTTTAGTGCAAATGAATGACTTAGAGAGAGAAAGCAGTTCCCTGAGCAGAGTTATCTTTACCCAGAAAAAAAAAAAAAAAGCCCTTTTTTTGTCCTTCTGCAGACTTGACTGATGCTGATGTGATGTGAAGGGTGAACTCATAACCCCAGATTAAATGCTTTTGGGACCTCCTCAGGTACTGCTGTTGCCTTATTTCAGGGGTAGGGCACCAGGGCAGTCATTTGGAGCATGGCTTTCCTCTCATAGAGTTAATGTTTAACTTTAGACAGTGTCCATGGATGTCCTCTTAGGCAGTTCTGTTTATCCATTACTCCATAGACCACAAATGACACCACTTACTTCCCACTGCTCTTTTATTACACCGCTCTAACCCTTGGCCTCCTTATTCTTTGCCCCTCTAGATATACTTCCTGGCTAAAGCGGTTTTAAAAGGTAATATTTCCTGAAACCCTTTGGAGGCTTGAGTTTTTTGCAAGTCTTTATCTTAGCCATCACTCTCTCCCTCTTTTAGATTTTTTTTTGGGGGGGAACGATATGAATTTTTTTTTCCTCAGGGCTTTCTTTGTTTCATAGACTTCGTACACTTAGCACACAGTCATAGCATATCAAATATTAAGACTTATTGGCCATCCATATGGCCCGGATGGGTTTCTGGGTTTAGAGTCGGAAACCCTTAACTTTCTGAGTTCAAATCTGGCTCCCGACACCTTACTAGCTGTGTGATCCTGGCTAAGTCACTTAACCCTGTTTCTTTCATTTCTTCATCTATAAATGAGCGGAGAAGGGAATGGCCAACCACTCTAGTATTCTTGCCAAGAAAATCCCAAAGGAGTAATAAAGAGTCAGATGCAACTGAAATGCTTGGACAACATACACACATATACACAATGTTGTGATTGGAATAGTAAGACCAAAACAAAATTCACAGAGAAACTCCCTTTGAAGGATTTATGCTCTAGGAGAGATTACAGTATTTTCAAGTAAATAATTGCTAAAAATTATAAAAAAGAAAGTGCTAATTACTGGATGGAATCAAGACAGTTCTTAGTTTAGAAAGCATCTGCCTGAGCAGGGGTTTGAAGAAAACTAGGAATTATTGCAGGTAGAAGTGAAGAGGGCTTCCATTCCAGATTTAGGGAACCACTTATGCAAAAGCAGGAGGTGGGAAATAGAATGTTGTAATACTGGGAACAGACTAGTTTGGTTGGAAAAGAATCTATCTCATAATCAAGCTTTGGGGATACAATAGTGGCCCCTGGAAATAGACAGAATGGGGCATTAGTGACAGGACAGAAAAGGCAATATAAAGGCCACATTCCTCCCATACACATCTTTTTCTTAGTCACACCTATCATCTCCACCCACATTCTGAAGGTCTCTTCCCCCAGCCTTTGCAGGCTGTCTAGTTTTACAGCTTTTCAGGAAATGACTTGGACATAAGTAAAGGAAGAAGGAGTAAGGTAACCACTTGGAATCTGTCATTTATTCACAGCGTTGTTTATTGTCCCAAATGGATACAAAAGATTTGTTGAACTGATGCCCAAATAAATTAAGGAAGGTTTCTGCCTCATTTTCCCATCTCATTAGAGGCCATTTGGTTTTTTTTTTTTTTTTTAGAAGTGGTTGTTGTTACTGTTTTAATCTGTATTAATAGTGCACTAATCTCTATTTATCAATTCAAATACTTCTCCGGAGGAAAAGTGATAAATCCAAGCTTTAGAGACTGTCAGCCAGTTTGGAAAGCCCTCTTCAGTTGAAGTCTTGTAGTCTGTGCTTCCCTGCCCCCTTCACAGATGCTCACTAAAATTCACTAGGGAAAATGCATTTGTGGGATTTGTGTAATTGTTCCCCTTAACCATAAAGGTTCCAGGGTGTCCAGATTTATCAGGAGAATGGGTAAAGAGTGCCAGACTTGTCTGGATTCATTGTTAAAACTTGCCAATTTAAGTCGTTAAGTTAGAAAAATCTCAACTTAAATGAGTTCCATACCACTGCACACAGTTCATAATAAATAGGGGTGGAAACTTGAAGTATTCAGAGATAAAGGATTTAAAAATAAACTTAACTTCTGGAAATGGGATTATCAGGTGATGACTTTGGCTTCTGAAGATCTGCTAAGACTCCCGAAAAGTTGCTTTCTTTGAATGGATTACTGATAAAATCTTTGGTCTTCAGATCTATTAAAGAAGGAAGAGTAAGGAATGGGAGAATTCCAGAGGATAGAAACAATCAGATACTGTTATTCTGAATTGTCTTCCAGGATACTAGAACTCCAAGGTAGAATAGCCCTATTGATCTATCTCTGAAACACAGTAGGCACTTAATAAATGCTTGTTCCTTTATTGCACTTTCCTGTATGGCATAGTATAGCTAAGAGGGCTGGAATGTAGATCTGGATCCCACCTTGCTTAATAGTTGTATGACCTTGGGCGAGTTACATATATTCATTTAGTCTTAGTTTTCTCATCTGTAAAAGGGAAATATTCAAAACATCTACCTCCCAGGATGGTTGTGAGACTCAACTGAAAAAATGGATGTAAAGTCCACTATGGACTTTAAAACTCTATGCAAATATCAGCTACTATCACATTTTCCCTAAAGATAATTGTTTTGTTGCTTTTCCCCTAAATCCTTAACATGTTTCCTCCAAAGTACCCTATGATTCTTGATAATAGTTTTTTCTTGCTTCGAGGAGTGGTTCAAGGAGCACACACCCAGAGTCCCAGCTCCCAGTCCTATAGACTACCAACTTATCATATGAGTTAAGTCTATTCACTATAAAATAAGGGGTTTAAACAAGTTGCCCTCTCACCACCCTTCAAGCTGTGAAACTTCATGCTATCATGCTATTTCTCTGATGTTTTTCAAGTTGCCCTAAATGATGAGAGTGCTCATTAATAATTATCTCTTATCTCCAAGTGATTTGCAAAGGAAACCATTTTTATCAATCAAATGAGATAATGTATGTAAAGCACCTTACTAATCTGAAAGCCCTATGTAATTGTTCATGAATATAATTATAAAATTAAAGCCCTTTGGGTTTTTTAACGTTCTTTACAAATGTCTTCTATCCAGAGGTATATCCCTTATGTCCTTGGGTTCTGTTCTTTTGGGTACATATTGCAGAAGTCAGCCAGCTGACTGCAGTTTTCAGATATTGACTTACTTTGATGTTTGTTTTCTGCTGGTATGCACAGGGACAAACAATTGATGCCTCCTAGAACACTTGTTTAAAAAAAAATCACAATTCTGCCAGTGAATTGTATATTCTTGCCTAGAGGCAAACACAGAAATTCAGAATAAATCATGTCTCTTTATGGACAGACTCAGATTCTCCTCACCTTGACTTTGTCTCTCTTGCGTCTGCTATTTGCTTTCAGCAGTGGGCAAGCATCAATCAACAGTCAGTTCAAATTCAGTAATAGGAGATATGTTGTGGCCAAATATTTATAATAATAATAATAACAATAACAATAACTTGAATTTTTATAACACCCAAAGGTTTGCAAAGCACTTAAAAATATTATCTAACTTGTTCCTTACAACATTTCTGAGAGGTAGATATTATTCTCATTTTACAGATGGGGAAACTGAGATGCAGATAGATAAAGTGACATGCCCAAGATCACACAGCTAGTACAGCTAGTAACAACAGTTAAAAGTTGGATTTGAACTCAGGTCTTCTTGACTCTAAGTCCAAAGCTCAATTTACTGTGCTCAGAAAAAACTGCTTTCAAATGTGTTAACTTGCTTAGTGTAATTTTGAGTTTCATTTGATCTTCCTTAGTTCACCATTATGAACCACAATTGAATATTTTTTTCTCATTTTTCTCAACTACTAAGATAATTTAAATTTAGTTATTTAAAATTTTTTTAAGATAGTATGCTTTAAAAATATTTTCTCCCCAATTTAAAAAAAGATAGTTATGCTTAGCACAATGCCTGGCATATGGTAGACACTTAAAAATTCTTGTTGACTAATTGACAACAAATTGTTGGAAGCATCAATTGTTCTTCCTTAACTGGTAGTGCTTCCTTTATCCTCAGATTACCTTTTTGTTTCCAAATTGCATATAGAAATAATGTCTCTTTGATGTCAAGCACTAATTTTGTTTTTGTTTCTTCCACTCATGAAGAGGCTTGCATATACAGAATGGGAGCTATCATAAAAATTTGTTAGATTGAGTTGAATAGAAGGATTTTTAATTTCACAAATGTGATATTCCTATATAAGTATAGATGACAACCACTATGCATCTTTTATCTTGAGAATTTCTCTACCATGTTTCTATAGAAAAGTCACCCAAAATGTTATTGGTCCTGCTCTTTTAAAAAAAAATTCTTAGGATAATAAATTGTCCATTGTTTTCTCTTTTAACTACATAACCTGGTCATCTCCTTTTATGATCATTTATGCTTTTTACAATATTTTTGTGAATGATATTTTTCGTGCATAGATCCCTATAGTTAATGGTATTATTTATACCCATCATGAATCTTTCCTTTGCCCTTTGGATTGGTAGTAAGTTTGATCCTGCTCATCACCTCCCTTTTTTAGAATACCTGGTTTCCTTCCATAGCTTGTGCCACGTCCTGCAGAGACATTTCTAATTCCACTAGTACCTTCTCATGTAAGTTTATCTTGTGTCTATTTTGTGTGTATTTTGTTCAGTATACATCTGCATAGGTACTGGTAGTCTCCCCTCCTGTCACATAAGCAGGGACTATTTAGCTTTTACCTTTGTATTTCCCTGTACTCAGTACAGTGCTTAACCAGGAGACCCTTTTCTGGTACTGGATACAGCTGATGCTGATTGGCAAGTCTATGGTTCATGTGGGGTTCTGGGTCACAATTACAGGAGACGGGGTTGATCAGAAGGGAGCAGGGACAATTCCAGGTCTCAGTTCCAGGGCCAAGAAAAGACCTAATGCTTAAGGTTCGAGGGTAGCAAGGGGCCCTCCTAGGTAAAGACCAGAGCAGATTAGGAGAGGAGTGGCCATCCCTTTTCAAAAATGAAAACTCCTAAGAATATCATAAACAAATTCCAGAGCTCCCAGGTCAAGGAGAAAACATCACAAGCAGGCAGGAAAACAAAACAAAACAAAACAAAACAAAAATTTAAATATTATGGAGACATGGTGAGGGTCACAAGAGATTTAATGACTTCATGTTACAGAAACAAAGGTCTCAGAATATGATATTCTTGAAGACAAAGGAGCTGGAATTACAATCAAGAATAACCTATCCAGCAAAACTGAGTATAATCTTCTGGGGGAAAAATGGATATTTAATGAAATAAAGCTTACCTATAAAATGGAAGTAGAGAGCAGAATGCATTAGAAACCAGAATCTAACAATATGTTGTTTCAAGAGACACAATTGAAACAGAAAGACTCACAGAATTAAAATAATCTATTATGCTTCAGGTGGCAATTATGATTTCAGACAAAGAAAAATAAAAAATAGACCCAAATTAAAAGAGATAATCAGGGAATCTATGTTTTGATAAAAGTTATATCAAAAATTGTTACAGCAAGTCTCTCTAATAAAAACCTCTTTTACAAAATATATATAGGGAATTGAGTCTAATTTATAAATGTAAAAGCCATTTATCCATTGGATAAATGATCAAGGTGAAATGAAATGGAAGTTTTTAGTAGAAGAAATCAAAACTATCTATAGTCATATAAAAATGCTCTAACTCCCTGTTGATCAGAGAAAGGCAAATAAAACAATTCTGAGGTACTATCCCACATTTATCAGAAGTGACAAATGCTAAAAGATGAAGGAAAATAGGTACACTAATGAGCTGTAAGTGGAGTTGTGAACTGGTCCAGTAATTCTGGAGACAAATTTTTAATTATGCCCCCAAATCTATAAAAAACTGTAGATACCTTTTGACCCAGCAATACTATGATTAAGTTTGTGTTACAAAGAGATCAAAAATAAGGAAAAGGATTTATAAGTACAAAAATATTATAGCAACTCTTTGTGGTGGCAAAGGATTAGAAATTGAAGGGATACTCATCAATTAAGATAAGGTCGAACGAATTGTGGCATATAATCGTGATATAATAGTGTTATAAGAAATGATGAAAGAAATGGATTTAGAAAAATGTGGAAAGACCTATATGAATTCAGGCAAAGTGAAGTAAGCAAAACCAGATCACTGTACACAGTAACAGCAACATCATAATGATGATCAAGGATAAAAGACTTATGGTTATATATGATGATCAATATAATCATCCAAAACAAGTCCTAAGGGACTCATGATGAAAAATGCTATCCACCTCCAGAGAAAGAATTGATGAACTCTGAGTGCAAACTTAAGTATAGTTTTCTCACTTTATTTTTCTTGCTCTTTTTTTGGTAATATGACTAATATGAAAATATGCTTTGCATAATTTCAAATGTTTAATTGATATCATATTGCTTGCCTTCTCAGTGGATAAGGAAGAATGAGGAGGGAGGGAATTTTTAACCCCTTCCCCCCAAAAATTTAAAAAATAAATTAATAAATATTAAATTTAAAAAAAAGAAAGTTTTTGTTGTTTGATGGATGGATAATTCTGTGAGTCATAGCTGTATAATATCTCAGTTAGTCAATCTGAAAACAAACAAGTATTTATTAAGCACTCTCCATGGGCTAGACATTGTGAATGGCATTGGGAATCCAAAGACAGAAATGAAATATCCTCTCAAAGAGTAGACTTTCTAATGGAGGAGACAACATGAAAATATGCATATATAATAATATAATACAAAATACATATGGAGTAATATGAGAGGTACCAGTGGTTGGATATTTTAGGAAAGTCTTCACATAGTGTGTGACATAGTATATACATAAAGAAAGCTAAGGGACTATAAAAGACAGAAATGGGAGGGAATTTATACCAGGAATGGAGAAAAATAAGTTTAAAGGTACAGAGACTAGATATGAAAGGCCCAGAGTAAGAAACAACATGAAGATCAACTTGGTTGTCATATAGAGTGTGCAAAAGATAGTCATGTGAAATTAAAGGGGAAAGGTAGGTTGGAGCTAGGTTGTAAAGAGATTTTTGATCAGGGGGAAGCCTGTGTTTTAGGAATATCCATGTGACAGCTTATGTAGATGATATATTGTTGTTATCCAATGGAGAAGGTATTGAAATGGTCCAAGTGATGGATCATGAGAGACTGGACTGACAAGGTTATGAGTAGAGAGAAGGGGACATATGCAAGAAATGTGGAGGAGGAGGGAGAATCCTTAAAATGTGGCAGCTAATTGGATATGTGAATGAGTGAGAGTGAGAAGTCAAGATGAAGTCTAGGTTGAATACCTGGGTGACTGGAAGAATGGTGGGAAACGCCTTTGATGGAAATTGATGGGTACCCACCCACATTGTTTTGAGGTTTTACTACTACAGAGGCTGTTTTAAATACTTTGATAGTAATCAGGCCATTTCCTACTATCACTGAGCTCCTTTGGGAGTAAATGTTTCATAGAGGGATTTCTGGAACCACAGTTATGAATAGTTTAATGACTTTTCTCACAAAATTTCATTTTTTTTTTTTTAATCCTGGATGGTTGGATTCACAAGTCTACTCTTACTCTATTAATGTAACGATTTTCTACAACCCCTGTTGATCATTTCTGGTTTTTATCATTCTGTTTAGGTCTGTTGGTTTGGGAATCACCAGTGCTGTATCCCGAATCAGCCAGATGTCCGTGGGAGGATTTCTCCACTGTCCAGTTCAGGTGCTATCCAGAACTAATGCCGCTTAACTGATCACAGTTCAGGGACACGTGGTGGGGGTAATAGGCCAAAGGCAGTGTTTTTAGAATACACTGTACAATTTAACAAATAACTTTCTGTGATGTAATGGGTGTTGTAACTTTAGCGAGTAAACTTTATGCCACTATTTCCTCATCAACTTTTCTTGTGCGTAAAAACACTAGGCTTCTATTGTAGGATTACATCAGAACTTCCAGGAGCTCATCTTTATGGTTCTCTCTCTAATGAATAAAGTCAGAGATAAGTCAATATGGAAGGAATGTGAACAAGAAACAATGTGAACTAGAGATCAGAACTGATAAATTGCTGTGTGGCTGTAAGCAAGCCAATTTCTCTCTGGTTTGGTTTTGTTCATTTGTGGAGAATAAAAATACCAACTATGTTTCTCTTATGGGGTTGTTGTCAGGATCAAATGTGATGATGTATGTCAGAATCCCATGTAAACTGTTAACATCATAGAACCATGAAGTGAGTTGTTATCATCTGGCTAAATTAATTTGGGTTCCTGAAGTTGTACTTTAGGAGTCTTATATTCTTGTGTCATGAATTTTAATTCCAAATTTCACAACTAAAATATTTTGTCAAGCCATTTAACATCAGCATACCTAAAGCTTCTTTCTCTTCAAAGTGGGGTAAAAATACCCACTTCCTGCCTACTTCAAGAGAAAAGAAACTTTGTTTTAAAGTCAACAGCTTTGGAGATGGGTGTTTGATTAAAGATAAACCCTCCCTCATGATTCTGTCTTGAATTTTATAGTGGGGTACCATTATGTCATTAAACTATTAAGAATTATACAATGGCTTCTTATCACCCGTAGAATTCAGTTTAAATACCTTGACTTACCAGCTTAGAGCCTTTATTATATATATATATATATATATATATAATATATATATATATATATATATATATATATATATACCTTCCTCTCTAATATGTATGACTTCCCATATAATATACCTTCTCTCTCTCATATGGATGACTTCAGTATAATATATTGGTACTCCTATTCTTTATCTCTTTACTCCAATATGAAAAATGTTCTTACTATACCTAATAGGTATCTTTCTCGACTCATTAATTCATTTATTTAACAAATATTTATTAAGTACTTGATATAGCCAAGCACTATGTTAGATTTTGGGGACATAAAAACAAAAGTAAAGCTGTGCTTGCCTTCTATTAGCAAGAAACAAATAGATACAAATAATTTTTTTTTCCTTTTTTTGCTGAGGCAATTGGGTGACTTGCCCAGGGTCACACAGCTGGGAAGTGTTAAGTGTCTGAGCCCAGATGTGACCTCAGGTCCTCCTGACTTCAGGCCTGGTGCTCTATCTAGTGCACCAGCTAGCTGTCCCAATACAAATTAATTTTAGGATGAAGCAACTAGAAAGTGAGAGGATCAAGAAGGGCCCTTGAAGAAGATCTCATGGAAATATGAAGTGGGATCTCTGGAGTTAGAATCCATAGTGAAATGCCATGTTTGTTATCATGATATGTCTAACCTCACTAGCTGTCAATCCCATGTCGTCTGTCTGTCTTGTCTGTCATTTCTATCAACCTCATCTGTTAGATAGAGAAGGAAATTCCACACCCGTCTTTCCCCCAGGACTCCTAGGCACAATAAGACTGCAGAACCACTTCTTGCAGAGATGCTCTGTGACTGACCTTCCAAGTTGTGTCCATCTGTTTTTATGTGAGTTTTCTGCTTGGATGAGAAACCCAATTTCAACCTGTCTTGTGTCTGGAAAAATTCAAAACCAGGATTAACAGGGAAAGCACTTTGTCCAAGGATAATAGCATCAGACTTAAAGCTGGAATATCTTCTTATTTTGTCTTTTGAGCAGTCTTGACCTCAACTTCTTTGCCCTGTGGGAGAACACTACTTGAGAACCTGACCCTGACTATAGGCTGGGAAAATCCCTTCCTTAACTCATGCCCACTGATATTTGAACTCCTTGTAGTCAGAAACATGAGAAAATCAACCAGACTGATAGATAAGATACAGATCACATTATTTTAGTAACTAGAGAGTAGCAGACTTAACTGCTAAACTAAAGGAAGAAAATTTTTTTCTTCTTAATAACAAAAGCCATGTTGCTATATGAAATTAACTGAGTCTATATTCCCTCTTTCCCTCTCTTTTGTCATCTCCCTCTTTTTAGTCTTCAATTCCTTTGTTTCTTTCTACCCCACTAGCTTCTTCCTTCAGCCCTGAATCACCCAGAATGTCTCCAGGTGGCTCAACTGTTCATAGGGCTTGGATGAGATGGGAGTCAATAAATCTATTCCTTCTGGTTAGATGGAGGATCATCAGGTCTTGTCACCTGTCCTTGCCAGTGCTCTATAGTTATTCCAAATCTTATCACAAGGCTTGGTACAGAATAAACATTTAATAAATTCATCCTTCCTTCCCTCCCTCTGTTCCTTCCTTCCTTCCTTCCTTCTTTCCTTCCTTCCTTCCTTCTTTCCTTCCTTCCTTCCTTCCTTCCTTTCTTCCTTCCTTCCTTCCTTCTTTCCTTTCTTCCTTTTCACTATTTCCTTCTTTCCTTCCTCTTCTCTTTTCTTTTTCCTTTCCTTTTTTCTTTTTCTTTCTTCTCCTTTCTTCTTTTCCCCTTTACTTCCCTTTCCCCCCCTTACTTCCTTTTCCCCCCTTCCTCTTTCCTTCCCTCTTTTCTAAATCTTTTTTTCCCCTTTGATTTGACATAAAGCTTATTATGAGAGGGTTTCCCTTCTAACATCTCTTCTATAGGAGACAAAATCACAGAATGTGCAAAAGCTGACCTTAGAGCTCACATAAAATGAACCTTTCATTTGACAGAAGAGAACATTGGATCCAGAGAGGGAAGTGGTAGTGATTTAACTGTAATCCCATTGTCTGTCAGTAATGGAGCTGGGACTAGAACCAAGGTGATAAAATAGGATTGTGCCATTCCAGAATTACAAAAGGCTTCCGAGATAATTTCTAGTATAATTCCCTCACTTCAAAGAGGAGGACCTTAAGACAACCTGAACTTGCCCGAGTCAGAGGGAGAAAGTCTCAGAACTAGGATTTGAACTTAGATTTCCTGATTTCCACACTCCAACATCATCCATTTATTATCTCTTTTTGTTTGTCCAGGGAACACATGTACACATTCCCAAAGGTATGGCAAAGACCCAGCCATACTTATTGTTCTCCTCCTCCTCCTCCTGTTTCTCTTTCTCCTTCTCCTTTTCTTTTTCCTCCTTCTCCTCCTACTCTTCCTCTTCCTTCTTCTGTTCCTCTTTCTTTTTCTCCTCTTTCTCATTCCCCTCTTCCTCCTTTTTCTGAATATAGGGAGTACCTAAATGGTGAAATGGATAGAGCAAATGGCTCTGGAATCAAGAGGATCTGCATTCAAATCTGCCTCAGACACTTACTAATATGATTTGGGGCAAATCACTTAACCCCAATAGCCTTCCCCCAACAAAAATAGTTTAAAAATATCATCTTTAACAGAAGAGCAGGGGCTTTGAAGTCCCCGGAGTAGGGCTTTGTGTAAGCAGACAGGAAAGGCATGAAACATTTGCTTTGGAGGTTGCTTTAATAACAACACTATGACGGTGCGGAGGATGTGTGGGAGGGAAAGTTCATAGTACAGCCAGTGGAAATGAGTTACAAAAAGGAAAATTTAAGGGAGAAAATGAAGCAGTGAGATGATTTCATGGCAGGGATAAGTGTCATAATAGCTATCACCTATTCCATGGGAAACCCATCACTTTCCCCCCAGTCCCAGCCCAACTCCCTGCCCCCAGTCTATCTGTTTCAGCACCCTTCCTTTCTTTGTACCCCAGAACTTGTCCCTATAAGTCACAAATTCTGACATTTAAAACTACCAGGATTTTGGTTGTGTTCTTGCATTTCACAGTTGAGTTAATATAGGCCCACAAAAGTTGTCACTTTGTAAGGTCACACAAATAATAAATGACAGTGGGGATTCAAACCCAGGGCCCCGGTCTCTAAATCCAACTCTCTTTTCTCAATATTTTCCTAGGATATAGACCTCAAATTTAGTAAACGTTAGGTTAATCTTTCAGCTTTTGAAGAAAGAAAATCAAATATGAGTTTTTGTTGTTTTAAACAAAAAACCATGTTGTCATGGGGATAGCCTTCAACTTCAGATCCTGACTGAAATTAGGGGGATCAAAAGGAAATATTGAACAATCTTCTAGAAATGCAAAGGCAGAAACATTAAAATTCTAAAGGCTTTTAAGGTTTGTAAAAGACTTTCTTTGGAAAAAACCCTGTGATATAGGTACTTTACATATTATCATCCCCATTTCTCTGATGAGGAAACTAGGATGGCTAAGTTATAGGCTCAACATTTAGGAAGCATTAGAGACAAGTCTGGAGTCTAGGTCATCTGAATCTCCATTCAGGTGTCTTCCTGGTACACAAAGACCTCAAGAGAGGTATTTCAGCCACTTGGGGACTAGGGATAAACCATAAACATTTATTAAGCTCTTATATTGTTCCAGGTACTATCAGGAGTTTTAATTCCTACTCTATGTTGTAGCCCCACACCACACTGCATCTGTACCATTTATGTGAATTATGTCACATTGTTTTATATCCTGTTTTTACTGAAATTTAGGACTTGGCTTTACAGATCTAACTATTGGCTTGGGAGGGGCCATGGAATCTAGGCTCCTCTCCAGTCCATGTTGACTCCTTGGAGAGAGCTTCTGTACAAATCTACAGGGATATTTCCTTTTCCCTTTCCGTGTTTGGTAGAGGAATACTCAAGGAAGTGAGTATTTCTGCTCCTCCATGTCAGGAGTTCTATTTTAGCCATGACTTCACTCAACAGGGACCAGTACAGCCCTGTCAGCCAATTCCATTTTCTTGATTCATGTCAGATGAGGACACAGGCTGAGCAGGGAGTCACCTTACTTTTCAAAACCTAGGCACGAGCCAAGCAAATTACAAATCTTCCATCAACAGGGAAATCATAGAATTTCAGAGAAGAAAGAGACTTCAGAATTCATTTAGTCCAAACTGTAAATGAACAGAAATCCCTCTATAAGATCCCAAATAAACGATCACTTTGCCTTTGATCAAAAATTTGCATTGCTGAGGAATAATTTAGAGTTTCTCAAAGTGAAATTTCACTTTGGGACAACTCTAAATTCTTAGGAAGTTTTGTTGTTGTTGTTGTTATTATTTAGTTTTTCCTTTCTCTCCGTGAACCCATTAGAAATAGGATTGTTTGTAAGGAGCTGAGTGTATAAGACCATTATTACCAGGACATTTGTCTTCAGAAATAAGAGAAACTGTGATTCAGTGTGATTCTTGCCAACTTAAACTGGACTTTCTTACCCATGGGGGTCAATGTGACCAGCTATCCCCAAGGGAATGCTCCAGATAGTAGCAGCCATTCCCTTAGTCATTTCTGTTTTGTGATTTGCTTGCAGCACATGGAGTGTGTTAGTGTGATTTCCAGGTCAGGAAACCTAATGCCTAGTTTGTCATTTTGTAATAGTGCTACTCAGCTCAGAGCCCTGAATTACAAGTGCAGCATGGATAGTCATGTGTGTTGAATTAGCCCCCTTGGCAAGAGCAAGTTGGCAAAGCCTAAGGTTACATCAATCTCTGCTAACTTTTTATTTCTTTCAGTGGCTGTTTGTGGATTATATAGGTTCTTTTCTCCCCCTCCTTAACTTCCCTTCTTTTTCTCTTCCACCTTCTCTGTTGTTGGAATCAGGAGGCCTCTGTCTGAATGTTGGCTTAAATACTTGTTTAGCCATGAAATTCTGGGCAATTGAATTCTTTGAATGTATTTCCACATCTATATATCAGGAATAATAGCACCATAAATACTTACTTCATAGATCTCATATGATAAAAGCTCATTGTAATCCTTCACATGCTATATTAATGTTATATTCTTTCATCTTCTTTTCCCATCTAATCCCCACTTTTCTTCCTTTTCTACCATCCCAATAATAATAACTTGCCACACTGCTCACACAGCACTTTCATATGTTATGTCTCATTGTTATTAACCCTGTCTTATAGATGAAGAAACAGATTGAGACAGGTCAAAAGACTTAGATCTTCCTGCCTCCAAGTCTAGCCACTGTTCTATCTAGTTGCTCCTCATTCAGGTGTTTATCACTTCACGCCTGGACTGTTGCCATAGTTTCCCATTTGCTCTTTTCAAGTTTTTCCTATTCATTCTACCTTCCATACAGTTGCCAAAGTGGTTTTTCTAAAGTTCATGTTTGCCTACATCATCCTTCCCCTCTTTCCCCCTTAATAAAATCAAATGTTGCCTATTACCTCTAGGATCAAACCTAGAGGTTTTGGCATTTTGGCATTTAAAGCCCTCCACCATCTGGACCCAATCCACCTTTCCAACTTGGTTTTTATATAACTCCCTTTCACATAGTCTACAATCTAGCTAAAATGGTCTTGTAGTTTCTCACATAGAGTATTCCATGTCTTGCCCCTATGTCATTGTGTTGAGTGTCTCCCATTTCTAGAATGAATTCTCTTCTCACTAGTTTTGAATCTCTTATTTTTTTCAAAGCACAATTCAAGAGCCATCTTCTACCTGAAGCCTTTTCATTTGCTTTTCTTATTAGTGCTTACCCCCAATTCCAGTGGCCTTGCATTTATTTTATCTGTTTTTGTATATAATTGTAAATGTACATATTGTCTCCCCTATAAAATTGCCCTATGAGGGCAAGAACTTTTCTATTATTTTTATTCCATTTATATTCTTAGTACCTAGCAGAGCACCTGGCAAATAGTAGGTGTTTAATAAATGTGTTCATTGATTCTCCTCCCCAACTTTTCTTTTTGCTTTCTCTTTTATATGTTCTTCTTTTTTCTTTATTTTTCTTTCCTCAACAGTCTTAAATATTTTTGTTTTTATTTTTCTTTATTGGCATAGTCACCTAGAGATGTAGAATCCAACAATGCTAAAACTGAATTGCCAAGTTTAAAACTTATTTTAGAACTTTTGAAACCAAGACTCAAAGAGGGGATCTTGCCCAAAGATGAGAGAATCATAGATTTAGAACTGAAAAAGACCTTCAGAATGATCTAATTTAGTCCTTTTATTTTTTTTTTTCCATTGAAGACGTTGAAGTTATATAAGGTAGGAAAAAATAAAGGCAGAGTCCTGCCTCTGATATCTACTATCTGGATAATCTCACTGGGAGTATTTACTAATCCAGTTTGGGCGCCAGATTGAAATGGGTCAACTGGATAATCTCTAAGATTCCTTCTGTAAATTGTTCAACTGGATGATTTCTGAAGTTCTTTCTGTGAAATGAGAAGAGTCAACTGGATGGTTTCCTGAGTTTCTTATGTAAATTGAGGCGATTCAGCTGGATGGTTTCTGAGGCTTCTGTGAATGGAGAAGAGTCAACTAGGTGGTCTCTGAAGTTCCTTACTAAAATGAGGGGTTTCAATTGGATGATTTCTGAGGTTCCTTTTAGCCCTAGCTCTATGAACCAATGATTTGAACTCAGATTTTCGAGCTCCAGCTGCAGTCTTCTTTTTACGACACCACAGAGACCTAGCTCACCTTGGACACATTCTGGCTGTATATTCTTGGCAAGTCACTTGATTTCAGGGCCCCAGGCAGCACTTTGAGACAGCCAAATATAGAAAAGTTGTATATCTGCATTGGTAGAGATGGTTTCTGCACAGTGAAACCATAGGTATGTTAAAAAAAAGAAGCATTTGAAGTAACATGGGAAAACTTGTATGAAATGATATTTAGTAAAGAAAGTGAAATCAGAACAGTAATATAGTGATGACAGTAGTATAAAAGGGAATAATATATCAGAATTCAGATGATATACAGTCATTTACTCTCTGATATTTCAATTTTCTCATCTGTAAAACAAAATTTTGAGGACCCTTCTAGCTCCACATTCCGTAAGGAAATATGAAAGCATGGATTTAGAACTGGGAGAGAACTGAGAGTCTCTCAGACAAGGAAGCTGAGCATGAGGGAGTTTAAGTGACATATCCAGTATCAGTAAATGATAGAGGTTGGATTTGAATCTAGATCCTAGGATTGCAAAGGGGGTGCATATACCGCATGTACTGTTATGGCTGCTCTTCCAGGTGTTTTGGTTACCTCTTTTTCTTTATTATGACAGATTCTATGGGTGTTATGGTATGACAGATAGTATTTATAGGACGTGACATTGATACATAAGCCAAATTATCAGTATAATGTAATAAAGAACAAGGTGTCTGGTTACCAATGGATGATAATCATCAGTTTCACATTTGGCTGGTCTGGGATGCTGGTGAAAGATCACGTACCTCAGGCACAATAGGGTCAGTATCACCTTAGTCTACCTTGGACAGGGAAGACTCTCTCCAGTACTGGAGGGACCAGGGAACAGGAGAGTTTCTCTCTCTCTCTCTCTCATTGGCTCTCAGAAATTGGGGAAGAATTTTTGGCCTCTATTTACAAGCTTATCATCCTTCCTTCTTTCATTCAGAGAGATTTCTGGGATGTTTTCTTTAACCTGTAGAGCAGATGAACTTGACTTTCTCTGGTGTTACAGGTCAAAGCTAGACTGGGAGACATCTAGGAGAGGATCTGCCACTTGTTAGCCTTCTATTTAGGCCAGAGCTCCAGCGTGTGGGACGTTGTCACATAATGAACCCCCACCCCCACCCCATCACCTCACCAGGCCTCCCATTTTCTAGGTGGGGGAGGCAAATACCAGAAGTCTGGTTCCCACCCTTGGATTTCCTAAGCTACCAGGGCACAGTAATGCTGCCGAGCCAGTCTTTGTAGAGGACACTATAGTTCTTTCAACCTATGTTGTGTAGATCTTAATCAATCAGTTAATTATTTCAATCAACAAGCATTTCTTAGGTATCTACTTTGTGTCAAACATTGTACAAAGCTCCGGGGACACGAGCATAAAGAACAAAATAACTCATATTATCAAAGCTAGGAGACAGTGATGCATTCAGGTACAAGTGGATGTATAAACATGCATATGATTGATTGGTTGTTCTTGGTTCTCTAAGAGAACTAAAATGACATCTTTATGTTAGAGTCGAGTTACAGTGTAGGGTAAGTGCTCAAATTTTGTCCTGCACTAACCTCTGTCTATTGGAGCACTATTTGGAAAATAAAGAATTGAATAAAATTTATTGAAAAAAAACATTTAAAAAGTGTGTATTTTTAACAGTAAGAGTTTTCATAGTTTACTCTTATCCTATAAGATATTTTTTTTAAACAAAGTAAAACAATCAAGTCATATGAATAATACAATGAATGAATGTACTAATCTGTATCTGTAGTACTCCTTATTTCTCTATTTTAAGATATATTAACAAAATTTGTTTCCGCCCCCCCCCCCCAACTATCTTAGGGGAAAAAAAAGGGGAAACACATTCCTTGTAAGAAATGTTCTTAGTCAAGAAAAACAAATTTCTTCAATGATTGTAAAAAAAGATGTAAAAGGTATGAAACTGAGTATAATTGATTTACTTTTGTCTCTATTTCTAGAATCTTCTTTTAACTATAAGATCCAGTGATTGTGAAGAAATAATCTATTTTCTACTTGGACTTGGATGTACAGTGAGTCTCTTAGACAGGACAAAATTTGTTAGAGTTCAAATGTTGGAGTTCTTGCTCTTCTCAAGGCAAAGCCGGTTTAGAGGCTTGGAGCCCTTCGGATGTCTCCAAATCCAAAGGTTCTGTCCTTCAGCCTCTGCCTCTGCTTTCTTCTGCCTCCAACCAAGACAGAGATGGAAGGTCTCTCTTATCTCCTTCTGGGGAGCCCAGCCACCAACTTGCCGCGGAGAGAGGGCTTCTGGCGTAGTTCCACTGAAATCCGTCAAAGTGTTCTCTGCACCAGAGTCGCTCCTCTCGAGTCCAGTGCGATCAGCCAGACAAGAGGAAAAAATGTATTCTGCCATAGATTCCTCATCGCTGGCCTTTTATCTGACTCTTCTGAGAGAATGGGATTATGGGTTTTCTCCCATAGTGCTCTCTGGCCCAATGAGCTTTAAGGGAGGTGTAGAAAGTGTACTTTGTGAAGCTAGCATACTTGTGGACTCCAATGAGTAAAGGTGGGAACACAAGCCTTGTCTTAGTTCTACTTAGTACCTTGTTTCAGGTTCTGGCCAAAACATCTTCTTGTAAGATTAGATCAACTCTAATTAGTTAGCAGTTAGTAAGGATTCCAACAAAAATTTATTATGGGAAGACTGAGTTCCTTCAAATATTCTGCTATAGAATTTTCTCCCATTGAGTCTGGAGGAATCCCACTGATCTCTGATTTTTCATCATTTTTTGAAGCTGACTTTGTGTAATTGATGACCATGCCATTTGAGCTCATACTGTTGGCCTTACTATTCTTTCAATCAATAACATTTGTTAAACACTTATTTTGTATCAGGAACTGGGCTAAGTACTGGGGATTCAAAGAGAAACAAAGACATTTCCCGAGCTCAAAGAACTTACAATCTAATAGAAGAAGAAACACAAAAAGAAGCTGAAAAGTTATGGGGTGAAGGGAAAGGGTAGGGGGAGAGTACCAGGCATGAGCAATGCTTGAGAGATCTAAAAGCAATGTAGCTGCTGGGGAGAGAGCAGGGAGAAGATTGAGATGGGTTCCTTCTTTAAATGGAGGCCCTAAGGCCATGATTCTGCTCTCTAGTCAAAGGATCCAATCACAGTAGACTCAAAAGATCCAATCACAATAGGCTCAATTTTACTGAGCTGAAAGCTCTTCCAGACACTAGTCCAGTGATGGGTTCCAAGTTTGGGCCCCAAAACAAGCCTCCTTAAGATCAGAGGGGCTCCTTTTTAGGTTAATGGCAGGATGGTAAATTTTGTAGCCAGAGTAACTCTTAAAAGCAATCTACTTAAGGTGTGTGAATCTTTGTAGGGAGTTAGAATTACCCCTCCCCACCTTTTTAAATAAATCATACATTCATGAAATATTTAAGAGACTGGGAAAGCCTGTACAATGATAGGTGTCCCCTGTATCCATTACAGTGATTTCTGGATGGGGGCAGTAGATAGGGCACTGGATCTAAGTTCACACTCTGTCCCAAACACTTACTAAGTTGTGTGAGCTTGGGCAAGTCATTTACCTTAATTTCAATACCTGGAAAGTAGGTATAATAATAGTACCTGCTTCCCAGAATTATTGTGAGGATCAAGTGATTAGCATAATTAAATCAACTATTAGTATATTTGTAAAAGACTTAGTACAGTGCTTGACACATAGTAGAGGCTATATAAATGCTAATAATATTGATGATGATTAGTCATTGGAGGAAATGACAATTTCAGAAAGGAGGATGAATTCAAGCCCTTGTCTGGCTTGTCAGAAGACATGGACCTGGAGGGAATTTTTTGGACAATGCAGAAGTGAGGGGAAATGTAAAATGCCAATACAGTAGTGCCCCAACCTGCGTCATGTTTCAATGTTTTATGCAACAACTTACTAGGAGAATAGAATAGTAATTAAGTTATTGCTATTCTGTAAGTTTTTTATATCCATGTGTATTTGTGAATCTTGTGTGTGTACAGGGGCTCCCTTCCTGGTTCTAGTTAATCATGTGAAATCTTTAGTGAGGGGAGGAGTGCTTCTGGCCAATTAGAAGATTCTTCATCATTTTAAAGTGCAATGAGTCACACATGTCAAGGAGCAACACCCCCATCTCTTCAAACTCTCATAGAATCAGGGCAGAATCCTCACTACATGTGTAGTCAACATTTCATTTCTTTTTCTTTTCTTTCTTTCTTTTTTTTTTTTTTAAGAGGAAATAAATAGCTGTATAGAATAATGGAGAAAATAGATCTTAGCATTCTTTAGAACCAGCTGTCTCTTGTAATAAAAATATACATGACAAATGAGAAGCAAATTTCTTGAGTATTGTGCAGGACTTAATGTTTCTATTACTTAGTTGACAATTGTTCCTGCCCATTTTGTTGTTTATTTTTCATACATGCATGTCTTGTTTCCTAAACCTAACTTGACTGCCTTCTCCTTGAGGCTCTGCATTCTCCTTGATGCTTGTTCTATTTAATTAATTGGGGTGTCTGGGGTGTTGAGGAGGGACTAGAACCTCTGGTGTGAGGACTGCTGAGTCCTTCTTAGGCTGCTCATGCACCGCTCTTACTGGTGGCTCTAAGAAACTGTGGCATATGTAGCAGCTGCACCCTGATAATATTTATCTGGGAAGATGGGTTAACCAGGTAAAGGATAACTGATAGATCTCGAACCCATTAGTGTGTTAGAGGGATGTCTAAACACATGAAGACTTCCCTAGTGGGATGGGTGGATGACAGCAATTTGTTCCAAAGGGCCACGAAGACATCAGAAACAGACCATGTGGTGTTTAGAGCCTGATCAGAAACATTAGGGTCATTTACTGCATCCAGGGCCATCTTGATTTTGGTCTTCTCATTGGACTTAGATAACTTGGAAGGGAGAGTGAAGATGACTTTATGCAATTATTCCTCACTTAAATCGATTCACTTGCAAGTCAAGATGTCACTCATCATCTAATATTTTACTATTTTACTCCAAAGAGCAGACACAGCTGCCAAATGAAGGTCAGCTGACTGACGTTGAAGTTGGATACAGGTTTTTCTGGAGTGGTCACTGTGATGAGGAGCTCTGTGAAGATGCTGTAGGTTTTGCAATCAGATCCAGTCTAGTCAGCAAGCTTGTTTTTGGTACCAATTGTGAGACATGGGAGATGCTGGTATGGAATGCTCACATCAAAATAGGCACTGTGTTTTATGGACAAAGGAGAATTGCATTAGTACAAAACAAACAAACAAACAAACAAACAAACAAAAAAAAAAAAACACGAGATGCACAAACCTAGAGACATTTCTGTCCCAAATGTTCAAAGGACAATTTGTGCCAGATGGCCTGAATGAGACTGTCCGTTCCAACCTTTATCTAAATAAGAATCTTTTCTGCCATCTCTAAGTTTATGGCCACCTAGTGTTCCTATGGAAGTCCTTTAATCTCCTTTGGACTGAGTTTTCTCATCTATAAAGTAAGGGAATGGACAAGACTAGTGTGAATAATTAATTCCAAGAATCATTTTTATTTTTCACGTTCACACTATTGAAAGTTACATACAAATTACATACAAAATAATAATAATGAACAGGACCTAAGATTTATCTAGCACTTACTATGTGCCAAATACTTTATAATTATTGTATTGTCTCAGCCTCACAATAACCCTGGGAAGTAGATATTGTTTTTATTCCTATTTTTCAGATGAGGAACTGAGGCAATCAGGTGTTAAGTGACTTGCTTAGGTTTCCACAGCTAGGAAGTATCTAAGATCATATTTGAACTTGGGTCTTTCTGACTCTGAGACTAGTGCTTTATCTACTGTACCATCTGGTAATTAGTTCCAAGCCAATGGAATTAAACAAAGAAAAATATTAAAGTAGATTTTTAAAAATCTGTTTATTAACATAATATAAAAGTAAAAGATAAGAAAAATATTTTGATTCAAGCTTATTACAAAATGATAAAGTTGTTATAGAAAGCAAAATTTAAAAAATGAAAAAACCCCAGATATTCAAAATGCCTAAAGAAAAGCCTACATGGAGTATCATCATTTAAAACATTTCAATAACATGGACTAAATGATCATTCTTTAAATTTCCTTACATAGATTGGTAGGTGCATTGAACTTTATCCATATCTAAGATAATTTGCATTTTTATGCCTTCACACAATAAAAGAAATATAGTTGGATGACTTGAAAATTATGTAAAATCAGTAATGCTTTAAATGTGATATTTTTGTCTTCTCAGTGTATTTCAACAACTAGGCTATAATAACTTGAAAACCAATTTTCAAGAACAGCTTTAGTCAACCCCATGCTTTCTTATTTGACCAACAAAACCAGAAGCGACCAGTGATTGTAATTCTATTAGAGCACAAGGATTTTGAGAATGATAAACAAACATTGTTTTTCATTTAAAATCCTTTTCTTCATTACTTCCAAATAAAAGATTATCCTCAGATACTTTAAATTCAGGTTGAGTTGTATTTTCCCTAGAAATTAAGTTTTGAAAGACATTCTTTTTAGTGTTAAGCCTGTCTCATCAACATTAAATTTTTAAAAATTGGTTTTTCCACTTTCTTTAGTTATTTTCTCAAGAAACAACAGGCTATTTAGTTGTCTTCATCAGCACTAGCCAGTTCTCTAATAATTTTAACATTGCACAATTGAACTTGGTTTTTAAAGTTGTAGTATGCAACCAAAACTTGCAGTAAAAGTTCCTTCATTTTCCAGTTTATTTCCATTTCCTTTTATTGCCTTAAATGGACTTGAAGTTTTGTCTGAATGGCTGTTTTGCCAAGAAGAATGACTTTTTGATGGCAATCCTTGATCCATAGGCTAAAAGATGCTTCATTTCTACCCTGTCTAGTTATTTGCAAACTATAAAAAATTGATGCAACTTTGTATCTTTCTTTTACTTTGAGTTGTCATGTCCCATTTTATAGATTCAGGCTCTATGTCATCTTGTCCTATTTTATTATGGACTAGGTTTATGCCATTTAATTGCATCAAATTTTTATTCTAATGTAATAACAACCCTTTTCTTTTTGTGTCTGCTAGTAGTGTTTCCATCTGAAGTTTTCTTCCTTTTGGCCATTTTGTTAAGAGTTCTTAATTTAAAAAAATAGCACAACTATAGATAATATGGTACATAGTAGCATATTACATCCATCCTCAACAATAAACAAGTGCAAATTGGTGTGTAAAAACTCTTGACTAATTTAAATGTGTCACACTAATTGAATTTTGGTTCAAATTAAATATTGATCAGTATCACTTTATAATTTTCAATAAATTTTTTCATTATTTGAATTTACATTCATCATGACCAGCCATATTGATTTGTTTTTACTTTACTGTATTTCTTTGTTCTGAAAAAAATTCTCTTGGGAAATGACAACAATGTAAAGCAAAGAAAAAACCTTCTATGAAATATTTTTAAAAATTCATTAAAAACCCAAATCTTTTATGATTGTGGTAGTTTTTTTTACTTGAATCTCAAAATCATAGAGTATTTAGTGGGACTAGACCAGTATTTCTCATACTACAACCTAGTATAACATTAATCTGTCTGGTTTTCATGCCACACTATGGACTTATTTCAAATTTGTAGTCTACAAAACCCAGCTGTTTGTTGTAAGTATGTGTGAATTTTATCAGTCTTTCTGTTTAGTCCGGGAAGCCAGGCTTGTTAAATACTTTAATATAGCAACATTTCTCATTAAGGTTGGAAGCCTTCCATTAAAAAAAAAAAAAGATGAAAAAAGCAATCGATTCTGGAAATATGTGTACACAAAAGTATAGCCAACAGATTCGCATTGTTCTACCCAGCAGCAAATATAAGCTACTGTTGGTCTGTAGCCACAATGTGGAACTATTTAAAAACTGCTTTCTATCACTCATTGTCAGTGACATCATTAAAAACTTCCTGTCCATGAGAAAATCTTTCCTTGACATAGATTTCTTTTTTTAAAGAAAAAATTTTAGGGGGTTTGTAATTTAATTGCTTTTTATTATTTTCTTGTGGTTTCATATTGAGGTTTTAAAGGTGACATATATATTTGAACTTTGGTGATATATTTGAACTTTCGTCCTAAACGTCAAAGTTCGGTGTCAAACCACGAACATGTATGACAACGCAGATGCCTGTACTACCTTGTAAGAAAAGCACTTGTGATTATTCTCCTTTCCGATAATATCTGCCACACAGTGTGTATACATTTTTTAAAAAAACCTATTGAATTTCAGAGTTCAAAAGGACCTCAGAAATCATTGAATGCAGCCCCCTCATTTTATGTATGAGAAAACTGAGACCAGGAAAGAAGAAATGACTTGTCTGAACCACTTACAGAAATATATTACTATTACTAAAATTTCCTGTTTTTTCCAAATACATGACTCCAAATAAAGAATTAATAGGTTATTAAGTCTAGAAATAAATGCTTCTTTGAGCCCAAAATACCTTATGTCTTCTTCATTTCTTCCAGTTGGTCTAGAAAGCCTTTGAGGTTACTTTTTCAAGTTCTAGTTCTATGAGTCAAATTATTCACTAATCCATAAATAAACACTGAATTTGTTCAATGTTATAGATTCATTGAAGATCAAAAGTGAAATTATATATAATGTATCTTACAAAATATCACTTTCAAAATGTGAGCTGTTGTCTTTGTTATTGGAAAGAGTTGTCTACATTAACATTATTATGTGGTATAACTTTGTAGAAGTTTTGTTCAAAATGGTTATTGGTTTTTTTTCTCCAATCCATTTATCTGACTTTTAAGCTTTGCCATTTATAGGTCAAGATGTGAGTAAAACAGGTCACATTTCACAGGCTGAATCCTTTCTTGAAAACATAGGCTTGGAAATCCCCTTGACCTCAAAAAATGTCAAAACTGACAGGCTGATTCTACTAATATTGCCTTCCCATTGGGATACCTTCCCTTGTAGGAGAAAGTTCAATGAAAGAGTAAATGACAAAAACACTAGAGAACTTTGAATGGCGAGGATTCGCCAAAGAATTATATCTAGGTGACAAAGCTAGAGTTACTTATTGACTGTAAGATAAGGAGGACCAGCTTTACAAGATACAATTCCAGTAGTCCCTCAAATGAAACTCTTTGGGACTCATCATCACTCTCAAGAAGCAAGAAGCTACTCCTCGTTACCCTAACTGGGCTTTCCATTTTCAGAATATATGTGATTTGCATCTTGTTAGTTGCATGTTGTCTTCCCCATTAGACCATAAACTCCAGAGGCCAGGGACAATTTCTGTTTCTTTGTATTCCTAGTGTTTAGGGGAATGTCTAGCCAGAGCATGTGAAGACTTTCCCCTTGTGGAATAGGCAGAGAACACTTTGTTTCAATGGCCATGAAGGTGCTTTGTGGAGCACTTAGCAGGGGACCTCAAACTTTTAAAATAGGGGGCCAGCTCACTGTCCCTCAGACTGTTGGAAGGCTGGACTATAGTAAAAATAAAAACTTTGTTTTGCCCTTTAAATAAAGAAACTTCATAGCCCTCAATGAGGGGGATAATCATCCTCAGCTGCCGCATCTGGCCCGCGGGCCGTAGTTTGAGTACCCCTGAATAGAGTTTGGGCAGACATTGAAAACACCAAGATCATCCACCACATCCTAAGCCATCATCAATCTTTTAAAAATTTTTTATTTTTAATTTATGAATAAAATTTGATTTTTATCCTGCTACAGGACTTCAACGATTCTGGAAAGAAAATGAGGTTGACGACTTTGTGCAACTCTGCTTCACTTAAATCCAATTCTTTTTTTTTTTTTTAATTTTTTATAGCTTTTTATTGACAGAACATATGCATGGGTAATTTTTCAACATTGACCCTTGCAAACACTTCTGTTCCAACTTTTCCCTTTCTTCCCTCCACCTCCTCCCTTAGATGGCAGGTAGTCCCATACATGTTAAACATCTTAAATACAATATATGTGTACACAGTTATACAGTTCTCTTGTTGCACAAGAAAAATTGGATTTAGAAAGAAGGTAAAAATAACCTGGGAAGAAAAACAAAAATGCAAGTAGTTCACATTCATTTCCCAGAGTTCTTTCTCTTGGTGTAGCTGGTTCTGTTCATCACTGATCAATTGGAACTGAATTGGATCCTCTCATTGCTGAAAAGGGCCACGTCCATCAGAATTGATCCTCATATATATTGTTATTGAAGTATATAATGATCTCCTGTGTAATGGGCTGAGGCTTGAGATGATGCACTGAGGTCCCAAGCACATGAGGCTATATAGTAATTGGACCATACTCTATTAATATATAAGTTTGGAGAAAGAATGGCCCCGCTCACTCTTTGTGCAAGTCCTGATGTGTTGTATAAGAAATGATGATTCTGGTGGGTGGAGGCAGGGGAGTGAAAAAGGAAGGGGAGGAGAGCTCAGAGCTCTCACTTTCTCTCTGCTAGCTGGCTCCCTGTCGCAGCTGCCCATATTGCTATCGCAATCCTTTTTAACCTCTTCACTTCAATAAAGACTGAAGATTTTTCCTTTAACTTGAGTTCCTGACTCCAGCTGATTTTAAATACGCGGTCATTACACTCCTGGTTCTGCTCATTTCACTCAGCATCAGTTCATGTAAGTCTCTCTAGGACTCTCTATATTCATCCTGCTGGTCGTTTCTTGTAGAACAATAATATTCCATAACATTCATATACCACAATTTATTCATCCATTCTTCAACTGATGGGCATCCACTCAGTTTCCAGTTTCTGGCCACTACAAACAGGGCTGCCACAAACATTTTGGCACATACAGGTCCCTTTCCCTTCTTTAGTATCTCTTTGGGATATAAGCCCAGTAGAAACACTGCTGGATCAAAGGGTATGCACAGTTTGATAACTTTTTGAGCATAATTCCAAATTGCTCTCCAGAATGGTTGGATCTGTTCACAACTCCACCAACAATGTATCAGTGTCCCAGTTTTCCTGCATCCCCTCCAAGATTCGTCGTTATCTTTTCCTTTCATTTTAGCCAATCTGAGAAGTATGTAGTGGTATCTCAGAATTGTCTTAATTTGCATTTCTCTGATCAATAATAATTTGGATTTTCATATAAGTAGAAATAGTTTTAATTTCATCATCTGAAAATTGTCTGTTCATATCCTTTGACCATTTATCAATTGGAGAATGGCTTGACTTAAATCCAATTTTGCTCAAATCAAGACATCACTTGTGATTTCAGTTTTTCTATGAAAACAAAGGACAAACAGCAACAGCAACAGTATTTAGTACAGTGCTTATCCAGAAACATCAGGGTGCAGAGGAAAGAGCCTTGGACATCCGAGTTCAAATCTCAGTTCTGTTATTTATAGATTTAAAGATGGAAAGAATCTGAGAGAATTAAGAGAGACCTCTTAAGGATTCATAGAGATTAATTTGCTTGTCTAGAATCACACAATTAGTAAATGTTTGAGACAGCATTCGAATCTAGGTCTTTCTGTCTCCAAAATTAATGTTACCTAGTAATTATGCAATATTTATATCTGCTTTGTTATCTGTGGCTTATCTCATAGTAGAAAGCAGTTAAAAGATCCTCTTGAATCCTTTACAGCAGTTTTTTTCCTAGTTATTTGATTGAGTCTTCTCAGTGAGATCTCTGATTATTTAAATTAAATCACCTTAACAATCCATACAGGAAAAATTAAGTCAATGAAAACTGTTTAGTGGGCAGGGAAGCATTTGGATAGCTGGTTCATTGAGTTAGTATATAGATATTAGGAATGAACAGTATAGCTGGAGAATGACTTGGATCCAGATTTGAATAGGAAGTAAACAGTAGAATGAATTGCTTTTGGAAACTCTATAGTCCTTTTAACCACTTCAAATTGTTTCTCTCTGCAAAGAACCATTTCTCCCCCAAAACAAAGATTTCTTTAATAATACTGTGTGACTGAAAAATTTGGAACACCACCATCTCCAAAGATTTCAATGAGCAAGAGATTCAAAAGCTAGTTGTTAGGGAAAATTGTCACTCCATAGAATGGACTAGTAAAGAGAAATGCCAGAAATGCTTAAGTAAAAGCAAGGTAATCAACTATGTGTTAGAATTATCACAGAAAATATTCCTGGGTTGGATAGATAGATTGGACTACATGTCTGCTACAACCTTGATTCTTTGAATGGATCAATTTAACTTTTCTGGGTAAATCATATGGAATTTGAAACCCGGAAATGGACCTTAGAGATTATTTGGTCCAATAATCTCTTTTTAGCTTATTTAAAAAAATTTTTATTGATATCTTTTCTCTTTATCTTCATCTCAATCTATTTAGTTTCCCCTTTATGAAAAATAAAAAACAATTAATTAAAACTATCTGATTCAGAAACCCTGTCTGATAAGGTATACAATAGTCTGTCCCAGTGATCTTCCACTTTTTTGTGATTGAATGAGAGGAGTATATTTCAATATTTGTTTGTTCTTCTGGACTTTCATTGTCTTTTCTATTAAAATAATATTTTTGCTTACTTCCAAGTGGCTCACTTTACAAAAGAAAACACTACCTGTGAGAATCCCCATTGTTATACAACTTTAAAAGTAAGTTCAAATGTCCATTTTGGGAGAATATTTAGAGGGGATTTCAGGTCAGGTACCTCAGGATAGAAGCCTATCGTGGGACTTTGATGTAGTTTTTGAGGTAGGAATCCACTTGGAAGACTCGAAATGTACATTAAAAAAAATACAACCCTAGGGATATATTGTTCTCAAATATGGCCCTGGTACAAGCTACTCCAATTCTGGGAATCAGATGTAGTGAAGAACATGTTTTACAAAACAAGCTATACTTAGTGAGTAAGAAGATAATTCATTTGTGGGTTGGATATTCAAATTCAAAATTTCAGTCCCTAATTCTGTACTAGTGCTAAGCAATACAAATAAAACTTTCTTTAAATTTATAAGTATTGGAGCAGCAAGATGGTGCAGTGGATAGAGCCCTGGCCCTGGAGTCAGGAGGACCTGAGTTCAAATTTGTCCTCAGACATAATATATCCTAGCTGTGAGGACCTCAGCATGTCATTTAACCCCAATTGCCTCACCAAAATAAAATAAAATAAAATTATAGGTATCTAGATGTGGAATGGGGAGGTAATGAGATACTTCTCACTTCAACACTTCCAGGAAAGGGGCTGGATGTCCATTTGTTTATTCTGTTATAGAAGGGATTCTTATCCAGTAAAGGGTTGGAATAGATGAATCCTTTGATAACTTCCAATGCTTGATGTTTTGGAATCCTTTAGTTCAATCTCTGAAGTCCTTTCCTATTGAATGTCTATGATTTTATAAATTGTTTATTATACTGTAGCCATGTGGTAAACTGGATAGGACATCAGAGCTGGGATTGGAAGGACCCCACTTCAAATTCTGCCTCAGAGATTCACTTGGTTGTGTGACCCCAAGTGAGTCACTTAACCCTGTTTTCCTCAGTTCCTCATCTGTAAAATGATCTGAAGAAGGAAATGGCAACCATTCTTTGTCAAGAAAAACCCAAATGAGGTCATGAAGAGTCAGACATGGCTGAAAACAATATATTGTATAAAAAACTCGTAATATTCGATATCTATATATGTATGTATATGTATGTACATAAGTGTACCTGAAAACAAGTCTAAATTTTTCTCTTTGCAACTTTCAATAATTTTTCCAGTTCTGTGTAATCTTCATTGAGTAAAGTCATTGTGCAGATTGATGTCCTAATCCTGCTTTCCTCTTTGCTTGGGGGCTATCACATTTTTGCCCTCGATCTGAAATGCCCCTGCTTATTTTATCCTGAATCACCCCTCTACTCCCACCTTCACTTTTTATTCTTCCTTTGACCTTATGATGCTTCTTGTCATAGAGTTTTGTGAACTATTGTTGAATCCATTTGTATATGAAAGAAAACTTTTTTTTTACTTTCCTCATTGACACTTTTATGTGCCTAGAACATGAGAAAATTGTGAAATACAGTGCTTGACTAAAAGGAATTTATAATCTATCTAGGGAATGAGACATGTGAATATGAGACATTTAGGGAAGAAAGTATTCTGTTGATTTGTTGATTGTATGATTCAGACATTAAAGTTAAAAAGAAAAACACTAAGCCCAGATGACCAAAAAGAAAATCCAGAGAGAAAAGAGAGATTGCTGTGAGTTGATGAACACTTCACCAAGGACTTGAAAGGAAAGTTAGGGAGGATATGAATTGATTAAGACTAGAGGTTTTGCTTGTGAATGGGTGATCCTTGTGGTTCAGATTTGTACTTTTAATAGTCACTGTCTTTGTTATCATCACCATCTTATTTAGGGCATTATGCTCTTTGAAGCTCAAGACATGAGGCTTGAATTACTGGCACTCTGAGTGCTGATAAAGAAAACTCATTCTGTTTGCTGGTTTCCTCCTCCACAGAATATGCTTGCATTTCCAATTTCCAGTTTATGAAGTCATTAAGAGAATTGAGTAAGATCTTAGGATCTTAGATCTGGAACTAGGAGGGTTCCCAAAGGTCACCTAACCCAATCCCCATATTTTTCAGATGTGAAAACTGAGTCCTAGAAAGGCTTTGATTTGCTCAAGATCACTGACAAAGTAGACATCAGAACCAAAATTTGAATCCAGGTCTTTCTGAATCCAGAGTTAGGATTCTTTATTCTGCTTTCTAGGTTACAAAATCTCTGTAACTCTCAAGCAGTACTTTTATGTAAACGGAAAATAAATAAAAATTAAAATGCTTTATATATTCCTTCTGGAAAAAAGAAATGTGGTATAGAATATTTGATTCTCAATTTCCATGAATCCAGACATCTTAGTATTTCTAGAGTATACAGCTATCTTTTAGTCTCTCTCTGAGTCTGCTTGAAAAGCATTTATATTCATCAAATCTTAGATTTAGAGTTAGAAGGAACCTTAATGGCCATCTAGCCAAACCCCCTCATTTTATAGAAGAAATCACTGAAGTCCAGAGAAGTTAAATTACTGGGGACCATTGGTTCATTCATTCACAGCTGGAAAAGACTTTTAAAGGTCATTGAACCAACCCTTTCTTTTGACAGAGGAGAAAATGAAATCTGAGAGAAGGAGAATGATTTGCATGCTAGTAACAAGAAGAATCAGAATTTGAAACCCCATTTTATAACTTCAAATTCAGTTCTCATTCTTTCAAACCAAATTTTTTCTTAAACTCTCATTGTTATTGCTTTTTCTTTCCACTGGCATGCAGTTACTCAGAGTAATTCTGTGAATATCCCAAATATCCAGGTGCCAAGAAATGGTTGAGTGAGAGTCAGTAAAACTAACTGAGGATTAAAGCTTATATTTTTCTCCTCTATTCCTTCCTCTGTCAGAATTACCAAGCCTTGGTCTCGCTATACCCCAGTGAGAGCTGTTCCTGTTATTGAAATGAGTGATCTTTAAAGTCCCTTCTGGATCCCTCAGATAGCTAGGGACAGCTAGGTGGGCACAGGGGATAGATTTCTGAACCTTGAGTCAGGATAGACCTGAGAAATCCAACCTCAGACACTGGTTGTGCGATCCTGGACAAGTACTTAATCTTGTTTGCCTTAGTTTTCTCATCTGTAAGATGAGCTGGAGAAGGAAATGGCAAACCACTCCAATATCTCTGCCAAGAAAATCCCAAATGAGATCAAAAAGAGTTGTATACAACTGAAAAACAACCCAACATCTCAGGTCTCTCAGTGCTTCTGTATCTTGGAAATTAATCAGATTGTTATACATTGAACATCTACAATGAATATAAGCTTTGCTGGCCATGTTATTTCCAGCACGAAGATATTTAGAGAGTCAAAAGCAGAAAGAGAAGTGAACTTCATGAGAACACCTGATCCATCCTCTTCCATTTTAGCTGTGTGACCAGGAGGAATTGCCAATTTATTTTAGGACAGATTTAGCATTTAAAAAGATCTCAAGCTTCTCATTCTGATGATGAGCCAAATCTAACATGAAACCAAATCAGCATAAATGTAAAGTCCAAGTTGAGTTAAAGGCATCAGTTATATGAGTATAGAATGAGAAAGATGGCTTCATACCAGTTCATGTGAAAAGGACTTAGGGGGTTTTGTTGTTCAATATGAGTCAGTAGTAGTATGATGTGGTTGTCAAAAAAAAAAAAAAGCTAATTCAGTTTTGGACTGAAAAAGACATTATCATGAATATATGTAGCCAGAAAAAGAGGTGGTCTAGTCATATAGGGAAGAGTGAGAGAAAACAGTCATACAACCAGAGGGCTATTGTGGTATCCAAAAAAACATGAAGAGAAGCAGAAGACCTATTTTGGTTAGGTCCTCTAAAGCAGTGATTTTCAATGTGGAGGGGTCAGGACCCCCTTATATTCTTAAAATTTATTGGAGAACCCTTCGTTCCATAAAGAGCTTTTGTTTAGTTAGGGATATAATCTATTCATAAATAGTTGTTTATCATGTTAGAAATTAAGGCAATTTAGTGATATCAGGTGAAGAGTTTTGACTTTGACAAAATCTTTGAAAGGGTCAAGAGTCCCTAGATCACACATAGAGAATTGCTATTCCAGAGAGTATTCCTGGAATGATATGGTCAAGAAAATCAAAGCCATCACCATTTTAGAATATAGTATCTAGAACAAGGGAAGAATCATATTCGTTTTTGGTCCAAGTCTGACTGTTTTTGGAGTACGAGGCTTAACTCTGAGTGATATGTTTTATGAGCAACATTGACAAATTGGAGCAGGCTCAGTGAATACTGAACGGTGATAATAGAATTCATCTTATGAAGGTCAGTTGAAGCAGCAGGGGGTGTTTAATCTGGAAAACAGAGCATGAAAGTGAGTAACAATGACTTTTTTCAAATATTTGAGAGATTTTGACTTGAAGGAAGGACTAGATTTATCTTTGTGGTTTCAGAGGTATGGACTAAAATGGAAGCATAGAAATTACAAGGTGGCAGATTTAACTCTTAAATCTTAAGAAGATTTGTCTTAAAGACAATCTTAAGAAGATCTTAAATCTTAAGAAGATTAGGAAGAATGTCTTAAAAATTAGTGCTGTCCAGCATGAACACTGGCCCATTTGCCTATCACTGAAGGTGCTTCAGGAGGCTAGATGTTCACTTGCCATGAGCAGATGTTTTGTGAAAGGGGTTTCTTCTTTGGATGGGCTATATTAAGAACCTCTAGGGAACCTGTGTTTCCTCCTCTCTCAAAGGAAGTGGTTAGACAATGATTTTTAAAGGATTCTTTTAGCACTCTCTCCCCTAAATAGCCCATCCTTCATGTCACTATCAAAGTAATCTTTTTAATGTCTATATGACCATATCACTTCCCATCTCAAAAACCATCAGTTTTTTTCCCAATGTCTGATGAATAAAGTACAAATTCTTGAGCACAGGCGTTCAAACCCACCTCGTCCTATAGACCTATTTGTCCAGCCTCATTTCATGGCGATCCCCTTCAATAATACCACACTCCAGAGAAGTTTTATTATTTGCTACCTCATTATCTTATGTTATTGTCTGTCTATTTTGTGTCTGTACATTCCTTTCTTATTCACCTCCCTCAAGGCTTGAAATTTTCCTTAGTTCCTTCAGTTGGAAATGATTTTTTTTCCTCCCTTGAATTTCTTAGTCCACTCTTTTTGACTCTTCTTATGCACATGAGAATTTTAAAAATTGTATCACAGTCCCTAGTATACATGTTTTAGCCTCTTGCTAGACTGTAGCTTCTTTAAAATATTGACTATTTTGTTTTTCTTTTTCTTTTTTTTTTGTATCCAAAGCACTTTTGATGATGTAGAAACTTCAATGTTTGTTCAATTTGAGCTTAATTAAATTCTTGTGAATTTCTGCCTCATATAGTTTTAGACTCAGAATTTTTATGAGTTATTAGTTTTGTTTAATACTCTTGCTCCCTTTTTGTGTCACTTCTTCAGACATAGAAGGGAGCTGGATAGGACTGATGACAATTTTGCATTTTACTTTGTTTCATTGATTACCAAATGTCTAATTCCTGATGATGAACTTATTCTTAACTGGATGGGTTTCTAAAAATAGACCCTAGGCTATTTCTGAGATCATACTAAAAAGTTTTCCAACATGAGATGGTGGAAACCACCAGAAGATGTATTTTGTACTGGGATTACCTATAAGAATCCAGAGTCATTTCCATGCCAGTGAGGCATCCTAGTATCCATTAGACTAAAGCTAGAAAGTGCCTTGGACCATCAAGTTCTCTCTCCTCATTTTATAGATTAAGAAAATAAGACATTGAGAAACAAAATGACTTTCTTGATCACACATATAGCAAGTATCTGAGGCAGGGTTTAAACTCAGTTCTTCCTGAGTATATAATTTCTGAGTATTTGAGTTGGACTTTGTGGAGAGGCAAAGTAGGTGTTAAAAACCACATAATTTTTAATACTTTTTGTGAATCTTAACTGATCTATTGGCATTCTGAATGTGAGATTCTTGTTTAGTAACTGAATGGATATGCTACTTTAGGAAATGAGTCATATCAATCTTGACATTCTTACTACATATGAAACCAGAAGACAAATGGAAGTTGCCCCTAAATGGAAGTGGGTGACTAATAAGTTCTCAAATCTTGGGGAATCAAATAAAGGAGTTGAGAGAGTGTACTTTATTGTTCATCCAAAACCAATAAGAAACACTGTATTTTAAATTGACAATTTTATATTATAGTGCTCCTGACAAGAATTTATAAAAATACCATGATGAAA
The DNA here is from genome assembly GCF_016432865.1 of Antechinus flavipes. Taxonomy (NCBI): domain Eukaryota; kingdom Metazoa; phylum Chordata; class Mammalia; order Dasyuromorphia; family Dasyuridae; genus Antechinus; species Antechinus flavipes. Next base: position 621,725,173 of record NC_067398.1, read on the forward strand.
ATTATTGTAGCTTATGTACCAGTATTTGTCATAGTGAATGGGAAGAAAAAGCCTACAATGAACCTGATAATACCTTTCCAATTAAATCAATATATACTGTAATATTTGATCAATTCCAAAATGGGCACTTAGGAAGATTAAAAAAAAAAGGTTGGAAATTGATATTTGAGGGTAAGGAACAAAAGAGTCTAGAGTCTTGTACAGCCCTCTTGATTATATAATGGGAATATTTAACTCAAGAAAAGAGAAGGCATAATGTGTGTTGAAACAGATAACATTACTGAAAAATTAAAATTGATGATATTCTCATGGACTTAGGAGTCATCTCCAAAGAAATATGCTATATACAATGAGAAGAATGTATTTGAGTAAACAGATACCAAAGTATCTATCTTCATACCAAAGTAGAAGAAGAAAGCATTAGCAAATATAAAATATTGCATACAATTAAATTGACTGCATTCTGGCTTGTTTAAACTAGCAGTTGACCAAAAAAAAGTAAATAAAAGAACAGACATTGACACAGAATGTCACCACTTCTTAAAGTAGCTTAGTTAATACAAATTATTTGCCACCATGAGGAAACCAAAAGAAGACCATAATCAACTTGGTCAGCAAACATTTGATGCACTTTCTAAACAGTTACATTAGCCAAGGGCAACACTAGTTTAGAATATACACTCGCTTATAAAATGCTATGCAGGAGCATAGTGGAAGACCATGAGCAGAATTGCTTCACAAAACATCAAGAACAAAGAGAAAGGGAAAAAAACCCAAAATAGAACATTACAATTGATGCCATATTCAACTGATCAAAATTGTTCCAAGTGCATTTAAGGATAAATTAAAAGGAGAAAAATGAAAAAATAATTGTAAAAATATTTTTTGATTTGCTTTAACAAAAAAAATTTTCTTAGTGATAAGAAGTGATCCACTAGTGATAGTGGAGCAGGTTAACATCAGTTTTCTTTTTTTTAAACTATAGCTTTTTTTACTTACAAGATATATGCATGGGTAATTTTTCATCATTGACCCTTGCAAAACCTTCTGTTCCAACTTTTCCCCTCCTCCCTGCCACTCCCTCTCCTAGATGACAGCCAGTATTTGAAAGAGGAAAAAAACCAAAAAACAAAAGCTTGGAACACATCCTGGACCTTATGACTACCAAAAGAGAAATATCAATATCTTCTGCCCCATAAATCTACTTTTTTCTCTCTACAAATTTTTTATGAGAATAATCTACATTTGGGATGCCAAACCTATCACCTGTGGGTCACATGCAATCCACAATACTCCCAAGGGAGCCCTGAACTAGATTAAAATGTAGTTCCTATCTGATTTTAATGTATTGATATAATTATATACATATATGTTATACACACACACATATATATATATATAAACACACATCATGTTCTAAGTCAATATGCAGTTCACTGTGATCCTCATCTATGGTTTAATGGCCCTCATTTCTACTTGAGTTTAATACCACTGATCTATGTATACCCTGAGTGAAACCATGTCTTTATAATCATACAATTGGTTGAAAGGTAGGTAGAATATAAGATCTTCCAGAGTGTGTTGTTTGTTGACTGGTAAAGCATTTTAGATGGCGGAGCAAAGAATTTTTAACAACGTAGCTCTCCAGCAAAAAAGACAATTATATCAGATTATTTGAAAGATCTAGTTTGCCGTAAGATCGAGTTAATTGATGAATGATATTTGTACTGATGTAGTATTAAAAGACTTAGGGGAAAGCTCTCAGGAGCTTGTATGGACCTTGTATGGAGAATTTAATGGAAAACATAGGCAAGAGTTACACAGGAGAAGGCATTTGTATGAGTTGTGGTTTGTTCCAGGAGAGGAACTGCATCTTTTTAAATATCAAAGTGATAGGCTATTTGTCTTCATGGAAGGCAGTTTCATAAATCGATTCAGAGAAATCTTCTAGGGAAATTTTACCTGTGTTATTTCATTTTATTAATATAATTTACCACTTCCTTCCCCTTTCCTTCATCACATCGCCACCCCTGCATGGAAAGTTCATACAATGGGAAATGTATTTAAATAAGTACTTTGGGGACAGGCTGAAGGCTCTTGGCTATTGAGGTAAGAATTTTATCCTGTAGGCAATGGTGAGCCATGGTGGATAAGTGACAGAAGCAAAAATCTGTATAGTACTAAAGTTACAACAGAATTTGGTCTATTTTGTCTAATTAATTTGTTTTATGCCCAATATCTTTTTTTCTTTAGATTCAAACTAGTTTGTTTTTTTTTTAAAGTCCTTTAAGATAGAGTGTCCTAACTTCTTTAGTGCCATGGATACTTCTGGTAAAGTTAAATGCATGTAATGAAGTATATAGAATTACTAAAGAAGCCAGTTATATTGAAATGTTGGGGGGGGGAGGGGGAGTTTACAGTCCCTGCTTTAATTACTTGAAAATATTTTACTTTTACTTTCAATGACAACTTAAAGTCTCTCATTGAATCAAAAATTAAAGTATTCTTTCTTGTTTTCTTATTTTATTTTTTTAAAATCAGTTGGCCTGGGCATAATTTGGTGGGGTTTAGTATTATACTACAGACCACCTTAACTCTCCTGGACTAATTGTTTCCCCCTTCTGCAGTTAGGAATTTCTACTTTCTCTTTTCAGGCTGGTTGGAAACTCTTAGTTCTTTTTTCAAGTTGGTACCCAAGCAGCTCACAGAACAAGAAAGTGATGTCTTGAGTTTTCCAACACTGGAAAAAAAAAAAAAAACAAAAGCTTGGAACACATCCTGGACCTTATGACTACCAAAAGAGAAATATCAATATCTTCTGCCCCATAAATCTACTTTTTTCTCTCTACAAATTTTTTATGAGAATAATCTACATTTGGGATGCCAAACCTATCACCTGTGGGTCACATGCAATCCACAATACTCCCAAGGGAGCCCTGAACTAGATTAAAATGTAGTTCCTATCTGATTTTAATGTATTGATATAATTATATACATATATGTTATACACACACACATATATATATATATAAACACACATCATGTTCTAAGTCAATATGCAGTTCACTGTGATCCTCATCTATGGTTTAATGGCCCTCATTTCTACTTGAGTTTAATACCACTGATCTATGTATACCCTGAGTGAAACCATGTCTTTATAATCATACAATTGGTTGAAAGGTAGGTAGAATATAAGATCTTCCAGAGTGTGTTGTTTGTTGACTGGTAAAGCATTTTAGATGGCGGAGCAAAGAATTTTTAACAACGTAGCTCTCCAGCAAAAAAGACAATTATATCAGATTATTTGAAAGATCTAGTTTGCCGTAAGATCGAGTTAATTGATGAATGATATTTGTACTGATGTAGTATTAAAAGACTTAGGGGAAAGCTCTCAGGAGCTTGTATGGACCTTGTATGGAGAATTTAATGGAAAACATAGGCAAGAGTTACACAGGAGAAGGCATTTGTATGAGTTGTGGTTTGTTCCAGGAGAGGAACTGCATCTTTTTAAATATCAAAGTGATAGGCTATTTGTCTTCATGGAAGGCAGTTTCATAAATCGATTCAGAGAAATCTTCTAGGGAAATTTTACCTGTGTTATTTCATTTTATTAATATAATTTACCACTTCCTTCCCCTTTCCTTCATCACATCGCCACCCCTGCATGGAAAGTTCATACAATGGGAAATGTATTTAAATAAGTACTTTGGGGACAGGCTGAAGGCTCTTGGCTATTGAGGTAAGAATTTTATCCTGTAGGCAATGGTGAGCCATGGTGGATAAGTGACAGAAGCAAAAATCTGTATAGTACTAAAGTTACAACAGAATTTGGTCTATTTTGTCTAATTAATTTGTTTTATGCCCAATATCTTTTTTTCTTTAGATTCAAACTAGTTTGTTTTTTTTTTAAAGTCCTTTAAGATAGAGTGTCCTAACTTCTTTAGTGCCATGGATACTTCTGGTAAAGTTAAATGCATGTAATGAAGTATATAGAATTACTAAAGAAGCCAGTTATATTGAAATGTTGGGGGGGGGAGGGGGAGTTTACAGTCCCTGCTTTAATTACTTGAAAATATTTTACTTTTACTTTCAATGACAACTTAAAGTCTCTCATTGAATCAAAAATTAAAGTATTCTTTCTTGTTTTCTTATTTTATTTTTTTAAAATCAGTTGGCCTGGGCATAATTTGGTGGGGTTTAGTATTATACTACAGACCACCTTAACTCTCCTGGACTAATTGTTTCCCCCTTCTGCAGTTAGGAATTTCTACTTTCTCTTTTCAGGCTGGTTGGAAACTCTTAGTTCTTTTTTCAAGTTGGTACCCAAGCAGCTCACAGAACAAGAAAGTGATGTCTTGAGTTTTCCAACACTGGAAAAAAAAAAAGGTACCCAGACAGAATGGGGATATCCTCTCTGCTGGGGTGTGAGTATGTGTTGGAAATCTATCTTTAAAAATAAAACAGTGACAGATCTGACAAGAGGAAGTGTGGTCCCCCCCGAGAAATAAAGGTAAGGTGGGGAGTGCCCTGAAGGGAATTTCCTCCTTTTACCCCACTGCCTGCTGTTCAGTGGTCATTAAAATGCTGAAGCTGAAATGTTACCAGATGTTCTTTTAACAGTTCATATTGCTAACGTCCTGGGTGGGAGGACTAGAACTATGAATTATCTCTGTCTTGCTAACAAGTATTTTTTTGTCAGTCAGTGAGTATAAAGGGATTAGAAAGGAGAACTAAGACAGTTTACTCTTTAAGGTTTTTCCCTTTAATACCCCCAGCTAGTCAAATTCTAGATCACAGGTATACAGGTGAGCCTTTTGTTCCACAGCCAGCTGTGTAATCCTACCCATTCCTGTATGGCTGGACTGGGAGTCAAATGATCAACTGTGAAAAACTATCCAGAATTTTAGGACCAGAAAATGGTAATCATTAACCATAAGATATTAGTAGTTGGAGGAGATTTTAGAGCTCACATCAAGAAAGATAGCATGGAGTAGAAAAAAGATATGGATTCAAATTCTGTTTTTATCACTTAACAACTGTATGATGAAGGGCTTACTTCATCTCATGAATCTCAATTTCTTACAGATGAGGCAATCATATTTTCAATACTGATTATTCAAATTTTTTTCAAGGTTGAATATATAAAAAATTTTCCAATTGTGAAAATATAACAAAGTAATGTCTTCTTTCATCTTTTCCACATATACATTTTTACAGAAAAGGAAACAGAATGCACAATTTGTGCAAATAAATTCATTTAAAGTCAGTTTTTAAAACTTCTTGCTCTAAGAATGTTATATGGCAGTTGAATGGGACACAGGATCATAATTCTAAATCTGGAGCACATGAAATGAACAATATGTTTTTGACCCACAAATAGCCTTTGGTGCATGATAGAAGTACTTTGAACTGTTACTATCAGCATAAAACTGAATTTCATTTTTTTTTTCTTCCTAAGCCAAGAATCCTGCATCTTTTAAAGTTTTGTTTATACCTTGGTTTTGATGGAATTGAGTGCTACCTTCTTTTTCTCCTAAACAGTAATTTATTTTTTCAAATATGTAAAGATAGTTTTCAACTTTCATTTCTGTAAGATTTTGTGTTCCAATTTTTTTTCTTATTCTCTTCACTACCTCCCCCTTCCCCAAGACATCAAGAATTCTGATATAGGTTATACATATACAATCCTTTAAAACACATTTCCATATTTCTTTTGTTGTATAAGAAAAATCAGACCAAAAAGGAGAAAAAATCTGAGAAAGAAAAAGCAAATAAAAAAGGTGAAAATATTATGCTTTGATCCATATTTAATCTCCATAGTACTATCTCTGGATGCAGATAGTATTTTCCAGCCCAAGTCTTCTTGAATGAAGGACAACAACCAACCAATCAAATCCAGAAGGCTGCTTCAGAAACTGTCTCACTAAATTCCCTCATTTTATAGTGGAAGAAACTGAAGACCAGAGGGGCTAACTGTGACTTATCAAAAGTCAAAAAGGTGATAAAATCAGAAATGGTGTTACCAACCCAACTCCAACCAACTCCAGAGCCAGTATTCAATTCCCTATACCAAAGGGTGAATCGATGAATAGATAAGTAAATAAAAATATGAAAGGAAAAAATAGACAAAACAATGTATTTATTAAGGACTTCCTTATTATATTAAGGTCTGTGCATTCTTAAATGATCATTCTATACTATTTCTTACATTCTAATGGAGGAATGGGACTTTTCTCCTTCTCTATAGATTATGTCAAGAATAGAAGGAAAAGAGGAATAAAACTGTGTGATATTTAGATCAGTCTTTCAGCATGGTGCAGGACTCTTTCCATCGTCACCAAATTTTAGGAAGAACATTGATTAACTGGAAATTATTTGGTCAAAGGCCATTAGGACAGTAAAGGGCCTCAAGAACTTCCCAAGTAAGAATCACTTGAAGAGATTGGAGGAGAAGCTATCTTCCAAATGTTTAAAGGGATTTTGTGTCGATGTGGCTTATTCTGCTTGACTTAGAAGGCTGATTTTTAAAAAAGTTGAAAATTTAGGCATGATGTAAGAAAACACTTCCTAATTAGAACTCTCATAAAGTAGAATGAATAGCCTCAGGAAATGATGGGCTCTTTTGTTAATATTCCAGTCTCAACTGATGTTATTTTTGTATTGTCTAATTTTTCTCATAGAACTTGTTTAACTAACTTAAGGACAGAGATGGAGTCTGTATTTATTTGCTTGCTTGATTTTCTTGCTTGACTCTTAAAAAAGAAATGATTATTTAAAAATTTCTTGGTTTCTTGCTCTCACTCAGTGCAGATCTGGAAATATAGGTATCTAACGAATATTGTTAATTTATTTGCTTAAGTTGTGAAGGAGGTAAAGGGAGTGTCATAACATTTGTGGTAATATGAGACATTTGTTTAAGCTTCTTATGTTTTGACATCTTCCTCCACTTACCACCATCATTTTTCAACTAGGAGAACAAGACATACAAATTTTAAAATGGCATATCAAACACTTGCCCTAAGGGTAAAGTCATCTTTTCTGTAATCAAGCAGAGTATTGTACTGAAAACCTTCAGGCTGTCCTTTTATTTTCCTCCTCATCCCTGTCTTTGTCTACAGCTCTTGTGATTCCAAGTCAACTTCAGTCAAATGCTGACCAAAGAAATGTAACAGATTATAGGCACTAAATTTAAGCAACCAGTTCAGCAAGAAAACCTGATTTTGCATCCATACTATATTAAAATCTCAGGAACAGGAACAGAAAAGAGGTAGGTAGAATTTTTGCTTTCTTGTTTTACTTTGCAATAGAATATTATAGCTGGTTAATTACATAGTATACTTGACATCAAGAAATAGCAAAATGATTGAATGGAAATAGGACTGAATAACATTATGAGGAGAAAGGGCTTAAAATTCCACCACTGATTCTCATTTTCCTATATGACCTTTAAAAAGATGGTCCAGTGCAGTCCACCTAGGATTTGGAGTTAGGAATCTCCAGGACCAAATCCTGCTTTAGACATTGACTGACCCCAAGCAAGTCACTTATAGTCACTTTCAGTTTTCATATTTCTAAAATGAGAGGGTTGGACTCAATGACCATTAAGTTCCCTTCCAGTTCTAAATTTATGATTCTATGACTCAACAAACATTGAACTAGATTGGATTGCACAAGTCATTTAAACTTTTTTAGGATGACTTTCATCATCTATAAAATGGGGATCATAATATTTACATTAACTATTTCACTGGATGATTGTTGATTAAAAGTCTTTTTCGACTTAAAAGTTTAACATGTGAGAGTATTCTTAGTTTTAGAAAAAGGCCTCAACTGATATTAGAGGGAGCTCTGTTCTCATCCTTGTTTTGCTCCTATACTGGACATAAAGATATCCCACTTCTCTCTTGATATCTTAAGGTGTTAATAGTTTGAGCATCAGTTAATTAATCACTAAGCATTTATTAAAAGGCTACTATTTGCCAGGCACTTTGCTGAGCTCTGAGGATACAAAGAAAGGCAAAAGATGGTGCCTGATCTCAATGAACTCACACTCTAGAGGGAGAAATAACATGCAAACACCTTTATAGAAGTGAGATATGCATTTAATAAAAATGCTGAGGGGTCATCTTACTAAAACATAGTTATTTGGATGTGTACCTCACCTTTCTCTGTTGTTTGGGCCCAGAAAACAGTAGAAATCCTCTGCTTTGACATCATACAATGTGACAAATTGTCTCTTTCCCCAAATTACCTTGCATTTATTTATGCATATAAATATTTTCTTCCCTAATTGAATATGAGCTTCTTGATAAATGTTTTGTTTTTTGATGTAGCATCCCCCCAAATTGCTTATCATTAATTAATGCTTTGACAAAATAAACCATACTTGAATTATGGACTGACTGACTGAGATCTAAATACTTGCATGTAGAAGCCATCAAACAAAGGAAGATTTCCAAATCAGCAGAAAAATTATTACTTCTGCAGACTTAGCTCATTCCATCGTGAAATGTATATTGTCAGACTTGGTCATTTGATAAGACTGATATGAGGACGAGGGCCAAGAAATGTGTTATTATCTAGGTGGAAAAAAAGTACACATGGTTTAATAATCAATCAATCAATCATTAAGCATTTATTAAATGCCTTTGCTGTGCCAGGTGGGATAAGTGATACAGTTAAGTGATACAATTAAGCGTGCAAGACCTAGAATCAGAAAGACTCATCTCCTTCAGTTCAAATCTGATCCCAGACTTTAACAAGATGAATGACCCTGGGCAAGTCACTTAACACTGTTTGTCTCAGTTTCCTCATCTGTATAAAGAGCTGGAAAAGGAATGGAAAACCATTTGAGTAGTTCTGTCAAAAAAAACCCTAAAAGGGGTCATGGAGTATCAAATTTGACTTGAAATGACTGATAATATTCTGGGTATTGTGGTAGGCCCTGAAGATGCAGATGAGGAAACTGAGGCAGAAACATGTTAAATAATTTGTCCCAGGGTCACAGAGCTAATAAGTATCTGAGGCTAGATTTGAATTCAGTCTTCCTGACTCCAGGGCCGACACTCTCACCATTGTACCAATTAGCTGCTTCTACAGATTAAGTGACTGATAGTTTTAAGTGGATTATCTAATATTTTACAAGTCATAAATTTAATATCTAGGATTCAAATCAAATGATCTCACTACAAATCTAGCACTCTTTCTTCTGCACTGTGATGTAACCTGTCAGATACTTAGGAACAAAGGTTACATCATTCAGCCCAGATCCAAAGTTCTCCAAATTAAGCAATCCCAAAATTTTATTCTCATGGGCCTTAGTTACCTAACCAGTCCAATGACTTCTTACTGTCACTCTAGTCATCCATATTCTCCCTTTAATGTGCCATCCAGAACTGGATTCTGGACCAGGCCCAATTCTAACTTCTTGGGAAGATCTTCAGCTTTTTGTTCTTAGGCTTAACCTATTTAGTGACAATTATGAAGCTTTTGTAAAAATTCTCTGGAAACCCTTTTCTCATAGACCATGTTAAATATAGATTAGCACTTATGTGAAACAATTTAAGCAACAATATGCTGGAGCCAGCTCTTAACTACTTCTCAAGAATTAGTTGTTGAATTTTCAATTATTTGTTAAATTTGTGCTTTGGAATGTAGGAAATCTTATAAATCGAATCTGGATTTATTATTTTATTGATTGTTTAAACCTAAGAAAGTCATGGAGAATATGTTAATAATGAAGGTTAAACTTAAAAGTGTGTCAGGCATACATTTATTTTTTTCTTAGAAATCTGGCTTTTAAGCATTTTCCCACTGAATTTAGGCCTTCTTCTTTCAAGACAACAGAGTACAGATGACAGTTTATATTCATATAGCATTTTATTTTACTTAAAATTTTTTCATCCTTTTAAATTTTGTTTTATTATTTCTTTTTTTTTTTAAATTAGAGCTTTTTATTTTTCAAAACATATTCATGGACAATTCTTTAACATTAGTCCTTGCAAAACTTGTATTCCAATTTTCCTTCCCTTCCCCCACGCCCTTCCCTAGATGGCAAGTAGTCTAATATATGTTAAACATGGTAGAAATATATGTTAAATCCAATATATATAGCATTTTAAAGTTGCAAAACATTGTCATATGCGTTATCTTTTGTGCTTCATGAACTGAGATTGTGAGATAAATACTTTAAATTCTGTTTTACAGATGAGGAAACTGAAGATCATATTCAAAGATCATACAATTAAAAAGTGGATGAGCTTGGACCATAACAGAGGCTTCTGATCCCAGGTCCAGCACTCTTTTCACTATCCCTATCTAAAGAACTCAAAAGGAACATTGGTGTGGAACCCTAAAGGCCTGCGTATGAATTCTGGCTCTTCTGCTTATCTTCCCTGAGTGACGTTGGTCACATCAACTAAGAGAGAAAGAAAAGGATGGAAGGAAGCATCTCCAAATTCTAATATCCTCTGGTCTAAGAAGAGAAAAAGCTGGGGCGCCTTAATTCCCACTATGTTATTCCAAGTATAAGGAGCTAGAAGGGGCTTAGAGATCATTTTATTCAGTCTTTCTGGGGTGTTCTGGTCATAAATTTAATATCTAGGATTCAAATCAAGTGAACTCACTACAAATCTAGCACTCTTTCTTCTGCACTGTGATGTAACCTGTCAGATACTTAGGAACAAAGGTTCCTATTATATTATAACGACTGACTCTCTGGAGGGAAAAAGTATGCATGACACATTTTTTAGTTTAATCTGCTTTATTATTAACACTTTCTCTGTCACTTTCTTAAGTCTAAACAATCAACAAAGAATAAATCACACCTTGATTTGTACTTGTTGATTTCTGAGGTGTAAATGTTCAAAAGGAAAATTCTGAGGTGTAAATGTTCACATTGAAAACAATCAACTCTCTTGAGTGAGTAAGAGTCAGCTCCAGAATACCAAACATTCCCATTTTAAGAGATGAGGAAATTGTCCAAGGTCATAGAGGGAACGAGTAATAATGTTGATCTTTAATTTATTCAATATTAAAGATTCCTTCTTACCATATAAGTTGAAGAGGAGATAGTAACATTAACAAAAAATCTGAGATGATTAAGCTAGATTGCAGAATGAAACATGTATTTTTTGAGCATGGACTATATGGAAATATATTTTGCACTGATTATGCAAATTTGTTACCATATTTGTTTTTTTCCTCATTTTTTCAATTCCACCTTGCCTTGCTTTTTCCCACCCATAATTGCCACATACACACAAAATCTCGCCATTCTGCAAGATTAAGCCAATTCAAACACGTACCTTCCTAGCACCCTCTGCCCCTAAAGCTCATTGTTGTTCAGCCCTTTTACTGTCATGCTCAATATTTTGTGGCCCCATTTGGGTCCTATCTTGGTAAAGACAGGGAGTAGTTTGCCATTTTCTTCTTTAGCTTATTTTATAATGAGAGAAACTGAGACAAACATGGTTAAATGATTTGCCCAGGGACCATATTTGAACTCAGAAAGATGAATCTTTCTGACTTCAGACTGAGTACTCTATCTGCCCTCAGGGCTTCTTCCTTACTCCACTTAGGAAAGGTGGCTATTGTAGAGCTCCTCCCAGATCTTCCACTATTTAAGAATGCTAGAGAGGGCATTCTCATTATTTTTCATCTGTCTACTTTCCTGGATTTCATCATCTCCAGAAACTCAGCTTTCTGCAAGATGCAATCAACTCGGAAACTCATATCTGCCCAAATCATTTCTTATTTCCTACCATGATTGCACGACTTCATCATGCACCAGAGTAATCTCCCCTCCTGCACTCCTCCATTTTTAAGCTTCATTTCATGTGCTTTCCCTCATATTAGACTGTGAGCTCCTTTATGTCAGAGATTGTCTCATAAGCTTTTCTTCCAACTCCTTGTGTTTATAACACAGTCCCTGACACAGTAAACACTTAATCACTAAAAAACAAACAAACAAACATTCCGACTCAATGGAGAGGGAGGTGAAAGGGAGAGAAAAATAAATGTTTGTTTATTGGAAAAAAAGACTTTAAAAAAGATTCTGATTGCACATCAGTTTGATATTTGGGAAAAAGCCAAATTTCTAATTTGTCCATGCTCTGAAGGACTTCATCTTCAAGATATAGAGATGGAACTCATCTTTCAGACATTGATAAAGAATTTTGTGATTGTTTAATTGCTAGAGAGCAGGAAAGAAGTCCTCAGGCTGATGAGACTCCAGAATGTCATTTGAAATTAACATTTATCAAAAGAGTTCCATGGCTACTATAGACCTTGCATAATAAAATGATATGATATATAATGGCATGACATGACGTGACATGATGAGATATGATGTGATATAATATGATATTCGAATGAGAAATTAAAGATTTTAAGCGTCAGTCTTAAATCACTGACAACTATCCACCATTCATGGCCCAGGTCTAATGATACTACCTACATAAAGTCTTTCTCATTCTCACACCCAGAATAGAGGGCAAATAATTTCTCCTCTTTGGGGCTCAGTTTTCTCACCTCTAATATTTGAAGATTGGACTGAATGATTTGTAAGGACCCCTTTTGCTCTAAGACTTTATGTTCTATGTCCTAATATTATATAGTTCAAAGTCACTCTCAGTTCTGTTTTATACATCTCATTATACATCTCATTTTTTATACTTGAATAGTTAGTGCTTCTTAGTCTATTTTAATTATAATAATGAAAATATCTATTAACATTTACATCACACTTTAAGGCTGCAAAGCATTGTGTATTCATATACCTGTCACTTAGCCTCTAATTGCCTCAGTTTACTCAAATGTATAATGGGGGCTAATAGTAGCACCTACCTCCCCAGGTTGTGGTGAAAATCCATTGTGATAATATTTTTAAAACTTAGCATAGTGCTGGTCATATTTAATAGGAGTTATATAAATGTTTATTCCCTTTCCTTTCTAAGGGAACATGATGGGAGTTTTAAAATATCTAAAGATTTGTCTCGTAAAAGAAGACTTAAGTTTCTTTCATTTGATCCCAGAAGGCAGAATAAAAAACAAGAAAGATATTACAGGGAATCTGATTTCCATTCAACATAAAGAAAACTTTCTTAACAATGAGAGTTATCCAGAAGTGGGATGAGTTGCCACAAGGGGTACTAAGTCCTCCATCCCTGGAGCTCTTCAAGTGAAGGTTGAATGATTACGTGGGGATATCAGAGCTTCTTATTATGGCATGGATTGGATTAAATGACTTATGAGGTCCCTTCCATCTCTTTGTGCATTATTTGCTAGGCAATGTAGTTCAAAGAAAAAGAAACACAATACCTGCTTTTGAGAAACTTGGCATCTAGCAGCTGCTACCTCTCTAGTGAAAATTTTCAAATGGGGAAAAAAAGCTCCAGAAGACTAACATTTTGGGACACACGGTAGATGCTCATGAATATTTGTTTATTCTGATGATAATAACAAAAATTCTTTCTTCAAAGTCCTCTTGCAATACATCATTTTGGGATGGAGGTGACCCTTGTTTCTTCTTGTTTCTATGGGAGCAGGGTGCATCTTTTCCCCATGAGAATGGAATAACTTCTACATTACATGTAGAAGTATATCTTCTTGTTTGAAGACCAAACTAGCCAAGTTCAGAAAATGTTAAGGTCAACCACCACATCATGATTATTTCCATCTCAACAATTCCTGATGTCCTATTATGACATGGAGGGGTTATAACCTGGAGCAATGAAGAGAATATCTCCCTAAAGACACCTTGGATCCCCCAAGTTATTATATAATAGTTGACCTCTTTGGAATTTTTCATGTTTATAATGAATTTTGCATATACCATCTCATTTGATATTCAATTGAATTGAGTAGTATATTATTTAACCTATTTCAGAGATGAAAAAACTGGTCAATTAACAGTCATAAAATTTTAGAAGTCAAAAAGGTTATATACCATACTCAAGACAATTCAGGAAATCTCTTCTAATTATAAGAATTATATATATAAGAATTATCTTATAAAGCAGATGATTCCATTTGTGAGTAGATCTAATTATGAGGAAGTTCTCTCTTATTTGGCTTAAATATGCCTCTTTAATTTCCATACAAAGCCCTTTGGCTTTAGTTTATCCCTCTAGAGTCATGTTTAATAAGTTCATATATCATTTCTTCAAATATTTGATAGCAGAGATCATGTTCTCCATCTCTTCATCCTACTCTCTCTCTCTCTCTCTCTCTCTCTCTCTCACACACACACACACACACTTATTAACCTAGGACTATTTGCATAGCTTATTATAGAAAGTAGAGGAGAATGTAGTCTAAAAATCCATGTAACTAAACTGCAGACTGAATATGACCAGCTCCAGGGGCATTGATCCAAAAAAAATTAAGTAAGGAGACCAATACCATTTGTCAACAAGAAGTTTATATGTGGAAATAAATTCTTTTTATTCAATTTTTAATAACTAAACACCTTAGTGAGACTTTTAAAAATATGTAGTATCACTTCCCAAAGTTAAATGCTAGTTATTTTCAACATAATGAAGAATATGGACTTCGTGACTTTTAAGGTCCCTTTTAGCTCTCAATCTATGAGACCATGTAGTGCAGGGATTAAATTTGTTCTGCTTCTCTCTAAAGGGCAAAAAAGGGGGAAAATGGGTAGGAGCTTTTACCTTGAGGTAAGGAAAAACTTCCTAGCTATTTGTGCCACTCTTTATGATACCATTTGGCATTTTCTTGGCAAAGATACAGGAGTGGTTTGCCATTTCCTTCTCCAGATCATTTTACAGATGAAGAAACTGAGACAAATGGTGTTAAGTGACTTACTCAGGATTCCAAAGCTAGTAAATGTCTGAGGCTGGATTTGAACTCAGTTTTCCTGATTCTAGGTGCTCCATCCATTGCACCACTGAGTTGCCCTCCTGATTGTTATTGGTCTAATTGGCCAAAAATGGAACAGACCATTTTAAGAGGTAGTAGATTTCCTTTCATAGGAGGCTGCCTGACCACTTGTGGGAGGGATTATTTTTTAGATACAGGTTTGACCAGCACATAGATTTTTAGTCTTTTTCTCCTTTCTTCCCTCCTCCTCCCTTTCTCCAAATACACACAACAATGCATGTGTGTGGCATGTGTGTGTACATGCATATAAAATACTTAATTTTTTCTCAGATGAAAATCTTCCTTCTTTCCTTCTCACCTGTGTGATGTCATAGGAAGGACAAACTTGAGAGACAAAAGATGTAGGCTAGAATGCAGATTCCTTAGCTGTGTGATTTTGGACATCATCTCTCTAAGGCTCAGTTTCCTCATATATAAAGTGAGAATATTAATATTTACACTCATTATCTCATGAGCAAAGGGTGTTAAAATAATTCACTTTCTAATTCTAAATTTTATGATCTATGAATTGTCATATCTTTTCCTTCCTCAAATTTTCCACATGCAGTTAGACACACACACACACACACACACACACACACACACACACGGAATCTCCTCAGGTAAATTGTAAACTCTTAAAAGATCAAAACCATGTCTCATTCCCCACACTACCTGGCACATAGGATAAGGTGTTCAACTATTTGTCATTTATTAATTGATGTGTGAAATCCAGTTTCTCATCAGGATGTGGTGCCTGTTTTTTCCTTCTTTCTCAGTCTCCTCCAAGAACTGGACAAAAAAATAATAGGATTAAACTTCAGCCTGACAGATTTGGGTTAGATTGATGCAAAGAACAATTTCCTGGCAGTAAGAGTGTTAAATGAAGTATCAGAGTGAGTTTACTGATAGGGAATCTTTTGTGAAAGATCACCTGAGAGAAGGGAAAAGCATATCATCATTCTGAGATAGTTCTCTGAAGTTTTCGGCGAGAAGGGAAATCATTTTGTCCAATTTTTTCATTTTACAGAAGAGGAAAGAGACTTGCCCAATGTCATTAGGTTTTAAGTAGCAGAACATGGGTTGAAATCAAGATCCTTACTCTCCCATGCTACGTATCCTCAATGCTGCCTGATGCAGGGGACTGTATTAAATGATTTCTTCATAGTCCCTTCCAATTTCAAGACACTACAATCCCATTCTAATATCAACAAAGGGCCAGTGAAGAGGGTCCCAGAATTAGTCATATAATATACAGGAAATAAATACTTGGGGGAAACACATACAAGGATATGGAGATTCATGATCTTGCAAAGATGATGCTTCTTAGATCTTATTGAGACTCCATGTCTTTTTTAAACATTAGCAAGCTAATAGGATTTTGAAGCCAACTGACTAATTTATTTTGGCTGAAATCCCAATGAATGGTGCTGGATAAACACAGTTAATATATAACGTCCTCAGTCAATTCTGTGTGAGACCTTGGGCTGCCAAGGTTCTTCCAGTCCTTAGGCCTGCTCCATTTACAGAGAACAACATCAGGGATTGAGCTGACTGTAGCAGATTAATAGGTCATTGTAAACTCATAGTTCTTACCAAGAGCAATAGGAAGAACAGATAAACAGATCTTTATATCCTTAATGTTTGCAAGATGCTAAAAATGGATCTCTATTCTCCATTTCTTTCTTCATCTCTTTTCTCCAAAAGAGGGAATAGTTTTATGTTTAAGTTTTATAATCGTTCTTGAGGTAACATGTTATAATGGATAGAGAGCTTCTTTTGGAAATCAGGGAAACCTAAGTTCAAGTTCTTTTTCTGCTAACTGTGTGTATCTGGATAAGTCACATATTCCAATCAGCTCTCTAAGACTTTAAGTTGTAAAGTAAATGTTGATCTAAACTGATAGAGGAAGTTTCCTTACTGGAAATCCCCAATATCAGTAAATCATAAATCTGGTTAAATTTTTCTTTCTTTCTTTCTCTCTTTCTCTCCTTCTCTCTCTCTCTTTTTCTTTCTTTCCTTCTCTCTTTCTTTTTTCTTCCTATCTTTCTTTCTTTCTTTCTATCGCTTTCTTTCTTTCTTTCTTTCTGTCCTTTTTCTTTTTCCCCTTTTTATTATCTGTTTTGTTTACAAACCCAATAGAGATTCTACTAATCAAAGGGAATGTACAGTTTGATTGTTTTTTGGCCATAGTTCCAAATTGATCTCTAGAATGGTTGGATTGGTTCACAACTCCCCCAACAATGCATTAGTGTTCCAGTTTTCCCACATTCCCTCCAACATTTATCATTCTCTTTTCCTGTCGTATTAGCCAATCTGGGAGGTGTGAGGTGGTACCTCAGAGTTGTTTTAATTTGAATTTTTCTAATCAATACTGATTTAGAGAATTTTTTCATATGACTATAGATGACTTTAATTTCTTTGATGAGACAATAGTTATACAGTGCTTTGTATAGTGCCTAGTATATAGTAGGTAGTTACTAAATTCTTATTCTCCTTTTTTTTTTTTTTATCAATAGGGAAATGGGTTATAGAGACCTGATTATTTCTTCTCTTTAAATCTCAAGTCTCTTTCAAGGTGCTTGACATTTAATAGGCATTTGTTTATTAATCAATTGAGCCTACTTCTAATATCTGGTCTCATAATAAAAACATACATTCTGTTTTTTGGGAAGAGGGGATAACTTTATCATTTTCAAGAGTAGAACAAGCCGTCTTTTTTTTCCTTATAACCCCCAAACTGTAGATTAGGCATTTGAAAAAAATACTGCTTTACCTCATTTATATTGTGTGTTGTATAAGAACCATGGCTTCCCTGTAGATTAAAAAAAAAAAAAAAAAACCCTGGTCCAAGTGGATATAGTAAGAATGAGCCTTGGATTTGCAGGTGTCAAGTTTCACCTCTGCTCCTCATTTTTCTCCCTTATCAAGTGAGGGAATTGAATTAGATGAGCCCTATAGTTTCTTCTAGCTTTGACCCTGCAGCTATAAAATCCTAGTTACTCTTATTATTTTCATTCACCAAGAATTATATAATGTTTTAAGGTTGGAAATCACTTTGTATATGCCAAAGTCACTGTAACTCTCTCAGTCTCAGTTTCTTCATCTGTGAAATGAGAGGGATAGCCTTAGGGAACCACTAGTCCCTTCCAACTCCAACCCTGTGATCATATAATGTGAAGATGAACTTTAGATATGTTCACTTCCTGATTGACTGACAGGTGGCTGGGAGAAATCCGTGGGAACTGCTGCCTGGTGTGTAGCCAGTATAAGAGAGAGAAGGAAGCTGTTTGTTGAACCTGAAGGAAAAACAATAATAACTTCATCCTACTGTACTGATGGCAGAGGTAGAGGGTAGAAAGGGGGAAGAAGAAGGAGACAGAGAAAAAGAGAGACATAGAGACAGAAAGGGAGGCAGGGAAGAAAGGAGTGAAGAAGAAGGAGGAGGAAGAGGAGGAGGAAGAGGAGGAAGAGGAGAAGACGAAGAAGAAGAAAAAGAAGAAGGAGGAGGAGGAGGAGAGAAAGAGGAGGAGGAAGAGGAGGAGGAGGAAGAGAAAGGAGGAGGAGGAGAAAAAGAGGAGGAGAAGAAGGAAGAGAAGGAAGATGAAGAGGAGAAGGAAGAGGAGGAAGAGAAGAAGTGGGGGAGGAGAGAAAAAGGGAGGGGAAGAGAAATGGAGGGGAGATAGAGACAAAGAGACAGAGAATCAGAGAGACATACAGAGAGAGAAAAAGAGACACAACACACACAAAGAGAAACAGAAAAAGACATACTAATATTGAGATACAGAGAAAAACAAAGGGAAAGATAGAGAGAAAGAGACATACATACAAGAGACATACAAAGAGACTAAGGAAGGGAGAGTTTACTAGAGAAAATGCAGTAGAGAAAGACTTCCATTATTGCAATTCTGCCTAAAACAGAGGGATTCAGATTGAAATGATTCAGATTGGGACTTAAGTATTAAACTGGATTAAGCAGGATTCAGTGATTAACCTGTGGGGCTGGTAAGTACCTATTCAACTGTAGTTAATTTCCTTAAGATTCTTCACACTACAATATAGTAACCTTTAATTCCACCTAGGTTGGCTGAATATATACTGCATAGAAAGCTCACTTAAGGAGGATGTCAGAGAAGAAAAAGGGTAAGACTGGATGGCCATGTTCATGTTAAAGGAAGAGAAAGAAATTCCTGATTATTTATAAAATTACAGCATTAAAACTGGAGAGTACTTTAGGGATCATCTACCCCGTTCTATTTTGTTTTACAGAAAAGATAACTTTTACAGGGAAGATAACTGGGTTCCAGAGAGGATTAACACAGCCAGATAGTTAACGGCAGAGCTGGGATGAGAATTCTGGTTGCTCTCTTGAATTCCAGGTCCAGTGTTTTTTCAATTGCTCTGTCTACTAAACCACAGGAAGCCCTACAGTATAACAATACAACCAAAGCATTTGGATTACCCCTTGAAATGAACTATAATAACACAATAATGTTGAAAAAGCACTTTCTTCACAGTCACCTGGTAACACAGAAGGTAGAGCAAATCCCATTTTACAGGTGAAAAAATTGAGAATAAAGGGATCAGAGAAGGACCTTAGGTTGGAAAAATCCTTAAGAGCCATTTAGCTTACTATATACTCAACCGAGAATCCTCTCTTAAAAAATGCTTGATAAGTGATCCTCTAGCCTTTTTTTTTTTTTTTTTGAGTATTATCAGGATTTTGGGAAAGGGGAATCAATTATTTCCTCAGATACTTTATTCCAATAATTAGCCTCCCAATATGAAACTGAAATGGGTTTTTACAAACCCATTAGTTCTGTGAGACTTAACAGATAAGTGTTAATCTCCCTTTTATTTGACAGTCTCTCAAATACTTGAAGACAGCTATTGAACATGTATTTGTACATTCGAATTGTGGACAGTGAGTAACTTGTTCAGGGGTCTCACTTTCAAGAATAAGAGCTGAGACTCTGACTCAAGTTTTCTGAATTGTAGACTCATAGTGACCAACCATTATATTGAATCTGACCATTAGAGGCATGAGACATTCCAGTAATGTGCTAAAAATCATTCAGTTAGCTTGGGCTGGGGTCAAAATTTGGAAGGAACCTTAGAGGTTATCCAGCTCAGGGATTGTTAGAATGGGGGTCACAGACCTCAAGGAATCCATGGATAGATTTCAGGAGGTCTATGAGCTACATTACAGATTTATTAAAAAAAAATGAAAACATTAAAACCACACCAAAGTTAAATGTATTGTTTTGGGAAAGAATGAGTTTCTTTTCATAAGAGATCTTCAAATAAAGGCTGGATAATGATTTGTTGCACATATTATAGCAGCGACTCTTGTTGATGATTCTTCTTATCATACACTTACATCCCTATAAAATTTCTCTGATGTGTAATGCTAAGTCTATGAGAAAATCCATTTAAGAGTTCTAATTTGGGTCTCGAGGTACAATGGGCAATCTCTTCATTCTTTAAACTATTGAATCCAACTTTAACTCCCATGATTTCCTCTCTCATACAATTTTCCCTCTGGACTTCTGAAGTGGCCCTGAAAACTCTACTTGAATTTATATTCTTTATCTGGGAACTGAGTCCTGTAGACTCCCTTCACTCTTAGCCACTAGTGGTAGCTCTTAGGGAAAAATTGGTCTGTGTTTGTTTGTGGAGTGGTAGTGGAGAAACTATAGGGTTCAGAAGTAAATAAGGGGAGGTCTTTTCTTGATATAACTATTCCAATGTAATGGTTCCTTTTGTAAACCTGTATGTTTTAATCTATACAATTAACAGCATTATTATGAAAAGGTATTTGTAGGACTCACTAGACTGCCAAAGGGGTCCATGATGCAAAAACAGAATCCCCTCAAAAAATAGTGTTAAAAACCTCTAATTCTGAAGACCATTTTAGTCCAAGACATCTTAATTTATAGAAGAGGGAGCTAGGATAGAGTGCAATCATGTCTCTCTGATCTTGTGAGGAGTTAAGTAGCAGCACTGAGATTCAGATCTCTGGCTACAAATCTAGTGTTCTTTCCATGATACCATGGTGCTTCTTGACTTTGCTTATTTTGTTTAGCACAAATCAAAATTATTTGGGCCAGGCAGAGCCAGTCACAGGAAAGGTTGGCCAGGAAGTCAGTAGTTTAGAACCAGAACAGATTTCCTTGAGTCATCACTCCAATGCTGATTCATAGTGATTGTGGCAAATGAGGAATTCAGCTCATGACTGAGACTGAAGCAGATTAAATAAAAAAAAGAAATAAAAAACCAGAGAAAACCCCAGTTGAATATTTCTGCGCTGATCATCTGTCTGGCAGGGCCCTATGCAGGGCAGTTCCGAGCAGTACCAGTTAGTGGTGACCATTTGTCCATCCCTTTATCATTGGGCAGTGTTCCACGTCTGACTTTCCACATCAGACAGCCGTGTCCCAAAGGCTGATGAACCAGGCAGCCTTATTATTATGACCACCTAGGGAATTCCAATCCAAACCACTGGCTCTGAGAGCTGGGCAGTGTAAAGGGAAGTCCCAACGCCTGAGGGGGTGAGTGGAGTGGAAGGGGAAAGAGAGGCTGGGGGGTTTCATCCAGGTGATATATATAAAATCTGGTGTTCCCTCTTCCAGGTTGTACTGCTTCCATGTTCAAAGGGACTTTGGTTGGGGCAGCTAGATGGTACAGTGCTTGATGTTCTGGAGACACTCAGAAACATTTTAAACAGCCCTTGGTTTTTAAAATGGAGGTCTTCTAAAACCCTAATCCAGCTTAAAATATTGTTCAAATAACTTGATGATGATGATGATGATAAAATAATAGTAACTTCCATTTACATCACAGTAAAATTGACAAAGCACATTATCAATAATAGCATAGGAAATTCTATTATTATCCTCATTTTATTAATGGGAAAAGTCTCATAAAATTGAAGTGACTAGTCTGGCTAAGTCATTCAAAGGCAGTATCTGAGGTGGAATTTAAATCTAGACCCTCTTAACTTCAAGCTTGGCCCTCCAGTTACTGTACCCATCAACAGAGGGTAAAGGGAGTCATATATCTTAAGATTTTATCCATGATAACATATTGTGAAGTGAGAATTTGTCCTCTCCATGGAGGAAGGAAGGGCTATTCCAAATCACATTATTTGTAAAAAAAAAAATCCATTTTGTATTCCTGTCCAGGACACAAAATGATTCAGACTAGGTTTAAGAAAAGGTCATTAATTTCATCTATGACTCAGAAGGCCTTAATGAAGAACTGAAGCAAATGAATTATTAGCTTATACATGGTATCTTTTAAGTTATTGATGATTTGGAGAAATACTTTTAACTCAGAAATACTCAGAAATACTTTTAACAGCCCCTTTAGCAATCTTTTAATATATCTATATATCTATATTTATACCTAGCTATCCATCCACCTATCCATCTATCCATCCATAGATCTCATCTCTCTCTCTCTCTTTCTTTCTCTCTCACTTTCTTCTCTCTCTGTTTCTCTTCTTCTTCTTCTTCTTCTTCTTCTTCTTCTTCTTCTTCTTCTTCTTCTTCTTCTCCTCCTTCTCTCTCTGTCTCTCTGTCTCTGTCTCTGTCTCTCTGTCTCTGTCTCTGTCTCTCTGTCTCTTTCTCTGTCTTGTCTGTCTGTCTGTCTGTCTCTCTCTTTCTTTCTCTCTCACTTTCTTCTCTCTCTGTTTCTGTTTCTCTTTTCTTCTTCTTCTTCTTCTTCTTCTTCTTCTTCTTCTTCTTCTTCTCCTCCTCCTTCTCTCTCTCTCTCTCTCTCTCTCTCTCTCTCTCTCTCTCTCTCTCTGTGTCTGTCTCTGTCTCTCTGTCTCTATCTCTGTCTCTTTCTCTGTCTGTCTGTCTGTCTGTCTGTCTCTCTCTTTCACTAGGTGGTACTTTTTCTTAGGCATAAGGAAAGAATTTGTTTAGAGTAGTTAAATTCCAACCAATCCCCAGGGTGAATGAAGTTTTATCATCTCTCCTGTTTCATCGTAACACATAGAATCACTAGTCAGGCTTATTCATCAAGGGGAGCTCCAAGCTTTTAGCTATAGGGATGTTATTTTTCCAGGAGGCCCTATTGTTATCATTAATACCTGACTTTTGCGTACCCATATTCATTCTCTCTTTTGACTGTCATGAGGAAAGCAAGCAAGTTTGCTAGGAATTAGTCCATTTTATAGATTTATAGATAGGAATGAGGCTCAGTATCTCTCAGCCAAACTGTGTTAAGAGCCAGGAGAACAGTTAGAAACAGAAGAACTGTTTCTAGTTCTTCCCAGGATCATCACTCCCATTCTTCTTTCCAAAAAGGTTTGCTCATGGTACTCATTTAACCACTTCCCCTATCCAAGCACGATTAGCAAAGGGTGATAAGAGAGGATTTTGATAGACCAGTCTTAGAAAACATGTTATTATTTTCTGACCAGTCTTAGAAAACACAGCATTAAGCATCAAAGATAAGATTTAAATCCAAGTCCCAGGCTGATTCCAGACTAAAAGCTCTTTCTACTGTATTACTCTGCTATAGACAAATTTTCTCCTCTTCTGGAGATTTTGCTTTTGATCTTTCTCCCTCATGATGTGTGTGTGTGGAAGGCTATGCTTACATATTTGATTTTTATTATTTTTTTTGTAAAAAGTTGAGCTGGGGTATTGAGGGGTGGGGAGGAAAAATCTTTCCATATTACAGTCTCAGAAAACTTGCCAGAGAATGCTGACTGCTTGCTGGCCGGACTCCCACCCTCTAGCAAGAAGCCACGTCCACAGGATTCCTCCACAGTGGAATCTGTCAGCACCCCGACCAAACCTCTCCCTCCAATCTGACAATCTAACTGCCGGGTGCTGGGAAATCCTACTCTGAGCAATACTTAAGAAATGGATTTTCTCCCAAATCTTTCAGAAGCCCATTCCAGCCTGGGAAATCCATCACCCCTCCGGTTCTTCCTTTTACTCTGTGGGAAGTTCCTTTCTCCCTGATTGAAGATGATGACGTTTTTGGAGGCAGGGGGTAGATTCGGGCCCTGAATCCCCAGGGGGCTGACACAGCCACATGAGTCAGGTTTGGGAGGGCAGTCTGACGTGGGTCTCCAGGGTCCTATTTCTCATTGCATTATCACTGTGGAGAAGGGAGTATGGAGCACTGGTCCAGAGACCTGAGTTCTGATCCTACCTCTGACACTGAACTATTCCAGTGAATTGAAAATTTCATCAGTTTGGATTTTCCCTCTGATTATGTGGATCAGAACCCACTTATGGCAGGGGATTTTGAATGAATCTACTCTACATCCTACCCTAAGTTCTTTCTAGATGGGGTCCATTCAATGTTTTCAGAACCTTCCAGATTTATTTTGATGATTCTAGGATGCTGGTAGCTATCCACTGGTTTCTACTTTATCTCACTATTCCTTCCTTTTTATTACACATACACACACATAGCTGCTCTGAAACTGGTAAAATTATTGATAAGAATGATCACACTGATGATGATGAAGATAATGATGAAGGTGCTGATGGTGAATCCCTCACATCTGTCACTTTCTCTCTCACACACACACACACGTTTCCACATGGCCACAGAGGTCCAAAGTGGGTAGAGCTCCAACTCTGGAGTGAAGAAGTGAGTTTAAAACACTTACTAGGGAGGTCTCCCTGAAAAAGGGACTTGTGCTCTCCGCTTCAATTTCTCCAACTATAAAATGAGGCAAAATCACACCAATTTCCCAGGTTGCTATGGTGATCAAATGAGAGAACATAAAATGTCTAGCATGTTGTGGCTGTTATTCAGTCTTGTCTGACTCTCTGTGACCTCGTGGGTTTCTTCAGGAGGATCTTCTCAGCAAAGACCTGAGGGATTTGCTGTTGCCTTCTCCAGTGTGCCTTCATTTTGCAGTTGAGGCAAATTGAATTAAGTGATTTGCCCAGGGTCATTAATTTGAATTGATTTCAAGCCCAAGGCTTTATTCACTTCATCCAACATACAGTAGGCACTTAATAAATGTTTGTTCCCCACTTCATTTAACATTTATAACAACTCCTCAGGATATGTTAATTCACAAAACCTCTCTAAATTGAATTTTCCTCAGATGAAAAATGGGGTTCAGTTAGAGGACTAAATCATGTCGCAACATCCTAGGAGCTTTAAAATAGCTTACAGCTTAGATGCATATTGATCTGTGCTGGTAAACTGGATTTTGGTTCTTGTTCTGAAACTGCTTAAAGTTTATTGCAAGGGGATGAGTGGGATACAACACCAATAGAGAGAAATATAGGGATAAGGCCTGAACTTGTGATTTTATTGTCATAGAGAACTCCCAGATGAGGGAATCATGCAGGTCAGCATCTTCTCTACAACTTATACTCTAAAACAGTGCCCTGGAATCCTGAAAATCTAGCTTATTTACCCAGGGTCACACAGTTAGTAATTGTCAGAATTAATACCTGAACCCAGTTCTTCCTGGTTTCAAGGTTAGCTCTCTCTCTTATCATCCTGTAATCATTGATAGCTCTGTAGTGCTTTACAGTCTCTAAATAACTTAAGTGCCTTATCTCATTTGGGCTTCATAGTACCATATGAGGTCATTTTTATAGGAATTCTCATCCCCGATTCACAAATGACAAAACTGAGATTCACAGAGAAAGTCACTGATCCAAGACCTTACACCTAGCCAGTGGCAGCAGTGCAACCTAAGAAGGGCTTTTCCTGTTATATATCTCACATCATCCTTCTATAATTCAATCAACAGACATTTACCAAAGCTGGCAAACTTGGAGTCCAATATGGTGGGGTAGGTGCTGGGTTTACAAACACAAAAATAAGATCATCTCTGTTTTCAAGAAGTTTGTATTGCTCTTAAAACTGGGTCTCTGATGTTTGATGACCTTCAATGAAAGGTTTAAACTTATGGAACAGAGAGAATATAAGATGTGAAGTCAGAGATCCTGGCCTTGAACCCCTAATTTGTCATTAATAAACTTCGGTGACTTTGGATAAATCACTTTAGTTCTCCGACCTCTGCCTTTTCATCTGTAAAATGAGAAAGGATTTGACCAAATGTTGTCAAAAATCCTTTTCAACTCTTCATTTATGATCTGTGCTAAGTTCGAGGACAGGGGATGTTCTGAGGATCTATTTAGTCGGGTCTGTAGTTTTGTGGAGGCTTTTTTGTGGAAGTATTTCCTTCCCTGGAAGAGTAACTTTTTATTTAGCAGAACATTTTTTTCTGGGGCAAATTAGACAGCTTCCCTCAGGAAGACAGCTGTTTATGGAGACATCATTCCCATTAGGGATCATGTGTCTCAATGCCCTTGTTCTGGATATCACTGCAATGATAAAGGACTTCATGTGATTCAGCAAGGGTAATGCCATCACCTGAAAACATCAAATGGAAAGTCTGAGTCACCGGTGGTTCTTTATTGGGCTCTCCCAGAGAGCCAGCATCATCCTCTGCAATATTTTTGTAAACTCACATTTGGAAGGATGATGAAAGAAGTGAATGCAAACTGTAATACATTCTCTTTGGGGGCTCATGTGTGCATGGGTATGACTCTGTGTCTTGTACCCTTCAGTTATCTGAGCAACAGCTGAGTGTGGAGTTGCCAACCGTGCTCTGCCAGGAGAGGATGCTGCCCTCTTCCACTGCTCAAGGAGCTCCCCTTTCGTCTGTCAGCTTGGAAGCATCCTTCACTGTGACAAGGCTGCGAGGTGATGTTGGTACCAGGGAGGCTCATCCGTCTCCACTTGTACCTTGGCAAGGTGAAGAGAATGAGAAAGGAAGGGAGAGGGGTAAATCCAACCCCAAATAATCATCTCAGGGCCCCAATAATATCTCAGAGTTTCTGGTGAGGTGAGATAAGGCTTTTGAGTTAAGACAGAGAAGGGTGGAAAGCGTAATTGCTTTTTGTTTTTCTGTCTCTGGATTTCTCTCTGTCTTCAGATACTTTTGGTGATAAAATTTTTACCAGATTCCTGGGTTCTCAGGGGTACAAGTAATGGCCTGATTTAATTACTAGTAATGGCAAAATTTAATATTTAATCCTAAACATTAAGATGGAAATGTATTTAGACTTTTTCAGTCCAAAAATTTCTGATTTTACTTCAGTGCACTAAAATAATAATAATAATAATATTAATAGCTAGCATTTATACAGTGGTCAGTGTGTGTCAGGCACTGTGCTAATTATAAGCAACAATCTCATTTCATCCTCCCAGCAACTGTGGTGAGAGAGATGCTATTTTTATCCCTATTTTACAGTTGCAGAAACTGAGGGAAACAGAGATTTGTCCTGGATAACATAGCTAGAAAATGTCTGAGGTTGATCTGAACTCAGATCATCTTGACACCAGATTAACTGTGTTCTCTAACTTCCAGACCCCCAACATGACCCCTTTTCCTTTGAAGTTCATAGAACTGGCACTTTTGCCAAAAAGAGCCTTCCTGTCCCACACCTTGAAATAATAATAATGAGCATGTATATATATAGCCCTTTATTTAGGGTAGCTGGATTCTAAAGAGCTCAGAGCTAGATTTAGCAGATTTCCTGCTGCCTGTCTGATTTCAGTGTATCAGGTTGCTTCCCTACCCACTTCTTCCCTATCAGGAGTCCTTAGATTTTAGGGGATCCCTGTGAACTTGAGTGGGGAAAAATAATTGCATCTTTATTTTCACTGATGTTTGATTTTCCTAAGTGATCTCTTAGATTTCATTTTTTGTGCTTAAAAACGTCATTTTAGGTTTTATCAGACTGCCAAAGGGTCCATAAGACACAAGAAAAGGTTAAGAAGCTCTGAGAAGATATACTTTATATGATGAAGCACTTTGCCCCCAGTAGTCACAAGTGTGAAGGCCTGGACCTTGGCTTTCACCTCCTACACCTGGAGAAAACAGTCAATCTCAGCAGTTCCTGTCCATTCTAGAGCTGGATTCTTGGTCTGTGGATTAAGGAACACCTGGGTTGCTTAAGCCACAGGAAGTTTCCTTTCCCTAAATCAGTTGGCTCCTGGACCGGTCCTGGGAAGGGAGGGTCTGGTGGTATTAGCCCAGCTTTGGCTTAGATGCCCATGATGCCTTTGATGCTCATTCTGGTTACTAGGGATTAGTGACAAATAATACAAACACAATGAAATAAAAATGCTCCCCTTCCCGCTTCTTATTGTAGATCCCTCAGCTGTTTCCTGGCTAAGGGTATTAAGGGTTACATGAGGAGCATTAGTCTGCACTTCACATGAAATGCGCCTTTTTTAACCCTTCTTTTTTTCCCCATTTCTGTTGGTGGTGACAATGACAGCTGATTTCAGGCTATGTTTTATTTGGAGCGCCTTTATCGCCCAAAGGAAGTATTTTCATTTAAAAGATGAAGAAAATGAGATCTTCTCTTCCTTCAACATCACAATCCATCTCATGCCCCTTTCCTTTTGCACTGGGTGTGCCCTGTTTTTAGAATGCTCTCTCCTCTCATTTCCCCTAGCTTCTTTCCACACTTTAATTTAAAGCCTGACTTCCCTACGGGGTCTTTCCCTGCGTATCCAGTCTCCCCTGTCACTGCCTTCCCTTTGGAGATTCCCTTCCATTTACACTCTATATCTTGTCTAAACATAGTCATTTGCATGTTCTCTCTCTCCTCAGACTGTGAGCTCTTTAAGAGAGGGACTATATGGTTATCTCTGTGTGTAGTCCCAGTGCCTGGTACCTATTAAGCACTTCATAAATACTTGTTGACTGAGTAGAAGGGGGTGGCTCACTGAAGGCTGCAAAGGATGCTGATAATGGAGGCAAAAGTCCAAGCCCACCTCGCTGTTAATAATAAGGATCATCTTTACTCAGAAGCTCTTGCTTTCAAATGATATTCCAAGATTAATAATATCTATGGATGAGGAAACTGAGGTCCAGAGAGGTCAAGTGCTCGCTCGGGGTCATTCGATCAGTAAGTGAGAGGACTGACTTGAACCCACGGCTTCTGAATCCAAGTTTGGTGCTTTGTTCAATCCCAGGCTTCTCCACAATCACACGGATCTATTGCGTGAAAGTCAATTATAAATGGATGACTCATTTCTTCTTTTTCTTTTGATGGATGACATTTGTTTTTATATCACAATCATTGCTTCCTCTCCCTGAGGCGTTTTGAATGAATGAGTAGAAAAGTATTTACTATATCCCAGCAACTATGCTAAATTTCCTCTTCAAACAGTAATTTTAAAAGGATGGAGGAAAACAGTTTGATGATACCAATCAATATATCAAACAGTAGGTAATGTAATATAGTAGAGAGAATGCAGGATTCAGAATCAGAGAATGTGGGTCCAAGTCAAGAGAATAAGCACTTATTAAACACCTACAGTGTACTAGGTATTAGTCTAGGTGCTGGGGATAGAAACAAAGGTAAAAGTCAGGAATTTAGTCTAAGGGTAATATACAAACAACTATGTACAAACAAGATATATGCAGGGTACGCTGGAGGTAAACAACAGAGAGAAGGGATTAACATTAGGGAGCTTTAGGAAGGGCTTCCTGCAGACTGTGGGATTTTACCTGGGCCTTGAAAAAAGCCAAGGAAGCCATCAGGGAGAGAATTCCTTCCATTGGGGAAGAAGGACAGTCAATGAATGTGGAAGAAGGAGTGTCTTGGGTGAGGGAGAGCCAAGGGGCCTGAGCCGCTGGATTGTAAAGTGTGTAGAAGGGAGTAAGGTGGAAGAAAAAATGGTCTACATTACAAAAGACTTTAAATGCCAAATAGAAGACGTTGTATTTGATCATGGAGGTCATAGGGAACCACTGGAGTTTATAGAACAGGCTGTCCCCCTTTGGAAAAGCTGGACAGCTAAAGACAGTCTGGAGAAGCTATTGTGTGGGGCAGACACAAGGTGATGAAGGTCTTCATCAGGGTGGTAGCAGGATCAGGGGAGAGAATGGATACATCTGAGAGTAAAATCAACAAGCCTTGGACAGACTGAATGTGGCGGGTGAGAGAGAAACAGTCCCGGATGTCCCTTGGATTTCCCAGTGTAACTGATGAAGTGAAAAGGTACTTAGAAGGAAGGGTAGAAACAAGAATTTATTAAACAACTATTGTGGGGCAGGCATTGTACTTAAGCACTTTAAAATCATCATTTCATTTGAGACACACAACAACCCTGGAAGGTGTTGCTATTTTTTCTTTTATTTATTTATCACTTAATAGTATTTTATTTTTTCCAATTACCTATATAGTTTTCAATTTTCCCTTTTGTAAGATTTTGAGTTCCAAGTTTTTTTTTTCCTTCCCCAAGACAACAAGAAATCTGACATAGGTTATATATGTACAATAATTTAAAACATATTTCCATAGTTAATCACATTGTGAAAGAAAAATCAAAACAAAAGGAAAAAAAATCACAAGAAAGAAAAAAAAGTGAAAATACTATTTTGCGATCCACATTCAGTCTCTCTCTCTGGATGCAGATGGTATTTTCCATTCCAAGTCTATTGGAATTGATTTGGAGCTCTGTATTGTTGAGAAGAGCCATGTCCTTCACAGCTGATCGTCTCACAATCTTGCTGTTACTATGTACAGTGTTCTTCCAGTACTTCTTACTTCACTCAGCATCAGTTCAGGTGAATATGTGTTATTATTATCCCCACTTTTCAGATGAGGAAACTGAGGCAGATTAAGTAGCAACATATAGTTGTTGTTTGAACCTGAATCTAAATTTGCATCTTCCTGACTCCAGGTCTAGCATTTTCTCCATTATCACAGACTGGACTTGAACCATGGGTATCCTGACTTCGGGCCACCTGGTCTACCTACTTAGTACATCTATAGAAACTCACCTGAAGGACTGGGGGACTGGGATGATGGTAGTGACATCACTTGACAGTAACAGGGAGCTTAGGAGGAGAGAAGGCATTGGGGAGATAGATCATACGTTTGGCTTTGGACACAGTGGGTTTAAGATTTCTACAGGACATTCGGTTCTATATGTTGGAGAGGCGAGTCGGGGGGGTTAGGGCTTAATGGCTTCAAATTCTGCCTCTGCTTCTTCCTATCTATATTTCAGCTTGCATCTCAGTTCTTCCCATGTAAATGCCCCTCCATCCCTGAATCAAGGGCCCTAGATCACCTCTGCTGTCATGAACCTTGTTCCACATACAGCCCCCTACCTCTGCCGTGGAGGGAGGCAGGGGCCAAACGTGGCCGTTTTAATTATGGTGCTCACTTTCTTTTCCATTATTCTTTCCTTTTCCATTGTTGTAGTCATGGTAGGTGTTGTTTTTGTGGCTTTGCTTACTTCACTCTGCATGAATTCTTTTAAGAGGAAACTCATTTCTGTAGTGATATGAGTCAACGGGAAAATAGGATTAGATTTCCATGTATTTGGCTTTTTTTTTGCTCAACAGCTTTGGGGGGGGAACATGTCTGTTGCATGAAGCTAGTCTCATTTATAATAATAAATAAACACACACATATACATATAAGCACACACATTGATGTATATAATATATACATATAATCTATATAATATACATGTATAAATATATATGCATATAAATATACATATAAATCTATATCCACACATACACATATAAATCTATATATACACATAAATCTATGTACACATACATACAAATCTATATGAATTACATGTATGTATATGTAAAATCTGTATATATACATGTAAATCTATATATATACATATAGATATAAATCTATATATTCTAAATATATATGTACATACACACATATAAAATCTATGTATAATATAAATCTACATAATATATACACATATAAAATCTATATAGTCATTTAAAAATTAAATCTTTCTGACCTATATCTGCCCCTCAGATTACTCCTCATTCTGTTCTTAGCTAGAAAGAAAGAAAGAAAAAAAGGAGAGAAATATATATACAAATCTATATATACACATGTAAGTTACAACATATATAAATCTATATATACATAAAATATACATATAAACATATAAATCTATAAATTGGGGTCCTTCAGGTAAGGTTCTGTAGAAGCAGCATGGTGGCTGAATGGATACTTTATGCAGACTGGAGTCAGGCAACTCTTACTTCAAATCTGATTTCTGATAGTGCAGTGGACAGAATGCTAGATCAGGAATCAGGAAGACTTAAATTTAGATCTGGATTCAAGCAATGACTAGTTATGTGATCCTTAGCAAGTCACTTAATCTCTACCTGCCTCAGTTTCCTCAAATGTGATGATATTTGTAAAGCACAGTGCCTGGTACACAATAGGTGCTTAATGAACGCTTGTTTCCTCCCTTCCTTCTAAGTGCTTTTCTAGCTCATAAATTATATTGGAAGGAATAATTGACTGAGAGCCAGGAAGTTCACTTAATATTAAAGTCCCAGCTCTAGATCTATCTCTCTTTCCTGTACTTTGGGTCCTGGTCTCAACCATTCCTTGCATGTTCTTTGTGTCTGGGACTGTAGCAGCAAGGACTCAGGAAACCACAGTAGTATTTCCTTGAACTGTCAGTCTGTTAACAGGCATTTAATACATACTCTGTGCCAGATATGGGCTGCTAGGTGGCTCAGGGGATAAAGCCCTGGGTCTGGAAAACCTGAATTCAAATCTGACCGCATAAACTTACTAGCTGGTGACCCTGGACATGTCACTTAATGTGTTTGCCTCAGTTTCCTCATCTGTAAAATGAGCTGAAGAAGGAAATGACAAATCATTCCAGTGTCTTTGCCAAATAAATCCCAAATGGGGTCATGAAGAGTCACACATGACTGAGAAATGAATGAGCAATAACAACAAAAATGTGGCTGATGCTCCACTAACTTTAGGGATACAAGCAAAAGTGGAAATAGGCCCTTCCCTCAAGAACTCACGTTCTAAGGGGGAGAGGCCATGTTTATATAACGAGGCACCTCCCAAATAGATAGAGATAGAAGGCAATCTCAGGAGGGGAGGTACCACCAGCACACTGCTGACTGCAGGGAGTAAGCAAGGTGTTCTCTAAATAGTAACTGTCCTGTGATTGTAGGACTTGGATCTGGGGAGTGGACCTTGACTTTATCCTGTGTCAGTTTATGTATGAGGAACATGAGTCTCAGATAAAGTAATTGATTTGTCAAGCTTCACACAGCTAGTAAGTATTGGAGGCAGGATGATTGCTAGGCTTCCATCAGTAAATCATACAAATTATCGTACAGTTTGTAATGTCTCAGATTGTATTGAAAGACTCCAAATCATGTTCACTGAGGCTTTTTTTCTTTTTCTTCCTTCCTTCCTTCCTTTTTTCTTCCTTCCTTCCTTCCTTTCTTTCTTTCTTTTTCTTCCTTGCTTCCTTCCTTTCTTTTTCTTCTTTCCTTCCTTCCTTCCTTCCTTCCTTCCTTCCTTCCTTCCTTCCTTCCTTCCTTCCTTCCTTCCTTCCTTCCTTCCTTCCTTCCTTCCTTCCTTCCTTCCTTCCTTCCTTCCTTCCTTTTTCTTTCTTTCTTTCTTTCTTTCTTTCTTTCTTTCTTTCTTTCTTTCTTTCTCTCTCTTTCTTTCTTAGAATAGAATGAAGAGTAATCTAAGGGGAAGATATAGGCATGGTGTCAGAAAGATCTAACTTTTTTTTTTTAATTAAATTTTTTAATGACCAAAAATTTATTTCTTTTCTCTTTCACCTGCCTTGTTCCATTGGGGGGAAAGAAAAACAATCTTTTTTTTTTTTTTTTTTTTTTTTTTAATACACTCCAAGTTTATCCTGGCAGGCCTTTTGACATGACTAGCTAGTGTCAGAGGCAGAAATGCTCTTCTCAATGCTGGGATCAGTTCTCTATCCATTATATCAGGGGGTCAAGGAAACTACCAAGTCCATACTCAAACAAAACTCCAGGTTTTGCTTATTTCACTCTGCATCTGTTCATACAAGTCTTCCTGAGTTTCTTTGAAAGCTTGCCTTTCATTGCTTCTTACAACACAATAACATTTTAGGAAGGCATTCTTAGTCATTACAGTTCCACAAAGGAATGGACTGCCTCTATCTATGGATGGTATTTTTACAACATTGCTGTTCGGGAAGATCTTTTTAACCATTATAGCTCTTTCAGAAAGAAATAGGTTGCTTCTCTCTATGGCCGTTATGTTTACAATTACTGCTTGTCAGAGATGCTGTAGAAAGAGAATCTTACTCAGAAAAATTTGGGATGATATGCATTCTGAGGTCCTTTTACCCCTTAAGGTTTTTTAACTCCAGTCATCAGAAATGTTGGTTCATGGAAAAATCAGGACATTTTTTCCCATAAATAAACAACTTCTCAGAAAGATGAGCTTTTGCCATATTAAAAGTAGGTCTCTCTGGCTTCCCAAATCAAAGCTCAGTGTGGGGCTCTGATTTTGAAATTAGCCCCAAAGTGAAAAATTCTCAGCAGCGAGGGCAAGGAGCTATTTTTGCTTTTCCTATGCTTCTTTAACCAGTGGCACGGAGCCCAAAGTAATAAATATGCTAAATAAAGTCACTGGCCTAGATCTGTGAGAGTATTTCCTTAGAAATGTTGCTTTACTACAAAATCAAAGAATGCTATAGGAGGAAGGGACCACAAAAGATCACTTAGTCCAATCCTCTTGATTTACAAGTGAAGAAATTGAGCTTTAGCAAGACTAAAGCCCTTGTCCCAGGTCAAAAAACTATAAAATAGAACTTTCTAGGATCCAGTTCTTTTCAAAGTCTAGCAAAACTTTATAATGGGTCTATATCTTTCTATTTCCCTATTGGTTCACATAAGCAAGGATTTTCTGTATATATGATTCATAGAGGACTGTTTTTGAAAGTTCAAGCCCTAGTCCGGGCAGAAATAATAATAATAAACTGTATCGATTCCAGTGGCCCAATCCTCTTCCCACCAGCTATATCAAAGCCAGTTTGGTTTGTTACATTCACCTTAGGCAATAGATAGACTGATGGCTTGATGAAAGACTTGAGTTCAAATCCAGACAGCATTTACTAGTAGTTAATCATTTAACATCTTTCTGCTTTGGTTTCCTGAACTGTAGTACCCATTTCTCAACATTGTTGTGAAAATCAAATGAGATACTATTTATAAAGTGCTTCCTGGCACTTTGTATATTATATTGTATATAACATTTATATATTATATATATATATAATATTTATATATTAATAATAATAATTATGAACCAAGAACTTACATTTAGCTTACTTGCTCTGAAATCATTGGCAAAACACATGGTGTTTCTGAATCTCAGTTTTCTCATCTATAAAATAGGGACATCAACACTTAAGCTGACTTATTTTGAAGGAATTGTCATTAAAGAAATTATAAATTATAAAGCAATTTATAAATTATGACGTTCAACAGAAATGTGAGCACATATTACATATATATGATATATACATATATATATTTTATATATATGTATATATATTTACATACACACTACATTTATACACACATGCATATATAAAAATAAATAAATATATGCCAATGTTTAGAGTTATAAATTTATTGCTCCAAGGGACCCTTTAAGGAGAATCTCCCTTTAGCCACATAGGCTGATACTTTCTCTGTAACAAATCCTGGAGAGTTGCCTAGAGTACTGAGTAAAATGGCATGCCTAAAGTCACAGAGCTAGTAAGTATTAAAGTCAAGCCCAGGTCTTCCTGATTTAGACATCAGTCCTTTATTATATGAGAAGTGTCAAGAATACTTCCAAATGTGGCAGGAACCAGATTAATAGGAAATTGAGAAATGTTTTGCAAAAATAAGGAACAAAATATAAAATACAATAACATAGATAAGTTTATATTTCTAGCACACCTAGGTGGGCAACTCACTTAACCCTGTTTGCCTCAGTTTCCTTATTTGTAAAATGAGCTGGAGAAGAAAATAGCAAATCACTCTAGCTTCTTTGCCAAGAAGACCCCAAATGGGGTCACAGCTCCACAGAATCCAAACATCCTTTTTCTTTGCAGTAGATTGATATTATCCTTCTTGGAGTCCCCAATCTTACTTCTCTCTATTGCTCTCCTTTAAATCCTGCCTCTTTTGCCTGTCTAGGGAATTTAGAATGAATTCATAGAGGAAATCATGGGAAAATATGCACCAAACAAATAAAATCAAGAAGGGAAATCTCTCACCCTTAACCTCTCCTTTATTTTTTGAAGGAGTAGAAAGAACACTAGTCTAGCCTTCAGAATCTTCCATTAACTTATTTGCAAGTCTATGAACAAAACATTTTTCTTAGTGTTTCACTTGATATTTTGCTTATCTGTAAAATCAATTTCTACTAGACTTCAGTGATTTCTTCCAACCCTAAAAATCTTCTTTGCCTCAAATCTGCAAAAATGTTGTTCTTCACGTCCTTGTCTTTCTATTAGAATTCTGGATTCCTTCTTATCTCCTGAATA
Source organism: Antechinus flavipes (assembly GCF_016432865.1). Taxonomy (NCBI): domain Eukaryota; kingdom Metazoa; phylum Chordata; class Mammalia; order Dasyuromorphia; family Dasyuridae; genus Antechinus; species Antechinus flavipes. The sequence goes on from NC_067398.1 coordinate 621,761,419, forward strand.
AAATTCAAACTCTTTTTGCTGATATTTCAGGTCCTCTTAAATATGATCATATTCTATCATGTTAAGTCTTCTCTTCTATGTTCTAGGTAAGCAGAATTTGGCTGTTTCTGAGACAACTTATATTTTTGGTCTTGTTGACTTTGCTCACACTTCTCTGTGTCTGAATCCCCAGTCCTTTCCCTCTCTGCCTGTAAAATTCATACCTGGCATATAGTAGGTGCTTAATAAATTTTTATCGAGTTGAATTATTTAATAGCTAGCATTTAGGTAATTCCTTAAAATTTTCAAGTGCTCTACATGTGTTATCTTATTTGATCCTATTTGAATAGTTTGATAATAATTTCCATTGTTTTATGTCTTATTGTTGCTTCTGAAAGCTTTCTTGTAATAAAGAAGCTAATTAAAACATACTGATTGTGACTGACAATATATACCTCATTCCTCAACAGAGTATTTTGGAGTCATTATTAGTTATTGCACTGATCTGAATTTTGATGCTGTTTAAATAAACGAATCTCAGAAATGGATGGAATTTAGAGGCCATACTCCCCATCACTGTTTTTTTAAAATTGGGTTTAGAGTTCTGGAATCAGAAAGATCCGAGTTCAAATCTAGCCTCTTATACTTTTGTTGGGCATTTGTTTCAATTGTATCCAACTCTTCTTGATTCCATTTAGGGTTTTCTTGCAAAAATGTTCTGAAGTGGTTTGCTGTTTCCTTCTCCAGCTCACTTTACAGATAAGTAAACTGAGGCAAACAGGGATAAGTGACTTTTCAAAGTCACACAATTTGTAACTATCTGAAGTAGTATTTGAACTTAGATCTTCTTGACCCCATGTCTAGAATTTTACCACAGTACCCCAATTGGGACTCATTCAACCTCTGACTTTTACTTTCCTCAACTTTAAAATGGGGACAATAATAGTATCTTCCTCCCAGAGTTGTTGTGTGTCTCAAATGAATTAATATGTGTAAAGAGCTTAGTGTAATTAGTAGGCACTTAATAAATGCTTGTTTCCTTCCTTTCCTAATAACTAATTAAAGGACTTAATAGAGGTTTCATAAAAGCACCAGACAGACTAATAATGTATAAAGCAATAGGTCTTGAGTTTTTAAAAATTGCTTTTCTGAAAGCATTATTAACTTGGCATATCAGAGGAATGCTGTAGATAGAGTTTGGCTAGATTTTTAGCAAATCAGGGGACTGAGTTTCTCATGTTGTTCTTGTGAACAAAGGCCCAGTGCCATCCTGTGGAGTTACAGAGGCTCTCTAATCAGCAGGCCTGAAGGGCCTTGGCTTATCAGTGGCATTTATTTACCTTTCTTGGGAGAAGGTGCCGCTCACCAGGGTCCTGGGGTCAGTGCCACGGCCTGCCCACCTTCGAGCTCCTCGGAAATTGGCAGAAGGAACAAGAATGGAGTCGGTATTTGGACAACGATACTTATGTGAAAGTGCCGAGACAGGAAAAACAAACATTACTCACCAGCGGCCTTCACTCTTAAGTCAATAATATGCTGATATTTTACTATTTTTAAGCGTCCCTCCGGTAGGTATCTTTTAAACTTCCCAACCAATTGGGCCTTCACCCCTCGCTGCCATATCTGGGCTGTGCTGTCCTTGTTCAAACCTTGGGCCATCCGTGGGGTAGGTGGATTGGCCCGAGTCGATGAATTACAGTTGAGACATCTGGCCTGATCAAGGGATTCCTCACACAAAACCCAGTCATAAAAGTACACTGGTTTTTCTTGAAATTAGAACTGTTCAGAATATTTAGAAAACCTGTATATTAATTCTCAGTCAAGTATTTCATTCAGAAAGCTTCTAATACTATTAATTATCAATTTGTAACTATGTATTGAGCGTTAAGCATGTGCTCAGGCCCCATTTTTGTTATATTGATTCCCAAGTTTGAGAAACATCATACTTAATGTAATTGTGTTATTTCAATCCCGTGAGCAGCTATTTCACTCTCCTGTCTTTTAAAAAAATTTTTTTTTTTGCTGAGGCAATTGGGGTTAAGTGACTTGCCCAGGGTCACACAGTTAGTCTCTTGTCTCTTAAAATATGATTAGTTATTTATTGATGGGGCTTGATTCTTATTAGCCGGATTTTTATGGCTGTCTCTTGCCCAGTAAATGGTTGAATAGAATTGAATCAGATGCTATCCACAGTTGAAACACAGCTTGGGTTTTGGCTTCTAGAGAAAGTTCTTGAAATGACTGAAGAGAGAGTAGCTTCTTTGTGAAGATGTAGTGGGAGCCTGAGCTCTTCATTTCTGTTGGCTGAGGAATAATTTCTGTGACCCTCTTTGGGACAGTTTTTAGCAAAGACAGACCAGTAGCACGCTGAAGAGGGAAGAGCTCAAATTGACTTTGTCCTTTTTCCTCTCTCTTTTTCCTTTGCTTGTCTTGCTCTCATGGGGTGTGTGTGTGTGTGTGTGTGTATAGGACCTATTTCCGAGTTGTGGCTGGCTCATGAAGATGCTTTTTCTTTCACCCATTCATTCATTTTTTAAGGACCGTGACTTAAACCCAAATCACTTTGGCTCTCATCAATTGGCTGATAATAGGTCCCAGCTCAGCCCCCCTCAATCATTGTTTAAGTCCTGATAGTTCATAGTGAATGTAAATAGCAGTTGTTTCTGGTTTGACTAGAAACTCAGAAGGTCTTCCCCCCAAAATTGGTGTGTGTGTATATATGTGTATATATATATATATACACATATATATATATATATGTATATATATATATATATATATAAATATATTTGTGTGTGTGTGTGTATTTTTGTGTGTATATGTATACACACACACATATGATGTATATTTGAACTAGACAAAAGACACCTTTCTTTGTTTCACTTCTTACTTAGCCTTAATCACTGAATGGGTGTTTTCCTCAGACTAAAACCTGTTAAACACCATGGCTCAAAAAGACCAAGATCTCCCATCCGGGGCCATTTCCAGTCATCCTGATCTGTATCTTGCCTCTATATCTAGATGGCTCTGAAGGGCAAAGTGATCTTAGTGACTTTGTACAGCCCTCCCTCATCTAAACCCAACTCATTTGCAAGTCGTGGAATCACCTTCAAGATGTCCTGGTCTTCTGAAGGAAGGACAAACAGCGACAATAACAGCAAACATTCATTCATTTTTTCCATTCATTCATATATTCTTCTGCCCACCATTTATTCCTTTATCCCTCTTGTGCATCTGCCATAACCATACTTCCTTTCTTTCCCTTTTCTTTTATTCTTTTGGCTAAGTGTGTGAATGCTTTGCCATTCTGGCAAACTAATTCCAAAGGAGCTTACACATACAATTTCCTCCTTTTATCTTCCTTTCATCTCTCTATTCTCTCTTTCACAGGCAATCTATTTAAATGTCTTTCTTTATCCTACTTGTTTTTCTTGCTGAGTTTTTTTCCTTTTAAAATGAATTTGATTTTCTATGTTAATTTTATGCTGGCAAATTTTACACTAGTAAAAAGCCCCAGCCTATCTGAAGGACACATATTGTCAGAGAACTGGGTTCAACTTCTGCTTTTGTTCCTTACCGCTACCTACTGCTTTACTGTTATCCAGTTGTTTTAGGAGTATCTGACTTTTTGTGATTTCACTTGGAGTTTTCTTGGCAAGGATAATGGAGTGGTTTGCCATTTCCTTCTCCAGCTCATTTTACACAGATGAGGAAACTGAAGCAAATAGGATTAAGTGACTTGCCCAGGGTCACCCAGCTAATAAGTATCTGAGACAGGATTTGAACTCAAGGAGATGAGTTTTCCATCTTGCACCACTTAGCTTCCTCTTTGCCTTACAGCTGTCACTTTGTCCAATAACACGTGAGCTTTCTGAAGGGCAAGGACTGTCATTTTTGCTTAAGCATCCTTTGAATTGTGATACTCTGTAAAACTTAGATACCCAGTCTCTTCTTACCTGTGACAGTAGAATGGGAAACTAACCAAATGGTCTTCCCTATAAGACCCATAAACTTCAACTATTTATCCAAACGCCTGTGTTGTGAGGGTCATTGTGATTCAGGCATCCTATTCCTAAGTAGGAGGATTAGCTTCTCCAAATGGAGATATATGACTTCTTTCTTCCTCTAGATGTAGCCCAAAGGAAAGGCAGCCCGAAGTTCTGTAGTCCTCCCTGATTGTATCCTCCCCACCCAGCTCTGCTCATCCCATGCTCCTGTATCCAGCTACTTTGTTTTTGGGAATAGCAAAATGCAGTGGATAGAGCCCCAGGCTGGGAATCAGAGAGATCTGAGTTAAAATCTAGCCTCAGACACTTACTAGCTGGGTGACCTTGGCCAAGTCACTTAACCCTGATTGCCTCAGTTTCCTCATTTCTAAAATGAGCTGGAGAAGGAAACAGCAAACTCCTTCAGAATCTTTGCTAGGAAAAGACCCCCAAAGGGGATCATGAAGAGTTGGATATGACTAAACAACTCTAGCATGAGTTAAAAATATGCAGTAATTAAAGACCAATTGCTTTATGCTTGATTCTTAAACTCAATTGCCTTAAAGGATTGGGCTGTCCATTGTCTTTATTTCAGTTACTCAATATATCTGTGATTTCATCAATATGGGTTCCCATTCCCATGTTATAATGGGTGCCAATAAAGGGAACATTCACAGTGATGGTTTATCCTTTTCTCCTAAACTATTTGCTTCACTTCATTTCCCATGTCTGATAGTCAATATTATCCTACCATAATGATCATAATTTCCATCACCACCAATAGAGAGCACTGACAGTATTTTTACATCCTAGGTGAATCTTACATTCAATATCTCACCCCACATATTTATGAAGTCCTTCTTGTGTCAGATCACAGCCGTCCAATACCATGGCAGCTTTCCTCTCATTCTCTTACTGTTTCATGGGTACCAGTGAAACAGTCAAGCTTTCCATCTGATGCTTCCCTCTGTGAATGATTGCCCCATTCACAAACTTAAGAGTCTAACATTCAAGATCTCTACATTCAGACTCAACTTTCCTTATCTTTGGCTTCCCTCAACTTTTTTCCTACCAGACTATTATGTATCACAATCCAAACTTGCTTTGCTACTCATTCATTGTTCATATTGTCCATTTTCCCACAATTCTTTCTTCATTAATCCAACTTCCCACATTCTCCCTCCTTGAATTTTAATGCATTTATCATTTCTACCCTTCATTTAGTATTTATTATGCCCCTTGTTTGGCTATAAATTTCTTGACGGTAGGAATTGTTTTTATTTGTTGTATTCCTATTGCTGAGTTCCTGGCACAGGATAGGTTATTAATTGTTAAATATCATATAATATTTTCTTCTATTGCTTGTTAACTCTTGTTTGTTCAGAATCTTCCTCATTATTTCTCTTACCCTTTCCAAATTATCCTTTGTTCTTGTTTTATTTATTTGAGTTAAGAGATTCCCTATTCTAGTCATTGGTGCCCAAAAGCTTTGAATCATTTTTGATTTCTCCTTCTTTACACTTTACAATTCACATTTCATTTGGACCACTCTCGTGTATTTAACATCTTTTACTTTTGTGTTAAAGTTATTATACATTCTACTAAATTACAATAGGTGCTAGTACCTTGTCTTGGCTTGACTTTGTAAATCCTGCAGTATCTTGTTCAGAGGTGATTAACAAATGTGTTTTGAATTGAGTAGAATCAGGATTCTATAGATTCTGCTTTTCTAAGAGTCTCATAATGCACTTCCTTTCTTTTTAAAAAAATTGAAAAAAGATTTTCTATTTATATTGGTCACTTCCCAATAACCCAACTTCCTCAAAGAACCCTTCCTATTTCAAAGAGAAACTAAATAAGGAAAACAAATGACATACCAACCAAATCAGGGAACATATGAAGCATTCTGTCTGTGTGGTCCTCTGCCTGTCTGTCTAGAAAAGGCAAATAGATTTCATCACTGATTCTTTGGAAGAGAGATTGGTTGTTTCACTAATCTGAAATCTATTGTGCTTCAGTGCTGGTTTTTCTTTATATCATTGTGTTAATTGTGTACATCATTCTCTTGGTTCTGCTTTCTTAACTCTGTGTTATTTCATAGGATCATAGATTCAGAACATGAGGGAGCCTTAAGAACAACCATTCATTTTACAGATGAGGAAGTGAGATCCAGAGGGGCTAGATCATTTACTCAAGGTAGAAAGTGGCAGTGAAAGGATTTAAATCCAGCTCAAGCCCCCTGATACCAAAATTAGGACTCTGTCCTCTTTACCATACTACTTCTTAATTTCATCTATTCATTGTTTATTTTTTTAAAAAAGTAATTATAGGGGGACAGCTAGCACTGATCCTGAAGTCAGGAGTATTAGAGTTCAAATTTAGCCTCAGATATTTACTAGACACTCTGGACAAATCATTTAATCCTTATTGTGTCCCAAAAAACCTAGGTAAAATAATAATATGCTATAACATTTATAAACCATAAATTTTCAATCATTCCTCATTTTATGGGTTCTTATTTTGATTCTATTTTTCTTTTTGCTATTCTAAAAAGTCTTAATATGAAGTATTTATAAGACATTTAGCTTTATCTTTGACCTCTTTGGGTTTTTATCTCTTCCTTTACATTTCTACATTATCACCATAGTTTAGACTCCTTTTACCTCTTCCTTCCTAATTGGTTCCTCTACCTCACTATTAGATATGACCTCAAACTTGCATTGTGTCTTCATTTCCAGTAACTCTCCTGCACTTTAGTCAAACCAATTAGTAGTTTTCCCCCCAAATATGGCCCTCATGTTACATACATATTTGTTCAGGATGTTTCAGCAGCCTGGAACAACATCATTTTCTATTTCTTTACATTTCCATATTATGCATCTATTTTTTTCACCTTGAGTCAAATTTGTAGGATTTGTTAATGGGGTAAGATAGACTTTTTATACTTGAGTAGAATTCCTGGTATCTCCCTTTCCCTTTCCAACCACCAATCTACTCAAAATCTTTCAGTATTAAAGCCTTCTCCTATCACTTCCATGTCTTCCTTTCCATGAAATCTTCCTCAATTAGTTGATAGTGAAATCCCTATCATTTGAACATATATAGCTCTTTGTACTTGTCTTAACCACTCAATCATGTCGTGATTTGTATTGTGATTATAAGTCTATGTTATGTCTATGGTTTTCTTTTCACTCCTACTAAATTTTATGCTCCTTGAGGGCAGTCTCTATTGGACATTAATATCGTGGGATTTAGAAAGGACTTTATACATCCTCTTCTCACAATCCTTTTTATAGATGAGACTGAGGTCTACATAGAGGAAGGAAGGAAGAAAACAAGAAATTATTAAGTACTTTGTATGTGTCAAGCACTGTTTAAAGCACAGTGAAGGGAGTCAGCTTGTCTAAGTGTGAGATGATTAAGGAAAAAAGCAGTTTGGTTAATCTTCAGATTAATAGATATATAGCACTGGAACCTCTTAGCTCCATTGAGCTTGATATGACTGGGGTTCACCTTGCAATAGCAGTCATAGCAAGCAACACACACACATACACACACATACAGAATTCTTATAGAAAAATTCTTAGAGTACCTATTCCTGGTTTGCCTATTATAGTGAGTCAAACCACTGGCTTTATTATTATTATTATTATTATTATTATTAGCAGCAGCAGCAGAATTTATATAATTTTTTAGGTTTTGCAAAAATACAAATATCTAATTTGATCCTCACAATAACTCTGGGAGGTGTTATTATGATCCCCATTTTATAGAAAGAGAGAGAGAAAAAAGAAAAAGAGAGAGAGAGAGAAAGAGAGAGAGAGAGAGAGAGAGAAAGAGACAGAGAGAGACAGAGACAGAGACAGAGAGAGACAGAGAAGAGAGACAGAGAGAGAGAAGAGAGACAGAGAGAAGAGAGACAGAGACAGAGAGAGAGAGAGAGAGAGAGAAGAGAGACAGAAAGAAAGAGAGAGAGAGACAGAGAAAGAGAGAGAGAGACAGAGAGAGAGAGAGAAAAAGAGAGAGAGAGAGAGAGAGAGAGAGAGAGAGAGAGAGAAGAGAGAAGAGAGACAGTGACAGAGAGAGAAAAAGAGAGAGAGAGAGAGAGAGAGAGAGAGAGAGAGAGAGAGAGAAGAGAGAAGAGAGACAGTGACAGAGAGAGAGAGAGAGAGAGAGAGAGAGAAGAGAGAGAGAGAGACAGAAAGAAAGAGAGAGACAGAGAGAGAAAGAGAGAGAGAGAGAGACAGAGAGAGAGAGAGAAAGAGAGAGAGAGAGAGAGAGAAAGAGAGAGAGAGAGAGAGGTCTTGAAATAGGTGGTAGGGAATCAATTTCCCAGGAAAGAAGATTTTCAAGTGGAGGCTGGACAACTTCGGGCTGCGATTGTAGAGGCTACTCAGGCATAAGCTGGGCTCAGTGGCTTCTAAGATTCTTTTTGGCTTTGAGATTCCATAACTGGAGGATCAGTAGTGGAAGAATTGAGATTTGAACCTAAATTCTCTGATGCTAAATCTAGGGATCCTCCACCTATACCAGTCTGCCCTCTAAGTGATTTTTTAAAAATATATTTTTATTATCTCTTCTTTACATCACCAAATTTCCCCCCTCTATCCCATACCTCCAGTCTAGAGAGCCATCCTTTATAATCCCCTAATAAAAAAGGGAGAGGCAACCAAAAAAAAAAAAAAAAAAAAAGCAAAACAATGAGTACCTTAAAAAAATCTAAAAAATATTTAATATTTTACAATTGTGAAAACTTAATCTTTGCAAAGGAGATAAGAGAGTATTTTATTATACAGATTTTTTTTCCCTTGGGGGAGGGGGGAATGCTTGTTCTGTGTAATTTTAAATAAAAATTTTCTCTTTTGTTTTTTCTCTTCTTCCTTTTCTCTTTTTTCCTTTCTTCCTTCCCTTCTTTTTTCCTTCCTTCTTTCCCTCCTTCCTTCTTTCCTTCCTTCCCTCCTTCCTTCTTTCCTTCCTTCCTTCCTTTCCTCCTTCCTTCCCTCCCTCCCTCCTTCCTTCCTTCTTTCCTTTCTTCCCTCTTTCCTTCCTTCCTTTCCCCTTTTTGCTTCATTTTTTCTTCTTTCCCTCCTTCCTTTCTCTCTTTTTTGTTTTACCCTTCTACTCTTTTATTTCTTCTTTCCATCAATGACCTCCTTGGACCTCACAAAAGAATATCTGAGTCAAAGTATATTGTTATTTTAGTCATCCAAGTACTATTCTAATAATATTAATGTTTGATTACTGTTTGTCATAGCAAGTTTCCATTGCAATTAAAACATTTAATTTGCTCTTTGCAGGAACTGTTTGAGATAGGCAGGTGCCAAAGGTACACTATCTCCATTTTTTTTTTTTTTTTTTTGATGAGAAAACTGAACTTCAAAATTACAATGGATTTGCCAATCAGCATCAGGAGCTTCTCTTGCTCCCCATCCAGGACTTGTTTGTTCCTCTGCACCATGCTACTTATTTTCTTCTTTTCTCCTCTGTATTTTTCTTTTGACTCTTCTGATTAGCACGTGGTACACGTTGGAATTTCTCACCGTTCAGTCGCCTGATGCTTTGTGATTTCCCCGCTGGCTCCCACCATGGCAGCCCGTACCATTGCTCCCTCTCTCCCTGGGAAGAGTTGGATTACTCAGACCTCTCTTTCCCCAGCACTGCCCCTTGGCACCCCTCCCCATGTAAGCCATTAAGACTGGCTGGGCCTAAAGTAATCCTGTCTATTAAAATATTTAGAGCCTGCTTAATGTCAGGTGCTAAGACATGGCTTGACTGGCCCGAGGGAAGGAGCCATTTGAACGTGGAAACCGAGGGGGAGAAGCCCAGCGTGAATTCTGACACAAATCTGGAGCAAGGAGGCAGTAGTATGATTCTTCTTCTTCCTTGTTTCTCCTTTTTCTTTTGCAATGTAAGGGTCAACCCCAGATTTTCCAAAAACTGCATTAATGTCCCTGATACCTCCCAATGGGGTGGAAGCTGCATGGAGGAGGGTGTGATTTATAGGGAAGTAGTGCTCCTCGGGGTGTGGAAACAATGAAGAGAGGATGAACTTGAGCAAGAGTCACCGTGGTGTTCCATCTGCCCACACTAATTATAGTGCCAGTGTTACTGGACAATTATGTAATCGTGTAGTACCCCCCCACCCCATCGACTCATCCCCCACCAGAATTCTGAATAGTCAGCAGAGTGAGGTAGGAAGAAGGCAGACATCCCATTTCAGTGCTGACCACCCCAGCTTTTACTTTTGACCCTAAGCAAGCCTGGGAACTGTCATTTCACTCATAAATGTCACAGAATATCAGAACTGAAAGGGACTTGACTTTAGCTGGAAGGAATAATTTAGTTCAAGCTTTTAATTTTATAGATGAGGACATTGAGATCAGGGAAGTCAAGAGGTTTGTTCAAGGTCATTCAACTGGTAAATAAATAATAAAAACTGACATCTATAGAAAAGATTTGTAATTTATAGACATTATACTATTTGACAGCTCCCCATTCCCATCTCCCCAAAAGAAACTTGCCTTGTTAGTTAGGTGCTATAATTACCCCATTTAATAAATTGGGGTAATTTATAAGATGGGATAACAGGTTTAGAGAGATTAAGTGCCTTTCTCATGGTTGCTTAGGCAGCAAACTATCTGATTCAGGATGTGGATTTAGGGCTTCCCAAATTTAAGTCCAGTGCTTGATCTACTATTTCATAGATTCAGAGCTGCAAGAAATCTTAGAGACATTAAAATCTAACATCCTCATTTTGCCATTAGGGAAACTGAGGCAAAAAGGTTAAATTACTTGCTTAGGATCATGCAGCATTTGAGCTCAAACCCAGGTCTGTCTACTGTACCATGCTGCTGGCTTCCTGGTTTAGGAGTTGGAATCTGAACCCAATTCTCTACTGCCAGTATAGTGTTTTCATTTATTCAAAAAACATACATTAAGTGGTTATGGATTACAAGACCCCATAATGTGGGCCAAGGCAGGGTTATAAAGAAAAGTAATCATTAGGAGTTTATTCATGAGTAGCTCACAATCCATCAAGGGAAATAAAACAAGTTGTTTTTTTTTTTTTTTTTTGGTGAGTAATAATAATATGAAGAAGAATTCCAAGTCTGAGCATCACATAGTTCTCTGAAAATTCAGATGAGGGAAAAAGCTGGTTCTGGAGATAGGGAGTGAGATGTGGAGTGGTCAGGATTAGGTTTTTGAAGGTAGCACTTTGAGTGGGTTTTGGAAAACAAGTAGGATTTCAAGGGGAAGAAAAGGGAAGGAAAGAACATTCCTTGAAGGTCCCAATGGGTCCAAAGGGACTCAATGTTCCTCTTACTTAACTCTGAAATGGATTTCCTCTCATTCAGTATGGTTAGATATTTTTGAAGCTGAAGAAATAGAATGAATATATAATATGTTGGTGAAGTTCTTGACTAGAAATTAAAGGTTCCAAACTTGACAATTTGATGTACCTTAATCAATAATTATTAAACACTTAATATGTATAAAGTGTTACATTAGGGGCTAAGGATGTAAAGATAAATACCCCAATAGTACCTGCCCTTGAGAAATTTAAATTTTACTGGTGAGTGAGATCTGGGATACCAACATATATAAAAATGAGAAAATACAGAGTAATTTAAGAAACACTAATCAGGGATGGGATCAGAGAAGGCTTCCAGGGGTGGTAATTGTGAGGAACCTTGAAGAAAAACAAGAATTATGAGAAGGGAATGTGAGGAGGGAATGCATTCCAGGCATGTGAAATACATAGAACTAAGAGACAGTATGGTGAAGTTGGGGAAATCAGTAGTCTTGTTTGACTAGAATGTAATAATTCATGAAGAGAGGTACTATGAAGAAGCAGGAAATGTTAGTTATGAAGGAAATGAAGTTATGAAAACTCTTAAATGCCAGTTAATATTTTGTCCTAGAAACAATAAAGAACCACTGAAAATAGAGTCATTTGATTTTTTTTTTCAGTCTCAATTTCCTCTTTTCCAATGGTAGAACTCACATTATTGCTTTAAGGTTTACAAAACTGGTACAAGAAGTATTGTTGCCATCTTGCAGATGAAGAAACTGATGATCAGAGAGACTGAGTGACTTGCCATATGGTTGTAGCATCTAATAAATGTCAAAACTAGCATGTGATTTAAGCCTTTCCTGCTTCAGTTTAATGTTTACCATCCTATGGTGCCAGTTCTGTCTTACCCTCTTTCTGTGATCTCTTTGATATGACGAAGAATGAGATCTTGGAAAGGCCTGTAGGATGAAGACAGGAATTAGAACAGAGAATGATCCTAATTGGAGGAAATAAAGAGGAGAAAACTGGACTAAGATTTGAAAGTAGGTGGAAACTCTCTCTGTAACCTATATTCAGGTAAGAGGAAATGAAATTGCCTGGTATGGGACCAAAAGAGAGAAATCCTTCAAAGCCAGGCAAAGGAACCTAGGCTTGATGCAATGGGGAATCACTGTAGGTTTTTAAGGAAAAGAACTTTCTTGATTGGTTTTTCTGGTCATAGGGTAGACAGTAGATTTGAGAAGGAGAAAAACTGTAGTGAGATCAGCTAAGGACATTTTCCAACAGTGTTTTAGATGTGAAGTGATAAAGTCTTGGGTCAATATGGTGGCGGATAGTAGGGGGAACAAAAACATCTTATTGGCCAGATATAGAAATGCATCTCTGAGTTAAAAAAAAAGATAATTCCTAATAATGATTGTCACCATTGTTACTGCCTAAATCAGCAGCCTTGACTTCCACAGGTACCTTTACCCATCCAACTTCCTCCTCCCTCTGCCTCAGTTTCCCTTTATGTATTATTTTTATCCATCACAATATAAGGTCTTTCAAGGCAGGAACTGTTTTGTTTGCTTATATTTATGTTTCTGGTGCTAGCAAAGTGCCTGGAAAGTGCTTAAAATGTTAATTCTTTCACTCTCTGTCTCTCATAAGCACTTAATGTCTTACCTATATATATATATATATATATATATATATATATATATATATATATATATATATGTCTATGTATGAATGTATCTATCATAAGCACTTAATAAATGCTTTGTCTATGGATGTATGGATGTGTCTATTTATAATAGACATATAATATTTACATATACTTAATATTTAATACATTTAACAATAAGTATTTAATATATTTAATAATAAATATTTAAATATAACATATAATATTTATAATCAGCACTTAATACGTCTTACCTATGTATGTCTGCATCTATCATAAACAATAAATATCTTACCTATGTATGTATAGAGATAACTATCTATAATAAGCACTTAAGAAATTCCTTACCTATATATGTATATATCTATCATAAGTACTTAATATGCCTTACATATATGTATCTATCTATAATAAGCACTTAACAAATGCCTTATCTATATGTGTATAGATGTGTTTATCATAAGCACTTAATATGCCTTATCTATGAATGTATGTATCTGTCTGTCTAACTAATTAGTCACATACTTAGAACTGGAAAAAACCTTTGGATGTTGACTATAAGAGCCAAGAAGGATCTTAGAATTTAGAATATTAGCACACAGAATGTTGAAGAGAGAGGCCTAAAAATATATCATAGATTTAGAGCCCTCAGTAAGAACAAAGAACATTTTTCCAAACCCCCTCATTTTACAGATGAGGAATTTGAGCCCCAAAGATGTTATGTGACATGTATGAGGTCACAAAGATCAACGAATATATGGGGGGAGGAATAGATTTTTCAAAGAAGCTTCATTCAGAGTTTGAAAAGTGAACTATGAAGAATGAAAGTGCTTTCTTTGTAAGAAACCAAGTTCCCCTTCCATGACATTTTATGCCACAATCTGTAATGACATGAGTTCAGTTTGAATCTGGCTTTAATTGCCAGGAATCCAAGGATGTGTCCTTTGCTCACTCTCTTAGTTTTGCCTCCTCCCCAGCTAAAGCATCTAGTGAGTTTGACTGTCATAACATTTGTTAGATGAATGAAAGTTTTTTTTTTTTTTTTTTTTTTTTTTGAGGGTGAAGGGATGGTGGGGAGGGAAGTAGAATTGGACTAGGACTCAGAAAGTACAACATCAAATCCTCCTACCACTAACTTCCTATGTAATTAAGGTCAACCGTGTTCCTCCTCTGGACACGAGTTTCCTCATCTGTCACATGGGGATAATAAGATCAGTCTTACTTATGACTCTTGTATGAAAAGCAAATGAGGCAATTCAACTCTATTAAATTCTATTAAATTCAAGATACATTCATTAAGTACTTTCTACACACAAAGTTAAGTTCTAGGGATACAAAAATTAAAAAAAAAAAAACAAAGAAAGAAAATTTCTCCCTTCTCCCTTCAAGGAGATTACATTCTACTAGGGGAGGGAGTGACTAGGATGATGAGTACATAGATAAATGAATACAAGATAATTTGAGAAGACCAAGAATACAACCAACTGGTAGGATGAAGAAAGCCTAGAAATGAGACAAGCTGTCAGTTAAATAAATCTTAAAGGAAAATAAGGATTCTGAAGCGAAGAGATAAGAAGGAGTGTTTTTCAGTAAGGCTCATGGGATAGAGCTTGTGTGAATATACAAAGTAGAAGTAAGGATGAGATAGATTGTCTAGCCTGGGGAACAGATAGTGGTTCATATTGGTTGGAACATAGATTGGGAAAGCCTCACTGGTTAAATTGAAGCCAGATTGTATAGCTAGATAGAATGACAGAAAAATAAAATTACTTTTACCCAGGAGGATATTGGTTTTTTTATTAAAGCTTTTTATTTTCAAAACATATGCATGGATAATTTTTCAACATTTACCCTTGCATAGCCTTGTGTTCCAAATTTTCCCTTCCTTCTCCCCACTCCCTCCCCTAAATGGCAAGCAGTCCAATATATATTATACATGCTAAAATATATGTTAAATCCAATATATGTAAACATATACAATTATTTTGCTGCACAAGAAAAATCAGATCAAAAAGGAAAGAAAATGCAAGCGAACAACAACAAAGTGAGAATGTTATATTGTGTTCCACCCTCAGTTTCTATAGATATAGCTCTCTTCATTGCAAGATCATTGAAACTGTTCTCAGTCATCTCATTGTTGAAGAGAGCCACATCCATCAGAATTAATCATCATATAATCTTTTTGTTGTACAATGTTCTCCTGGTTCTGTACATTTCACTTAGCATCAGTTTCTGTAAGTCTCTCCAGGTCTCTCTAAAATCAATCTACTGATCATTTCTTATACAACAATAATATTCCAGGAGGATATTGTTAAATGTTTAACAATAGGATTTCCAGAAAGAAAATGTTTTTGGTGTACTTTAAAGTTTAATCTTCATTATTAACATTTTCTCTACCACTTTCTTAAGTCTAGATGGTCAACAAATCAAGACATCAAGCCCTAATTTGTAGCACTTGTTGATTTCTAAAGTGTAAATACACACACTATAAATATAACAACTGGCTTCCCATGCTGTTGGAGTTGGTTCCAGCACACCTCTGCTTTTATTTCATTTTTCTTGCCTGAAAAAAAGTACACAGAATAAATCATTTAATGACCCCCCAAGTCCCTTCCAATTCTAATTTTCTTTGCCTGTCTCTCTTTGCTTCTCTGTATGTCTTTGAAAGTAGAATTTTAGATAGGAAGTATTCTCAATGATCATCTAACTCCCTCATACATGAAATGATTCTCTCTTTAATCTGTCAAACCTAAGGTCATGTAGCCACTGCTTGAAGACCTCTAAGAAGTAAGTAGTCCATTTCACTTCAAGATGCTCTAAATTTTAACTTGTCCTTTGGGTTCCAAGAATATCTCTTTCCCATATGATATTCCCTCAAAATCTTGAAGGCAGCTGTCTGCCACATCTCCCCGACCCTTGGTCACTCTCCAGATTAAATGCCCTCAATTCCTTTATTTGTCCCCATAAGGAAGGACCTACATCAACACTCACTATTTTCCTCTGAACAATTTCCAGGGCATCAGTGTCTTTTTAAAGCCATGGTCTCTATCACAGAATACACTGTTCCAATTGTGGTCTGACCCAATGCAGAGAGAATATCACTTCCTTATTCTTAGAAGTTATATCCCCTTTAATATAGTCCAAAATTGCACGGACCTACTTGATTATCTCATCAAATTGCTGACTCCAATTGAACTAGCAGTCCCTTAAAACTCCCATATCTTTTATCTAACCATGCTTGTGGAAATGGCACAGTGCATTGGATTTAGAGGCAGGAAGACACGAGTTTGAATCCTCCCTTAGAAACTCACCAGCTTTGTGACTCTGATCAAGTAATTTAAACTCTATTTGCTTCCATTTCCTCATCTGTAAAATGGGGATCCTTCTTCACAGAGTTGTTGTGAGGATCAAATGAGATCATCATTGTAAAACATTTTATGAATGCTTGTTATCTTATATTTTGAATATAAAATATTCAAATGTAAATTTTTTGAATTTTATATATAAATATACATATCCTATATTTAAAAGATCTTATATATTGAACCCAAGTATAAGACTTTCCATTGCCCCCTATTGCATTTCAGCTTTCTAGATTTAGCTCAGGGCTCTAATCTGGTAAAGTCTTTTTTGAATCCAGATTCTGATTCAGTGTGTCAGCCATTTCTTTCTTCTCTGTGTCAGCTTCAAATTTAATGACCATAAATCCATATCCCAAAGAGCCCACCATCCTTAAAAAAACATGGTGGGGAAGAAAGGACATATTTTTTCCTTTTTTTAAATTAAAGCTTTTTATTTTTAAACCATATGCATGGATAATTTGTCAACACTGACCCTTGCATAGCCTTGTGTTCCAAATTTTCCCCTCCTTTTCCTCACCCCCTCCCCTAGAGGGCAAGAAATCCAATATATGTTACAGATGTTAAAATATAGGTTAAATCCAATATATGCACACATATTTATACAATTCTCTTGTTGCACAAGAGAACTCAGATCAAAAAGGATAAATGAGTAAGAAAACAAAATGCAAGCAAGCAACAAAAAAGAGTGAGAATGC
Source organism: Antechinus flavipes (assembly GCF_016432865.1). Lineage (NCBI taxonomy): Eukaryota > Metazoa > Chordata > Mammalia > Dasyuromorphia > Dasyuridae > Antechinus > Antechinus flavipes. The sequence continues at coordinate 621,778,404 of NC_067398.1, forward strand.
TATGTTGTGGTCCACATTCAGTTCCCACAGTCCTCTCTCTGGGTATAGATAGCTCTCTTCATCACAAGATCATTGGAACTGGTCTGAATCATGTCATTGTTGAAGAGAGCTGCATCCATCAGAATTGATCATTGTATTGTCTTCTTGTTGCCATGTACAAAGATCTCCTGGTTCTGCTCATTTCACTGAGCATCAGTTCATGTAAGTTTCTCCAGGCCTCTCTGAAATCATCCTATTGGTCATTTCTTACAAAACAATAATATTCCATAACATTCATATACCATAACTTATTCAGCCATTCTCCAATTGATGGGCATCCATTCAGTTTCTAGTTTCTTGCCATTATGAAAATGGCTGTCGCAAACATTTTTACATTTGTGGGTCCCTTTCCCTGAAGGACATATTTTTACAAAAATATTTATGGTAACTCTTTTTGTGGTGGCTAAGAATTAGAAATCAAGGAGATGTCCATGAATTGGGGAATGGCTGAACAAGGAATGGAATATTATTGTACTATAAGAAATGACAAGCAAGATGATTTCAGAAGAAAAACCATAGAAATATGATGTGAGCAGAAACATATTGTACACAGTAATAGCAATATTGTACAATGAAGAATTGTGAATGACTTAGTTATCCTCAGAAACACAATGATCCAAAACAATCCCAAAGGACTCAGGATGAAACTTGCTATTTGCCTCCAGAGAAAAAACTGATATTGTCTGAATGCAGACTAAAGCATACTATTTTTCACTTTCTTTTTTTTATTCTCTTTTTTGTCTTCTTATACAAAATGACTAATAAGAAAATGTTTTACATGACTGCACATGTATATACTATATTGGATTTATTACTATCTGAGGGAGTAGGGAGGAAAGTAAGGGAGGGCTAACATTTGGAACGCAAACTTTAAAAAAATGTTAAAATTGTTTTAAACATGCAATTGGGGAGAAATAAAATATAATTTTAAAAAGTTAATGAGTGTTTTCTCTAGTCATTAGTTAGAAATGTTAATTGATTAAAAATAGTATAGGACCAAGCACATATCTGGGATACTCCAATGGAGACCTCTGGCCAAGCTGACATTGAATTATGAAAGACTTCATCTTTGGTTCTCAACACCCAGTAAATTCTAAGTTCATCTAATTATATTATTATCTCATCACATCTCCATCTTTTCCATAAAATAAGGGTATTTTATCAAATTTAGCAAGCTATATTTACAGGATTTCTCATCATTTAAGTTACCCTTTTATGACAGGAAATAATTTTAGTATGGCATGACCTTTATTTGATGGAGTCCTGCTAACTGGTAATCACCTTTTCCTTTTCTTGATGTTTACTATTTCTAGTGATACTTTCTATACTTTTTTAAGAAAATCCAGGAGAGTTCATTTGGGTAAAGTGTGCAGATGCCATCTTCTTTCTTTTCTTGAGAATTGGGACATTTTTCTAGTTCCTTGGTACTTTTTCTGTACTTTACCATCTCTCTGATATTATTGAGAGGGACTTGGCAATCATATCTGTCTGTTCTTTCAGTACCAAGAATATAATTCATGAATTGAATTAGGGCAACAAAGTAATATCTTATTATGTCCTTACTTATCATAGATATCAATTCCTTGTTTATTCCATCTTTTCCACTGCAAAGGTCTCTCTCCTTGGCAGAGATCACACAAATAAACCCCAAAATTTAGCAGCTTTGCCTTTGCTATAATAATAATATCATTTATATAGTACCTATTTTGTATCAGGACCTTTGCAAGTATTATATCATTTGATCCTTACAGCAACTCTGGGAAGTAGATTCCATTATTATTTCCATTTTACTGTTGAGAAAAGTTAAAGGACTTACCCAAGATTACATAGTAAGTATTGGAATCTGGATTTGAACTCAAGTTTTCCCATTTTTAGGTTGAATACTCTGTTGTACCATCTGACTCCCTCTCTTTTGTTAGTTATTCTTATCCTCTCCACTCGAAGCACCCATGTTGGAATTCTTACTAACTGCTAAGTAATTAGAGTTGATCTAATCTTACAAAAAGATGTTTTGGACAGAACCTGAAACAAGGTACTAAGTAGAACTACCCATAATCCCTCTCTCTGGAAGGAGCATAAATAGGCCAATGGGCCAGTCGAAGTTCTTCAGAGAGGAAGACGCTACAAGTTGAGATTTCAGTGGAATGACATGAAGACTGGAGCTGGCTGGAGGCTGAAGAAAGCAGAGGCAGAGGCTGAAGGACCAGACCTTTGGATTTAAAGACATTTGGAGAGAGCTCTTGGAACCAAGCAGAGAGATAGGCCTCTAAGCTAACCGGGCTATATTGGGATAATAAAAGATCTGAACTTTCATCACCTGGCTGCATTTGGGAAGAAGATCACGACACACCCATCTCATTACTTCTTTTGATCTTCATATTTCCCTCAATATTGACTTTTTTGTTGCTTTGGGGTACCCCTTACCTCTCTTTGAACTTTGACACCTCTCATAATGTTTTTATTGGACCATGACATAGTATCATATTCATCCTTCATTGCCCTCTTTTGCATCCTTTATATAGAGTTTTTGAAAATCAAAGTTGGTTGATGATTTTAATTCAATATAATTCAATTTACCAAGCATATATTACTTGTGGATCTTCATTGATTTTGTAAGTCAACTCCTGTTTTTCATCTTCATTTAAATACTTTCCTTTTGTGACTTCAGAATGTCATTTTTGAGAGTTTTAAAACTCTTAATTGATATCTCTCTTTTATCTGAACTCTTTGAAATCTGCTTCTAAGGGGCATGTCAGATTATGCTCTTCTCTATTAATCAGCTTTAGGAAGGATTGATCACTTTCCCTCAATGTTTCTGTAATTCTATCCCAGTAATCAAAGCTTCTCACCTAATATGAATCAGATTGCCCCCTTTTGGAGGATGAAGTTTTCATTGAGGCAAGTTAAAGTTTTTATCTATCCACTTTTTGGCAGAGAAACAGCTATAGTTGGATAACTAAAGTTCTTTTTAATATATTTACACTTGGCTTGTAACATTTTCCTCAAATTCCTACTCAAATTCCTCATTCTGTCTAGTTTAATCAATCAATTAACAAATATTTATCAAATGCCTACTATGTGCCGTGTACTGTGCTAAATGCTGGGGATATAAAAAGAACCAAATATAGTCCTCTGTCCTCAAGTAGTTAACAATTTAATCAGGAAGACAACATGCAAACAAATATATACAAAGCAAATTATATGTAGAATAAATAGGAAATAATCAACAGAGGAAAATGCATTGTAATTAAGAGGAATTAGAAAAGGCTTCCTGTAGAAGGTGAGATTTTAGTTGGGTCTTAAAGGAAACCAGGAAGGTCAGTAATACTGGAAGAGGAAGAACATTTCAGACATGGGGGACAGACAGAGAAAATGCCTAGAGCTAAGAGATGGAGTGTTTTGTTCGTGGAGTAGCCAGGAGGCCAGTGTCATTGCATTGAAGAGTACATATCAGGAAATTAGGTATAAAATTGGGAAATGGACTAGGTTATAAAGAGCTTTGAATGCCCAACAGAACACTTTGTATTTGATCTTCGAGGCAATAGGAGACCACTGGAATTTATTGAAGAGGGGGTGAATGTGACATGATTGGACCTGTGTTTTAGGAAAATCACTTTAATGACTGAATGGAGGATGGATTAGAGTGGGAAGGTTTGAGGCAGGCAGACCTACCAGCAGGCTATTGCAGTAATCCATGTGTGAAGTGATAAGGGACTGCACTAGAGTGCATAGTTAATCCATAGTATAGTCTGATAATAAAATCCCTTCTTTTCCTCCCTCCATTGATCTTCCAAATATTTTCCACTGTGTTTTCCATCCCCCTCCCTGGATTTCTTCACATGAGTATGCCTTCTTAATAATACACAGTGCACTGCTCTCCCTAAACACTTCTGGTGTACCTCTACTGCCTTTTAACCTTTCAGTGTGATCATTCAAACTAGCCTAATCATGGCTTTCATTCCACCAACTTTCTGTTATGAGGTCAAATGGGTCTTTTTGTGGTAGGACTTTAGTTCCTCTTGCTTGTTTCCTAAATATTTAAGGTCACAGATCTAACTACTTGATTTTTCTTTTTCCTTTGAATTTGGGATGTCTCAGTAGCTATTCTTCCTGCTTTATAACTATTCTCTTTGGTATCTAGCTTGTTGGCTATTTCAGTCATTTTTCAGTTGTGTTCAGACCCTTTTGGGGGTCTTCTAGGCAAAGAAACAGGAGTACTTTGCCATTTCCCTCCCCAGCTCATTTTATAGATGAGAAAACTGAGGCAATAGGATTAAGTGACTTATATGGGATTACAAAGTAAGTGTCTGAGACCAATTTAGAACTCAAAATCAGATTTCCTTACTCCAGACCCAGTACTCTATCCACCGTGCCATTTAGTGACCTCTTGTTGTTATCTACAAATAGGGTACACATAGTTTTCTCTCTCCCCCATTCTTTTGATGTTTTGTAAGATGAAAGTAAATATATTCTTGCTGGCTTAGGTAAGTATATTCTATCTCTGGCCAGGATTCTGCCCTCCTGTATTTTAAGCCATGATCAAGAAATCTTCCACTTTCTTTGCTAGCTGTTCACTTCCTAAATCAACTTTTCTCTTCTCTATAAATGAGAGAAGTGAGGAAAATAGTCTGTTCCCCATGATCTTCAGTTTCTTTCACAAGACTTCATAATCTTTGGCAATACTCTCTAGGTTCCCACAGACAGTATCACTTGTGTCCATGTGAATTACCAGAATTGAGTAGTGGCTTTCTGTTTTGATAAGTTGGGAGGATCTCTGTTATGTCAGGGATACAAGCCCCAGGAATACAACAGACTTCTCTGTGGTTGTTATCAGCTCAGTAAATAGCTGCTTCAAAACCCTGACCTGTATCCCCATCTTTTATTCCTTTACAGAGTACCTGTTAACTGCAAAGGCCTGTTCCAGGGAGATGCAAGGGCAGCTCCAGCCTCCCTTTATGACACATTTTACCTGGAAAGGAGAGGAAAGAAGGGAAGAAAGGAGACATATATAAGCACATATGCCCAATAATAGGAAGAAGTGGTGGAAATATTAGAGCCATAAGAAACCTTAGAACATAGAGTGTTAAAACATACTAGATGCTAAAAGAGAGAAGTCATCCTCTAAGAATCATGCAAAGAATAGTGATGGTTGGTGACTCTCAGCTCCCCTCAAGAGGGAAAACATTGGTGTGAATCATGTAAATTATCAGGGCTTTCTTGCTCTCTCCATCATTTCCCACTTTTTATGGAGCTTTTATGGAGCAGATTGGTGTCTGTATGTGTGTGTATTTTACGTTTGTATAATAATTTGTATAAATAAAAAAAACCGGCATGTCTGTAAGTAAATGGGTATAGATCTTCAAGTGATCTTCAGTCACTTATACCATCCCCTTTCCCCATGCAGGAATTCCAACTCCAGTGTCTCTAGCATAGAGTTATCAAGTCTCTGATTTGATACAACCAGTTATGGAGAACTTACTACTTCAAAGGAAAACTCTTTTCATTGTTAGGAAATTCCTTCTCACATTGAGGTGAAATCTGCCTTTCTGAAATTTCTCCATATTGAGACCAATTATAAAGCCATCCCTCTTCCCTTTCTAAATAGTGTAAGACTATTTCTTCTTATTCTGATCCCCTCTCTTCTCCTGACTTTTCACATCACATGGTTTCAGTGATCCATTTACTTAATTTAGGTCAAGCCTTTTTCAGAACTGGCTACAATTCATCTCTGCCCAAGAAACTAGTTGGGTTCTGTTATCTTGTGGATAAACAATAATCCCAGAGTTAGAGGCAGGGACCACCTCTGGGGTGTCAGTATTATAAGTGAGGACCCACAGTACAGGCAGTGGAATGCCCGGGCTCTTGAGATAGCAGGAGAAACCTTTAGAGTCAGGCTGTAAATCCCCTTTCCTCTTGAAATTCCATGATTCTTTGGGGAAGATTATAGTCCTTGTTCTTCTAGAAAACTTTTGTCTTCCTTAAAAAAAAAAAGACAATTGTTGGACCTTTCCTATGTACTAGGTGCTAGGAAAGGTATGAAAACACTTAATTTTTCAGCCTTATGTCCTACTATTTCCCTTTACATGTTTACTATCCAGCTGAACTTGACATTATTATTATTATTGTCATTTTTCAATTGTGTTTAATTCTTTGTGATCCAGTTTTGTGTTTTTTCCCAGCAGAGATAACTGCGATGGTTTGCCATTTCCTTCTTCAGCTCATTTTACGGATGAGGAATGGAGGCAAATAGGGTGAAATGACATATCCAGGGTCACACAGTCAGTGAAGCTGGATTTGAAGTAATAAAGATGAGTCTTCTTGATTCCAGGTCTGGAACTCTATTCACTGTGCTACCTAGCTGCCTTATTAATTACAGCAACAGTTAGCTCTTGCTGACTATGTTTGGAAGAGACTTCTCATCTCCCCCATCCCCTTCCCCACAGCTGCTGAAGTCTTTCCTTTCCTTGATGGCCTGCCTGAGTGGCCCGGTCCTTCACTGCTTGAGTTCTCCCAGGTGAAAGTGGTCTCTCTCTTAACAAATTCCTTCTCCATTTCCCTTGAGTCTCTGCTTTCGGGACCACCCTGTTTCTTGGGAGCAAGGACTGCCCCTTATTTATATCTTTAGTGTTTGGCATACAGTAGGCACTTAATAAGTGCGTTTCTATCCCAGTGTGTTTTAGCTTTTCCTATACATGCATTTCTCCTCTGTTCTGCTGGTGGAATGAATCCTCTTGAGGGATACCTTTGTAATCCTAGAACCCAGCACAGTGTCTTCTTGCTTACTACAGGATCTTAATGGGATCATTTGTCTTTCAGTGAGTTTCCAACCAATTTAATAAACTCAGAACCAGAAGGTGGGGGAAAATGGAGCTGGCTTGAGATTGTCTGGGGGCGGCGGGGGGGGGGGGTTGCTTCTAGGAACTCCTTGTCTTCTGTTCCTAGAGCTTTCTAATGGTTTGCCTGAGAACTAATACATGAAACCCGTTACTTCCATTGTTCCCAGATAACATTGCTATCACAACGTCTCCCAGGAGGGCCTGCCGGCCACACCCTGCCCCTTCACCCCCTTTCCATATCAGCGACCTCCACTCAGACCTTTTCTGTCTTTTTGGCAGACTATTTTGTCTATCAGACTATTTTGTTCCTCTCTCTCTCTCTCTCTGCCTCTTGTTCCTCCCTTCCTCCCTCTTCCTCTTCCTCCCTCCCTTCTTCCCTGCCCCCCTTTTTTTGACCTGTGATTTCAATGGTTCAGGAATCCCTGTAAGGAAATTCCCTCTATTAATGAAAATCTGCAACTATTCTGCTTGGGGACATTCTGAGGCTAAAGCTAGGGTCCTATGGGTTAAAGACTATGCTTGAACTCACAGCTTCCTAATTCTAAATTTGAACCCCCTATTCCAAAACACCATTATGCACCCCAACCCTATCCCTTCCCTACTGCCTCTCTCATAGCCATTCACTAGACCAGGGATCAATTTTTTCCCACTTGTGACCCCTTTTCACTCAAGAAAAAATTTCATGACCCTAGGGTATGTAGGTATTTAAATATATATACAGAATACATATTTACTTATAATAAATCATAATCCCATAATCTCCACTTTCAGTTACACAATCCCATACAGGGTTGTAAACCACAGTTTAAGAATTTGGGTACTAGACCATAGGAAACATATCACAGTGATCATGTCTCACTGAAACTACCCTTCTTCCCTAGTGTCTACTACAGTGCTCTGTACACAGCTGATATTTAAAAAATACTTACTGAATTTAATGGTAGGTCCAGTCTTGTGACAGACAGAAGTGTGGCTGAAACTCCGGCCTTACACTCGTGGAGTTCCTCATAGGTTTATACTGGATAGCAATTTGAATTATTCGGAACTTGGTCAAATCTGTTTCCCTTCTGTTTTCACAAGAACATTGCACATCCTTCTATCACTTGAAGGACAAAGGTCCTCCTCTCAATTTCAATTTTAAAAGCCATTGAGATGATTTTTCTTGAATGAGATTCTTGCCAAGCTGTCTGTAAATGTAAATTCCTCCACTTCCCCTTTCCTCTCCCTTTTTGGGAGGTGATGCTATTAATATTCTTCTACTATCCTTTTTAGTAAGATTTTATAAAGGAGTTTCCCTTCAAAATCTCCACTCTCATAGATCCCCCACTGGCAAAGAGATCAAGTGTTTGCTGGTTGATGCAGTTTCTGGGTTCTAGGGACTTTGCTGTTTTTGTGCTCTAGAGGAAGATGGAACACATATGAACTCAAAAAACCAAGGTTCAAATCCCACTTCCACTTATTACCTATGTCATTTTGGTCAAGTCATATCTCTTCTTCATTTCTTCAAGTGCAAAATGAGGTTGAACTAAATGAAGTCTGATGTCTTTTCTAGCTTTAAATCAATAATCTGAGAATCCTCACAGCAACCTTGTGTGAAGTGGATTGTGCAAGGAAACCAGCCCTGGGAAGGGACTTGCTGTGGACCACATAGCTATTTATATTATCCCTGGGATTCAAACCTCGGCAATCGGTCAATGAACATTTATTAAGTGCTTATTTGCTATGTGTCAGGCACAAGGGATGTATGAGAAGACAGAGAAAGGCTGCAGGGAGCTCACATTTTAATGGGAGAAACAATATATAAATAATTAGGTACATGTAAGATATATAGAGAGTGGAGGAAAATAATCTGGCTGCAGGGAAGTCACATTCTAATGGGGGAAATAATATATAAATAATTAGGTACATGCAAGATATATACAGAGTGGAGGAAAATAATCTGGCTGAAGGGAGGTCACATTCTACTGGAGGAAACAATATATAAATAATTAGATAGAAATAAGATATATGCAGAGTGGAAGAAAATAATCTGAGGGAAATATTAGCTTAGTCTAGGGAGTGGGGAAAGGGACTAAGATAGTTTTGTTGAATTTGATCTGAATCTTGAAGAAAGTCAGAAAAATTAAGAAGCCTATATAAGGTAGAAGAACATTTCTAGTTATGGGGGGGCAGTCAATAAATGCAAAATCATGGAGGTAGATGAAGGAATGCCATGTAGAGGGAACAGCTAGTATGTCAGTGGAGCTGGATCATAGAGGATGTGGAGAGGAAGAATGTGTAAAATGACTGGAAAGGTAGAAACTTTCTTCTTTTAAGATGTGGCTCGGGTACCATCTTCTACATGAAAATTCATCCCTTCCCTCTCAAATTATCTTGTGTTGAACCATATGGTTCAATTGTGTTTAATTCTTCTTGACCCTGTGGACTCTAACTCTGTCCATGGGGCTTTCTTGGCAGATACTGGAGGGTTTGCCATTTCTTTTTCCAGTAGATTAAGGCAAACAGGGTAAGTGACTTGCCAGCTTATAAATTTCAGGTCTTCCTGACACTAAGACCAGTATGCTCTGGCCATTGAACCTACCTAGCTACCTTGTATTGAACCACTTTTGTATATATTTATATTTACTCACTTTATATTCATATTGTTTCCCACATTAGACTGTAAACTCATTGCAAAAGGGTTATTCTTTTCTTCTTTCTTTCTTTCTTTCTTTCTTTCTTTCTTTCTTTCTTTCTTTCTTTCTTTCTTTCTTTCTTTCTTTCTTTCTTTCTTTCTTTTTTTGTATTTATGTCACTAGGATCTAGTACAATGCTTGGGATTTAGCAGACAATGAATGAATGCTATTGATTGATTGAAAGATAAAAAGGGGTTAGGTAAGGAAGAGCTTTAAGAGCTAAACAGAAGACTTAACATTTGCTCCTGGAGGTAATAGGAAGTGGAGTGGGGAATTAAGGAGAGGGTGCCTTGCTTAGATCTGTCTCATTCTGCTCCTTTAGGACTTCTCTCTATCAAGAACTGGGAACCATGATTTATCATCAGTCCTCTAGATTCCAGCTTCTTAAACTAAGGTTTGCTATCCCATAGGAGGTCTTCTAGCTGAATGTGGGGGTTACAAATTTATGACTCATCATCACTAAATGTTTCATTTGCATACCTCTTTTATATATGTATATATCTAAGATCATGTAAAAATTTCTTGGGTGAAAAGGGATTGTGAGTAGAAAAAGCCCTATTCTAGGCAGGGGTTGATCCCCTGGTCAAAGTATGGTTTTTGGATTCCTGAGTCTCTCTAAATCCTTTAAGGTGGTCTATAAGATCAGCAATTTTTTTTCATAATTCTAGTAAGATGTTATTTGCCTATTAAAATATCCTTCCCTTTTCCAATTACATAATCTGTGTGAGGACAAATTTTCTTCATGTACTTCCATTAGTTTGTAAGCCCCTTAAAGGCAAGAATTGCCTTTTTCCTTTTTCCTTATCGGTGCTTAGCACAAAGTAGGTGCTCAATAAATATTAATTGATTGGTTAATTGACTTCAACCAAAAGAATATATCACAAAAGATTGAATGAATAAGTAAATATGAGAATCCAGCTATTTCACATTTAAGAAATTTGCAAAAAAAACCCCAAAAAACAAAAAAAAATTTTTAAAACTATATTTTGTTGGTTTTGGCAAATATGTTTTTTTAATATAAAAACATTATTTGTGTTAGTTAAATTGTAATAGGTTTATTATTGTTGTTTTAAATAAATAAATTTAAATTTATTTAAAAAGAATAAATAAATATAAAATGTACCAGCAAGAATTTCGAATACAATTAATATTAGCATACACATACAATCTTTGGGATCCTCAATAATTTATAAGCGTATAAAGGGGTCAACATCAAAAAAGTTTGAGAACTAACCCTCTAAAGCCATAGTTGGTTGATCACAGTCAAGTCTTTCAAATTTATTTTTCTTTATAGTATGCAAGTCAAAATATATATTGTTTTCCTATTTCTATTTGCTTCACTCTGAATCAGTTTATAGAAATCTTTCCAGGTTTATTTGAATTCATTTATAATAAATATATAAAATAAATATAAATATAATATATAAATAATAAATATATAAAATAAATATAAATATAAAATATAAAAATAAATATAAAATAATAAAATAAAATAAAATAATTCATTTATAATAAAAAATATTTTATTATACATTTCCATTCCATTCCATTCATAGAAAATGATATTGTTTATTGATTCCTAATATATAGGCAGCCCCTTAGTTTTTAGCTCTTTGCTTCAGTGAAAAAAATGCTGCTATGGGACCTCTTCTTCTATCTTTTTTTCTCTTGAGGGTATATACCTAGGAATGGTACAATTAGTATAATATTATTAATACGAAAAATTATTAAAAGCTATGAAGTGGCTAATAAGTAGATATCCAGAAATCTCAAGAAAGAAGTCCTATAAAATTGAGAGTTGACTAGAATTTCACATTAGTATCTACCCTACTATTCACAGTGTAGTATAGTACATAGATCAATGAATATACTTCCTTTTAGTTTTATGTCTATTTTCCTGATCATAAGATGTTAGAGTTGGAAGGGATCTCCAAGTTCATATAGTACAATCCTGATCTGATTTTGGAATCAATTTAACATCCCCAACAAATTACCTTTCCTTGAAGACGCCAGTGGGGAATTTGATATCTATAAAATCATCCCTGTTCTATTAGGTGACAGCTTTAATTGCCAGTCTCTATTCCGAGGCTCAGAAAGGCAGGGATCCAGCCAGGGTCCTGTAGTTACTAAGTGGAGGAGGTGGGACTCAAACCCATTTCTTCTAGGCCCCAGTCTAGGGTTCTATCTAAGCTTCCTTATCCTACTTTTGTTATTGGTGGTCAGTCACCACCAATTCTTTGTGACTTCATTTCAGGGGTCCTCAAACTATGGCCCATGGGCCAGATGCAGCAGCTGAGGACGTTTATCTCCCTCACCCAGGGCTATGAAGTTTCTTTATTTAAAGACCCACAAAACAAAGTTTTTGTTTTTACTATAGTCTGGCCCTCCAACAGTCTGAGGGACAGTGAACTGGCCTCCTATTTAAAAAGTTTGAGAGCCCCTGATAGGGTTTTCTTGGGCAGAGATATTGGAGTGATTTGCCACTTCCTTCTGCAGCCTGTTTTACAGAGGAGGAACTAAGGCAAATAGGATTAAGTGACTCACCCACGATTACCCAGTCAGTAATCTTTTGAATCTGGATTTGAATTCAAACCTTCCTGACCCCTGGCCCAGTGCTCTGTCCACTGTGCCATCTAGCTGCCCCAGTCCTACTAACTAGGCCTATTAAAATAAAAAAGGGCATCAATGGGGGAGGCAAGGGTAATATTGGAATTTACGTCTTCCAATTTACAGTATTGAGATGAAAAACTCATAAAGGAAATCCCTCCCCCTTTTTACTAGCATTTCTAATAATATACAAAATTGTATGCTTGCTTTTTTCTAGGCTTCATGTAATAATGTATAATAATCTTAAAATATGAATACCTTTAATATTAGTATTAGAAGTTATACATGTCCCAAATGGGATAAGAATACTCGTGTTTTCAGGGACCTGAGTTCAAGAACCTTTGATGCTACTTTTTTGACCTGACACAAATCACTTCTCCCTTCTGGACATCAGTTTATCCTGATATAGAATGAAAGGAAAGGGCGCTATGTTCTTTTCAGACCCTAACATTTTCTGGGTGACTTCTCACAAGGTGAGTTTCTTAGGTTCACAGGGATGCAGCCTGCCTCGCTTTGCATTACACGAAGTTATTCAAAAGAACCCCCATAACGACCTCTCCATTAGCTTACATCATTGCCTCATAATGCATGGGAATAGATCAAGACCCCCAAGTCAAAAGAGAGTGTAATTTGGCTCTTGCTGTTTTCATTCAACTTACTTTATTGGGACGCCCAGGGCCTTTAGTTTGAGCAAAATAAATTATCCTACTCACTTGGCCTGTGTTCTGCAAGCAGCCATATGTTTGAGCCTGATAGAGATCCTTATCTGACAGGGTAAATTACAGAGAAAGGGATAACATTTCTTATCAAAGGCCCTGCTGAATCAGAGATAGTAGCCCTGGCTCTGGACCGGATGCAGGGCCCATTTTTTACAAGGGTTGGAGGAGGGGTTGGCCACCATCCTCTGAAGGGGGTGGGGATGGGGTGAAGGAGGGTGAGGGGCACATCGCTCGCTGCTGACAGCAGTTGAATCCCATCTTAAAATGGGATTGACCCATAGACTGTTAGACTGGAACGGACTTCAGAGACCACTGAGCCCAGCCTAACTCTGAGATGTGGGAAGCCTTCAGTGAAACATGAATAGGTTTTGCTTCCCTGAAGTCCTTAAGGCCTCCATCCCCAGAAGAAAGACCTCAGAAACTCATCCGGACAGAGGTCCAGGCCCTGACTCCCCCGGGGCCTTTTTCTCCTCTTCTTTCTTATCTTGACTTGTCTAAGGAGTTCATATCCAGAGAGCTAGGAAAGCCTGCAAGTAGCCTCCGCTCTCTTATATGTCTTGTTTTTCATTTAGCATATAAGCTCATTGAGGGCAGGTACATTTTTGTATTTATAGTCCCATCACTTAAAACACAGTAACTGGAACATAGAACATTTTAACTGATTAATGTCGTGCAACTACTCTCCCTTTGGTTACTAAGACCATATCTTTGGGTCAAGGGCACCAAGGTATTTGCCAGGGAGCACCCAGGAAGGAAATAGAGTCTGAGAGGAAGGGATGAATTTGATCTTTTTTTAGGAATCTGCCCATTGATGCTAGAACAATCATTGTTCAGGGAGGCTGCAAAAGGTCTCCTTCCCTTCTGTTCTCCAGGTACATTATTAGGTTCACAGGGATGCAGCCTGCATCACTTTGCATTACACAAAGTTATTCAGAGGAATCCCCATAACGACCTCTCCATTAGCTTACATCAATTGCCTCATAATGCATGGGAATAGATCAAGACCCCCAAGTCAAAAGAGAGTGTAATTCATTCTGTTCATTATTGTCTCAAATTATAAGGTTGTAGAAGATTAGAATCCTTAGTGATTAATCCAATTCTCCTATTTTGCTGATAAGGAAACTGAGACTTAGAAAGTAAAAGTAACTTTCCCACAGTTACTAGTCCTTACAGCCACAACAGCAACAAAAATTACATCACTAGTAAAGGCAAACCTTGAACTCAGATCTCTGGTTCTCAGTTCTGTTATTTTAATACAATGACATTTGGTGCCATTGAGAAAGCAAAACACTCACCACACAGAAGGCACCTTCTCCCCTTGCTTTTATTGGGTATATCTGATAGCACAAAATCATGTAGTTGTCTTCTTTCTGGATATTTCTAACATCTATTATTTCCTTTCTCTTCCCATTTCTCTAGATGAAAGCCTCATTACCTTATTCCTGGGTTATTCTAATATTCCAATATTATTCTAATGCATCTCCTTCTAGTTCTCCTTCCTGTGATCCATTCTGCTGGCTGGGATCAAATAAATCTTCCTAATACATCATTCTGATCATATTATTTTTCTATTCAAATCATTCTTCTGTTAAAAAATATTTACCAGCTCCCTAATACATATGTATACTTATAGATTAGAGTTTAGATGACTTGACTTTTTATTCAAGACTTCAATTTTGACAGGCTCCAATCTACTTATTGTTCTAGTGGTATGTCCCATTAATTCCCCTTCTCATTTTCTTTCTGACTTGCTGGCCTGCTCGCTGCTCATCATATATCTCATACACAAGAGAAGCAGTTGGTTTGGTGGCATTGTACTTGAATTCTAAGGAAATAAAGTTGAGTCATAATCATCATTCTACTAATTTTGTCACCTTGGACAAATCAAGTGACCTCTTTGCATCCTACTTTTCTTTCTTATTAAATAGAGATAATGCTTGAAGTTTAAATGAAGTCCTATCTTTGCTATCATTTCAGCTATGGCTGACTTTTCCTGACCCCTTTGGGGCTTTTTCTTGGCAAAGATACTAGACTGGTTTGTCATTTTTTTCCTCCAGCTTATTTTTTACAGATGAGGAAACATACAGGAATAAGTGATTTGCCCAGAGTCATACACTAGTATGTATCTGAAACAGAACTCAGGAAGATGAATCTTCCTGACATCAGGAATGACATTCTGTCCACTGTGCCAACTAGCTGCCCCTGGAATGACATATAGAAGCTATATAAATATGAGCGATGCATATAGGAAACTATATAAATATTATAAATAAATATAAATAAACAAATATAGAAAACTAAATAAATAAATGGAAAATTTGCTTAGATAGTTCCTTTACTTTCTCCTTGCTTTCTGTTTAACTAAATTTTCCCATCTTTTAAGTACTAATTTATGGCTAACCTCTTTCAGGAAGCTTTTCTAGATTACCTCAAATGAAAGTGAATTTCCCATATGCTAATTCTACTAACTTATTATTTACTGCATTACTTTACTATATCACATACTCCCTACAATTGCTAGTTATAATTTTTATGTATCTACATCTCGTCATTTCTATTCCCTTTGAGGGCAAAGAAGGTAATTTATTCAGTCATAGAATACCAGTTTGACAAAAATAGAAGTCATCAAGTCCCGTCTTATATGTAACCAAAAAAACCCCCCCAAAAGATTCCTTGTATAACATAGGTGATACAATGGATAAAGCACCAGGAGTCAAGATGACACACATTCACATCAGGCCACAGACACTTACTAGTTGTGTGATGCTGGGCAAACCACTATACCCTGTTTATCTCAGTTTCCTCAAATGTAGAGTGGTCTGCAGAAGGATATGGAAAATCACTCCAGGATCTTTGCCAAGAAAACTCCAAATAGGGTCATAAAGAGTTGGACATACATATGAAAAAAATACTTTAAATCACTATTAAAACAATTCTGAAATATCACCTTGAACCTTTAAGATTGGCTAAGATAAAAAAAAATGTTGGAAGGATGTGAGAAAACTGGAACACTAATATATTGTTGGTGGACTTAGACAATGATCCATTCATTCTGGAGAGCAATTTAAAAACTATGCTCAAAGGGCTATAAAACTGGGCATACCCTTTGATCCAGCAGTTTTACTATCTATGTCCACAGTCTGTATCCTAAAGAGATAATAAAAAAGGGAAAAGAACCATTATGCAAAAATGTTTGTAACAACTCTTTTTGTAGTGGCAAGAAACTGGAAACTGAGTGGATGCTCATCATTGAAGAATGGTTGAATAAGTTATGGTATGTGAATGTTATGGAATATTATTGTTCTATAAGAAATGATAAACTGATTGTGTTTCATTTTTTTCCTCTTTACTTTTATTTATTTATTTATTTATTTTTTAAATAACTTTTTATTGACAGAACCCATGCCAGGGTAATTTTTTACAGCATTATCCCTTGCACTCGCTTATGTTCTGATTTTTCCCCTCCCTCTCTCCACCCCCTCCCCCAGATGGCAAGCAGTCCTTTACATGTTGAATAGGTTACAGTATGTCCTAGATATAATATATGTGTGCAGAACTGAACATTTCTCTTGTTGCACAGGGAGAATTGGATTCAGAAGGTAAAAGTAATCCGGGAAGAAAAACAAAAATGCAAGCAGTTTATATTCATTTCCCAGTGTTCTTTCTTTGGGTGTAGCTGCTTCTGTCCATCTTTGATCTGAATTAACTCTCTTTATCGAAGAGATCCACTTCCATCAGAATACATCCTCAAACAGTATGGTTGTTGAGGTATATAATGATCTCCTGGTTCTGCTCGTTTCACTTAGCATCAGTAAGTCTCACCAGTCCTCTCTGTATTCATCCTGCTGGTCATTCCTTACAGAACAATAATATTCCATAACATTCATATACCACAATTTACCCAGCCATTCTCCAATTGATGGGCATCCATTCATTTTCCAGCTTCTAGCCACTACAAACAGGGCTGCCACAAACATTTTGGCACATACAGGTCCCTTTCCCTTCTTTAGTATCTCTTTGGAGTATAAGCCCAGTAGAAACACTGCTGGATCAAAGGGTATGCACAGTTTGATAATTTTTTGAGCACAGTTCCAAATTGCTCTCCAGAATGGCTGGATGTGGTCACAATTCCACCAACGATGCAAAACTGATTGTGTTTCAGAAAAGCCCGGAAGACCTACATGACTCTATGCTAAGTGAAGTGAATAGAACCAAGAGAATATTGTACACAGCAACAAGATTATGTGATGATCAACTGTAGTAGACTTCTCAGCAATGCTGTGATTTAAGGCAGTTCCAATAGACTTGTGATGGAGAGAGCCATCTGCATCCAGAGAGAGGACCATGGGGACTGAATATGGCTTGAAGCATAGTATTTTCACCCTTTTGTTTGTTGTTTTTTTTTCCTCCCTTTGGTCTGATTTTTCTTGTAAAACATGATAAATATGGAAATTGTTTAAAAGGATAGCACATATTTAACCTATATTAGATTGCTTGCTATCTTGGGGACAAGAGAAGGAAAGGAGGGAGAAAAATTTGGAACACAAAATTTTACAACACTGAATGTTGAAAGCTATCTTTATAAGTTATTATTGAGAGAGAAAAAAGTTAGACATGACTAAAACAACTGAACAACATTAGTTGACAAGTGGTCATCCAGGCCCATTGCTTCCCAAGGCAGCCTGTTTTACTTTTGAACAACTCTGTTAGGGATTTTTTCTTTACATTGAACCTAAATTTGAATCTTTACGACTTCTATCCATTGCTCTTAGTGTGGGCTTCTGGGGCCAAACCCAGCCCTTCACATAGCTGGAGACAGCTATTGTGTGCTTTTGATGGCTTTTCTTCTCTTAAGTTAACCATCCCCAGATCTTTCAATGGATCCTCTTATGGCATGAACTCAAGACTCTTCACTATCTCAATTGCTTTTCTTCAGATACTTATCAGAGCATCAATCAAAGTCTTTCCTAAGTTTGGAACAAAGCTCAATATCCTAGGTATGGCCTAACTAAGGCAGAGTATAGAGGGGTC
Organism: Antechinus flavipes; assembly: GCF_016432865.1. NCBI lineage: Eukaryota > Metazoa > Chordata > Mammalia > Dasyuromorphia > Dasyuridae > Antechinus > Antechinus flavipes. Next base: position 621,796,311 of record NC_067398.1, read on the forward strand.
ATCACTTACTTTTTCCTGAATGTTATGCTTCTCTTAGTGAATCCTAAAACTGCATTTCTTTTCTTGGCTGCTGTCTTCCACCACTGACATTAATTCAATGCAACAAGCATTTACTAATTAACTACTATAATTACTCATTAATTAACTACTATTTGTTGTCATTGTTCAGTCCTTTTAGTTTTGTCTGACTCTTTGTGACATCCTCTAGAGTTTTCTTGGCAAAGATACTGCACTGCTTTGCCATTTCCTTCTTCAGGTAATTTTATTTTATTTAATTTTTAAAATGACAGCTTTTTATTTTCAAAACATATGCAAAGATAGGTTTCAACATTCACCTTTGCAAAACTTTGTGTTCCAAATTATTTCCAAATTTTTTCCCTCCCTTCCTTCTCCTAGACAGCAAGTAATCCAATATATGTTAAACATATGCAATTCTTTTATATGTATTTCCATATTTATCATGCTGCATAAGAAAAATCAGATGAAAAAAGGAAAAAAATGAGAAAGAAAAAACCAAGTAAATAAAAACAAAGCAACCAAAAAGGTAAAAATACTATATTGTGATTCATATTCAGTCCCCCTGGATGCATATAGCTCCCTCCATCACGAGTCTATTGGAATTGCCTTGAATCTCACCTCATTGTGGAAAAGAGCCACATGCACCAGAGCTGATCATCACATAATCTTTTAGTTGCTGTATAATGTTCTCTTGATTCTACTCACTTCACTTAGTATTAGTTCATGTCAATCTCTCCAGGCCTCTCTGAAATCATCCTGCTCTTCAACTAATTTTATAAAGGAGGAAGCTGAGGCAAACAGGGTGATTTTTCCAGTCACACAGTTATTAAGTGTTTGAGGCTGAATTTGAACTCAGGTTTTCCTGATTCTAGGCCCAGTATTCTATCCACTTCCCCATCTAACTTCTCCAAATATTTAATATGTGATTCACTCTGTGAATCATTGCTCAGACACAATGTTAGAATTGGGGAATACAAGTCAAATAGATTTGAATTAAGAGGGAAAAGAAGTGTGCTAATTAAATTATTAATTATAACAATATAGAAATAGACAAAGAGAGAGAGATAGAGACAAAGACAGAGAGAGAGAAACAGAGAGAGACGGAGACAGAGAGACAGACAGAGAGAGAGAGAAAGAGAGAGAGAGAGAGACAGAGACAGAGATAGAGAGACAGAGAGAGACAAAGAGACAGAGAGACACAGAGAGAGAGAGACAGAGACAGAGACAGATAGAGAGAGAGAGACAGACAGACAGACAGAGAGAGAGAGAGACAGAGAGAGACAAAGAGACAGAGAGACACAGAGAGAGAGAGAGACAGAGAACGCAAAGCTAACTCCTGAGGAAGTAAGGAAAAGATTATCTAGGAGTAGAATGTGAGAGAAATCCTAAAGGAAAGGAGGTGCCAGCTAGGTGACACAGTGAATAGAGTTCTGGCTCTGGAATCAGATGAGAGGTGTTCAAATACAGTCTCAGACATTTATTAGCTGTGTGACTCTGGGCAAGTCACTTTATTTCCATTCCCCCCCCCAAACCCCTCAACCAAACACAATAATTGACATGAGAGACTGTTGAGACTGATGTGAAGAGGGCGTACATTCTAAGTACGGGGTACAGTCTGTGCAAATGTACAGGGTGGGAAATAGAATGCTGAGTGTAGATAATAAAGAAAACAGTTTGTCTTTGTATTTTATTCTAGAGATAACAGGAATCCACTAAAAATTCTCAAGCAGGAAAGGGACATGATCATAAGTCTTGTGCTTGGGAGTGGAAGGGCCCTTGAACATCATTTGGTGCAAGATTTTCTCTACAACGGCCCCTGAGTGAAAATTGGGGAGCTCGCTATTTTGATACTAGTCCATTTTTTAAAAATTGGACGGCTCTTATGGTTAAGAAATCCATCTACACACAGAGTGAGCTGAAAGTCTAGCTTACTCTAATTCCTACCCATTCAGTCTCGTTCTGCTTTCTAGAGAGATACTGATCAAGCATAATAGGTCATTACAGCTCCTCTTTCGCCTTCCTCCTCCCATCCCTAGTACACCTGCTCCTAATCTCTATCTTCATTCCTGTACCACCCTCCCCTACACCCACAGCCCCCATTTATTTCCTTCTTCCATCACTCTCTTTTTCATATGGCAACTGCCTGAGCCCCAGGAAAGATTTGTCTTTACTTTTCTTTCTGAACTTTTTATCACCCTCTTCCCTTTTCCTGGCCTCTAGACAAGATCTTTCCAGCTGTCGGAGGAGCAGAAGTGCTCCTAATGACCCACCCCAACAGTGAATCAGAGCCTGCGAGGAGCGGAGAGGAGACTCAGGGAGGGGGGAGCACAGACTGACTCTCTCTCAAAGGGTAATGAGTCATCCTGGATCTCAGACGCGACATGCATTATTATCCCTGGAAAGTTGGGAGGGCTTCTCTGGCCACAGGCCTGGTCTTTATAATCTGTCCTCTCGGATGAGAATAACAGCCCCGTTTCGCATTTTTGATCAGTAGCCTCTCCTAATATATTCCAGTTCAGGACATCTCTTAAAAGAGCAGCCTTGGCTGCCCCTGGACCAAGGAATCCGGTCTCCCCGATCCATCTCAGGGCTACTCAGAGCCCCCACACTGGGGGAGCTTCTTATTAAAGGTAATACCAATAGCTGACTTTCAGGCTAGTTTCATTCCCACTCATGAAGCATTTTATAATACATTATAGGATTTAGGATTGAGAAAAACCTATATCTGCTCTCTTATTTTACAGATAAGGAAACAGAGGCCCAGAAAGAAAGTGACTTGTCCAATGTCATGTGGCAAGCAAAAAGCAGAATAAGGATTTGTACCCAAGTCCTTTTGCAGAATCCTATAAAAAGCACTTTTTTCACTATCCCTTTCTATTAGGAAATACACACAGAAGGTGATACTATAAGCATTCCTTCTCTTAAACATTATCTTACTGAAAAGACTGAGAAAAGGAATCCCAATGAGGATTAGAATGAATAGAGTTTGATGCCTTTTTATTTTTGGGACTTCATTCTTTTCTTGTTCTCATCTCAAACTATACAACCCCCACAAACTTCTGGGGCCTTTGTCTGTCTGTCTGGATTTTCTGTTTTTTGTTACTCTGTCCCAGATTTGTGGTATGAATTGTTTGTCATTAAAAATAAATTTTATTCATGTTTTTTAAATAACAATAACAATAATGATGATGATAACTAATATTAACATAACATTATGTAAGTGATACAGTAGATAGAGTTTTGAGTCTGAAGGCAGGAAGGCTTATCTTTTCAAATCTGACATCAGACACTTATTAGCTATATGATCGTCAAGTCACTTCCCTCTGCCTCAGTTTGTTTATCTGTAAAATGAATTGGAGAAAGAAATCATAAACCACTCGTGTCTTTGCCATGAAAACGCCAAGTGGTACTGCCAAGAGTCAGACTGAAACTATGGCACTATGTATGCTAAGTGCTTTACAATTATTATCTCATTTGATCCTCACAACTATCCGGGGAATGAGGTGATATTATTATTTTTGTTTTATATATAAGGAAACAGAGATAGAAATTAAGTAACTTGTCCAGGTCACACAGCTAATAAATGTCCAATATTGGATTTGAATTCAGATTTTCCTTACTCCAGGTGTGATACTCTATCCACTATCCATCCATCCAGCTGTCTCATTATAATTTCATATTATACATACATATAGTAATATACACATATAATATATTATATATATTAATATTATATATTTGTATATGAAATCACATATATCCTGCCCATCCATCCAAATAACGTCTGCCTTGTCACAAAATCAGTTAAGCAAAATTAACTGAAATAATGACCTGGTATGACTAGTTACACACCATTCCATACCCATAATCCTTCACCTCTCTCCTTCAAGGAGGGGGATATCTTTCCAGGGAAGATGTGGGGGTGGGTGGGAGGGACAGATTGGTCACTAAAATTGCTCAGTTTCACTGTAATGTTTTTCCCCTTTACTATAGTCATTATGAGTATTCTTCCCACCGCCTTTTTCTGTTTCCTTCCCTTTTCATCATTTCATAAAAACTTCCTGTTTCTCCAAATTCCTCAACTTTGTGAATTCTTCTGGAGCAATAATATTCACTTATATCCACTTTATTCAACTTGTTCAATCCTTCTTAGTGGATGGGTTTTTGCTATGAATGTGGGCCATCGTTAAACTTACAGTTAAGAACTAGAAGTATGGAAAGGGTTCCCTGTTTTATTGATGAGGAAACTGAGGTTCAAAGAGGCATCAGGTTTTGGGGAAGGTCATCTGGATAGGAAGTGCAAGACAGAGGAGCCAAACCCATCCTCTGCCTCTAAATCCAGCATTCTTTCCCCTGTCACATGTCCATATAAAACAACAGATGTACTTTTCCATGAGCCACTCAGAAATGACCTCACCTATTTTAAAGATAATGATGATTGTTATTAATTATAATAATTAACCCACCTATTTGTTTTCGGTGTCAGCTGGTAAGAGCTCCCCCTGCACAGGGGATTTTCCAGGGATTAAAGACTGCTCTGGGATGGGGAGGGGGGAGTGATGGGAGTGGAAATCTGGCTCGAGGGTGGCTGGAGTTTCCATTTGCTTTGCTGGTTTCTAACTCGAGTTTGACAGGTTTCTCTGATCTTATTATGCACAGTGGATTTAAGGGAGAAGCAAACATCCTGGCCAGATTGATACAGACATGAAGGAAACCACCTGCCTCATTGGGGAATTTGGAAACATACCCCCACCGCAGTGATAATCCTTCACCTCCTTGAGTTTTGTTTTAATTGAGGAGATGGTGGGAGCCTGCAGGAGATACTCAGGGGAGGGGAAAAGGTGAGAATTGCTAGCATAAAGGTCACATTCCAGTCTAGCATGGGCAGGCCGCGCGTGATGGGTGGCGGGCTCTAATAGGCTGAAGTCTGGTTTTGTTGGGATTCAGTCAATGATTTACTGTGTTGCCCAGAAAAAAGTGGAATACCCTCTCTGGATCTTTCTATTTGTAAAATGGAGTTAATTGCTATGGGCCCCAGTCAAGGCTAAGAGGAACTGTGATAGATAGGACTTGAAAAGATCATTAGCTGTGTCCAGCCATGCAAATATCCTCTCCGTATCTTGATTTGGATTCCAGAGAGACTGCTAAAGAGCTTCCTTATATATTTTGTCTTCTGCAATGTTGCTAAGACAGAGAAATGGCATAGAATGAAAGATCTGTCAAAGACCTTAAATATGAAACATTAGAGCTTAGATATTAGATATTAAAATGCTAGAATATAGAAAATTGAGTAGAAAAATGAGAAAAATGAGAAAATTTCAAAGATAGAATATGAGAACATAAAATGATAGAAATGAAAGAGATCTGAGAGTAGGGAACATTAGGATATAGAATCTTAAATCTCAAAAGAACTTTGGAGGAATGAGAGTGACTCCCACCTCCCTGGATTCTTCTACCTAAAATAGCACCTTCTGCAAGAAGTCTTCCCCAGTCCAACTTAGTGCTATATCATTCTTCTATGATTATGTTCAATTTATCTCGTATGAACCTTGTTTGTGCATTCTTCCTCATTAAATTAGATTAGAACCGCTTGAAGGCAGGGGTTGATTTTGTTTTTGTTTGGATTTCCATACACGGTACTCAGCCTACAGGAGGTTTTAAATCAACAAATCAAACAAAATCCACAAATTTAAATCAACAAAAGGAGGTCAAATCAACAAGTTTGACAGAAGTGGAGAGATCATCTAGTTCAGAGACATGGGAGGTATTTTTCTCCCAAGTTTTGAGTCAAATGAGTGGAGACACAGAAGTGTGAGATGTGGGCGGGACTTTGGAATATAGAATTCTACAATATGGAATGCTCGATCTAGAAGCTGGACCAGGGAAGTGTATGCCGGAGCCACTTCAAATTGTCTCTCAGTGGCTGGTGGTCGAGTGCTCAGTGGGAGCACTTATTCTTTGGGAATCAGTGAATGCTGCACATGAGGTCTGGATTTATTATTTTGTTGGTTGTGTACACTTAAGAGGAGGCAGTTATGTGGTACAATGGATGGAACATCCAGCCCAGTATCCATAAGACTCCTTTTCCTGAGTTCAAATCTAGTCTCAGACATTGCTCACCCTGGGCAAGTCACTTAATCCTGTTTGTCTCAATTTCCTCATATGCAAAAACAGCTGGAGAAGGAAATGGCAAAGCACTCCAGGATCTTTGCTAAGGAAAACCCCCAAATGGAGGCAGAAAGAGTCAGATACAACTCAAAATGACTAAACAACAATTAAACCTAAGAAAGTGATAGAGAACACGCTAATAATTTAAACTATTTAAACTTAAAATTTGTTGGCTATCTTTTTTTTTTTGTGAACTGATTGTTAATTATTTGTCAGCAAACCCTATAATCTAGATATATCCAAGTTATAGTGATTAGACAGCAAATATTGTTGCTGAGTAGCACAGTGGGTGGGAACATTGGAAGCAGCTATAAATATTTTTGTACATATAGATCTTTTTCCCTTTATTATGGTTTCTTTGGAAGACTTGAGTTCATTTTTAGCCTCAGATACTCATTAGATGAGTGACCCTGGGGGAGTCATTTAACTACTACCTGCCTCAGTTTCCTCAGTGGTAAAATGGGCATAATAATAGCACCTCCTTACCAAGGTTGTTGTGAAAATCAAATAAGATAATATCTGTAAAGTTCTTAAGGAACTTAGTGCCAGGCACACAGTAGGTCCTAATAAATACTATCTAGTATGATAATGATGATGATGATGATGATGATGATGCTCACTGGCTCTGGCTTTGGCCAAGATACTTAATCTCTGTGAATTAGTCAATTTTGTAAGAATATTATTTGTAGTGACAATGTTAACTTGTATTTTTAGAAACTCACTTGAAAGTTCCCTGAACCAATGAAATAATTGATCTAGTTCCTATTTCTATCTCTAAATGGATAAATAACATTGCTTACATATAGCTCTTACCCTCAAGGAGTTTGTAATCTAATTTGGAAAGCATATTAAGGAGAAGACAAGGCACTATTTAAGTGCTATTTGAAGTGGTAATAACTGTAAGTGAAGTAGAAGTTTAAGTTCAGGAGATTCCCCAGGTGATAAATAGTCAAAGGATAGGAACAGACAGTTTTCTGGTGAAATTAAAGCTACTTATATACACTAAATTACTATTGATTAAAAAAATGCAAGTTAAAACAACTCTGAGGTACCACCTCACACCCATCAGGCTGACTAATATGACAGAAAAGGAAAATGATAAGTATTGGAGAAGGTGTGGGGAAATGGGAACCCTGAAGCATCGTTGGTAGAGTTGTGAACTGATCCAGCCATTCTGGAGAGCAATTTGAAACTATTCCCAAAGGGTTATCAAATTGTGATAATTTAATTGGCAATACCACTACTAGGTCTGTTTTTCAAAGAGACCATAAAAAAGGGAAAAGGAAAAAATATTTATAGCTGCTCTTTATTGTGGCAAAGGATTGGAAATTGAGGGAATGATTATCAATTAGGGAATGGCTCAACAAATTGTGGTATATAAATGTAAAAGAATTTGTTCTATAAGAAAGGATGAGCAGGTGGATTCCAGAAAAATCTTGAAAAACTTACATGCACTGATGCTGAGTGAAGTGAGCAGAACTAGGAGAACATTGTACACGATAACCTCAACACTGTGTGATCAACTTTGACAAACTTAGTTCTTCTCAGCAATGCAACGATCCAAGACAGTTCCAAAGAACTCATTGATAAAAAGTGCTATCCAATCCAGAGAAAGAACTATGGAATGTGAATGCAGATTGAAACACACCATTTTCACTTTTTTTTTCCTTTCTTGTGGTTTTTTCCTTGTGTTCTAATTCTTCTTTCACAATATGACTAATGAGGAAATATGATTAATATGCCTGTACAGATATAGCTTGTATCAGATTGCTCTCTTAAGGAAGAGGAGGAAGAAAAATTGGGATTCAAAATCTCATAAAAGTTAATGTTGAAAGCTATCTTCATATGTAATTGAAAAAAAATACTCTTAAGTAAGAAAAAAAAGACAGGAGAGTTCAACATAGACTAAGTAATCCAAAAAAGCTTCCTGGAGGATGGAGCTGACCTTATGAGAATGAGTAGGATTGGAAAAGGGCAAAAAATAATATAAGAGAAAGGGATTTCAAAGTTCTAGTTATATACCATCCCTTTTCCCCCAATCAATAAACTCCACTGACTTCTTGCCCCAGAGTTTTATATTTGATTCTATAGAATCAAGTACAGTTATTCCAAAGTTAGATATGGCACTCCTGTGAGCTGGAAAATCTACATAAAATTTTTTGGCCCTCCCTTCATATCAAGAAGCCTGAATTATTATAGTAATAAAAGGTAAAATGTGTTGTTATGATATAATACTATATTCATATTTTATACTTTTCTGAATTATTTTTTTTCTTTGTCATCTGCTGTCCTGTTGTCTATAGCTTCTGCAAAATTCTTCTCAAATTCTCATTTATATTTTTATGCTGCCTAGTGATATTTCAAAACTGCAATGGGAAAAGTTGCTGTGTAGAAGGCATAATTGTATAAAAAAACTTCCATTTGATATTTAAAACCTTTCATGATTTGGCCCCCTTCTACCTTTCCAGTCTTCTTATACCACTAAATGCCCTCTCTAATCCCTGCTTAGCTACTCTTTGATTGAGTCACCCCAACCTCTTTGCTTTTCCTCAAACAACATGCTCCATCTGCCAGCCCTTGGGACATCTTCACTGGCTGCCCCCCACCCATTGCCTGGTATGATCTCCTTCCTCCTATCTGCCTACTGATCTCTCGCTTCCTCCATGTCCTAATTACAATCCCACTTCCTGCAGACTTCCCCATTCCCTCCTGATGCTACTGCCTTTTCTTTATTGATTAACTGTAATTGATCTGGTATATAGCCTATTTGTTTGTATATTGTCTCTGCTATTAATTAGACAGTAAGCTTTTTGAAGTCAGGGATTTTTTTTTTTTTTTAACCTTTCTTTGAATCCTCAATCTTTGCACAGGGTTTGACATAGAGTAGATGCTTAAATGTTTATTGACTCATTAGGGCCGTGCTCCTTTATTTTACAGATGAGGGAAATGATAGAACTTGTCCAAGATCATATAGGGGCCTGAGGATTCAAACTCCGGACCTCTGGCTTGAGATCTAGTCTTTGTACTTCGACAGCACAATTGCATTTAGGTTGCATCTATACCTTGCAAATTCATGCTTATCTGATCCGAAGGAAGAGCTGACAGGAGTGAACACTTTCCACTTTCCGGGAAATCTATTTAGCCAAAGTCATGGCGGGGTTTGTAGTCCTCAAGTCCCATTTCCGCCCAGGCCATACTGAAATTTCTCTGGCAGTGTTGCTCTCTCTGGGCAGGGAGGCTTCTGGAGGAAGCAGGGAGGCCCCACTGATGTGCCCCCATTGAGCCCAGAGTAATCACACCACAGGGTAGCACTTATCGGCTTATCTCTCCCGGTGTTCTCTCTGCTGCTTTGCCTTCTGTGCTCCCTGAAGTACCAGCATTGGAAAAGATGTTTTTTTTTTTTTAAACTGTAAACATTGTGACCAACAACAAAAGGACATTCAAACAGTTTTGAAATGAGATTTTGCTTAAAACCATAAACTGAAAATCATTTATACTTTCTTTAAAAGTAGATAAATTACAACAGTGGTTCTCAAACTTTTGTTCTCAGTATCTTTATTTGATTAAAGATGATTGAAGACCTTTTTTATGTGGATTATATTTATACATATTTACCATATTAGAAATAAAAATTAATTTTGAATGTGTAGACCTTCTGAAAGGATTTCAGAGATCCTCCAGGATTATCTGGACCAATTTTGAGAAGCATTAATCTACAATAACAAATAGGGAGAGAGAGCCTTCGTTTTTATTGTTTAAAGGGAACTTCCAGATGGGGAAATTACTTCCACCAATGCAGATCGCCACCTTGTCTGCAATTTAGGCTCTGAGAATGTTGCCTAGAGCACAGAATGATTAAGTGATTTACTCAGACTCACACAGCAAGTTGATATCTGGAAGATACAAGATTGGAACCCAGTTATCCTTGCCAACAAAGCCAGTCATCTATCCCCCACATAGGCTGCCTCTCTTAACAGAACAATAATAAAAGCTTCCTGCTTGCATCTGTGTTCTCTTTTGATCTCTTCCATGCATTTTTTTCAGACTTTGTTGCTGTTAATTATCATTCTTATTATGTATGTGCTTGTAGTCAGTGTTTATATTGTCAATCTGATTCTGCATTCTCTCTGGATATATTCAAACTGACATGTAATTTTTTTCATGTTTACTTGTATTTTTATGTATGTCCATTTTTCTTTGGGTCCTTTCTTTTTCTAGAATTCACCAGAGATTTAAGAACATCTTTGACCAGTACAGAAGTGATGGAGGGATATCTTTTCTTTCTTTTATTCAGGTCTTGCATAATAAATTTGAGCTTGGAGAGAACACAAGAATACCTGTCTTCAAGTCCCAATCTTTGATACTTACTAATTGTGTAACCCTGAGAAAGTCACTTAACTCTATTTGTCTCAGCTTCTTCATCTGTAAAATAAGTGGAGAAGAAAATGGTAAACCACTCCAGTATCTTTGCCAAGAAAATCTCTAATGGGGTTATAAAGATTTGAACTCAACTGAAAACAATTGACCAACAACCCAACTATCTCACAGACTTAAAGATTATATACATTTTCTACTCATTTCAAGATTTAGAATGGTGACTAGAGTGATAGAGATTAGGAGTTGATATAAGGGCAAAATGGTGAGATGGTAAAAATAATCTTTTTTTTTTTTAAGTTTCTAGATGTTAATAAAGAAGTATCATAGCAGTAGGGAGGGTCTTTGACAAGTCAAATTGAATTTGAAAGATCAAAATTTGAATACAAGCTCAAAAGATTTAAGTGACTTCCTACTGACAAGTCCATAAGGTTTTATGAAGCTCCTACTATGTGCTAGACATTGTGCTAAGCTATCCTAATATCACTAGAATGAAAGATAAACTTGTCTTTGGTCTTGGAAGCTCTGCATATTACATAGAATTCTCCTCTTCACACTTCACAGGCCATTCATACTAACTTATCTGACATTTCTCACATGTGATACTTTATGACCCATGTCCATAACTTTGTCCTACTTATCTCCCATGCTTGAAATGCATCTCCTGCTCCCTTCTAACTCATAGAATCTCTAACTTCCTTCAAAGTTCAATTTGTGTTAACCCCTATATGAGATTTTTTTCTGATGCTCCCCAGTTGGTAGTATCTGTTTCCCTCAGAGTATTTCATGCATGTATAATATTGGAAATTTGAATTCCATATTTGAAAGTACCCTGGGATCTGATGGACCAGCTTTGAATTTATTTTGCCAGATTCTAGGCCATTTCTACATCTTGCCACTATTTGTATCCTTTTTCCTCTTCTTGTCCTAGATTCCTCTTACATGTCGTCTTTTTCCATTCAAATATGAACCTCTTGAGGGGAGGAACTATTTTTGCTTGTATCTATATCCCCAGTGCTTAGCATCGTGCCTGAAACATAGTAAATGCTTAATAAATGCTATCAATTATCTATTTATCTATCTATCTCTATATCTGTCTGTCTATATCCACTTATAGATCTGTTTCTGTCTAATCTACCTTTTTACATGTTGTTTCACTGAATAGAATATAAGCTATTTGAAGTCAGGGGCTCTCATTTTCGCCTTTGTATTCCCAGCAGTTAGCCTGGTACATAGGTGCATAATAAATGCTTTTGCTGATTGATTGCTTAATCCAGGGGTCCTCAAACTTTTTAAATAGGGGGCTAGTTCACTGTATCTCAGACTGTTGGAGGGCTGGACTATAGTAAAAACAAAAACTTTGTTTTGTGGGCCTTTAAATAAAGAAACTTCATAGCCCTGGGTGAGGGGGATAATTGTCCTCAGCTGCCGCATCTGGCCTGCTGGCCGTAGTTTGAGGACCCCTGGATCCATCAAAGTTTTCCTTGAAATCCTCCCCTTGGTGTGGAGACTTCTTTCAATAGCCCATTCAATGCACCATGGTACCTCCTTGAATGTGGACAACTTTTACTTTTGTGAGTTATAGAAATATCTAAGGTTAGCAGGCTATGGATAGCAAAGGGAGCTCAAGGCTGGAAAGAAAGGATTGAAGCTTCAGCCAGCAAAGTGCCAGCTTCAATAAATCTTACCAAAGCCTCCAGTGTGTGCCCTTTGACAGATTCTGTGTCAATCATCCAAGGACTAGACTAATTAAGCTCATAGGGGCTTATAGGATTGGTTACAGAGTGAGGATTTTTTTTTTTTAATCTATAGTAACTGAAGAGCATTCTCTTCTAAGGTAGGGGGAGTAATGTTCCATATGGATAGAAGAAATGTGTATATTTAAAAAATCATGGATATGTGAATAAAAAATTTGCCATCATCAGCTGGAAAACACTGTATGCCCTGGGTCCTCTCTGAGTATTGCTCACTATTTAAAACTTTAAAAAACAACCCAATTATTTATTTGATACTTTTTATATGCCTGACACTCTTCTAAGCACTGAGAATAGAAAGAAAAAAAAAAACAGACTTTCCCTCAAGGAGCTTACAGTCTAATGCAGGGGACAGCCTGCAAACAACTCTATCCAAACAAGATTTGGACAAAATAAATTCGAGATTACCATAGAAGGCAGGTCCACTTAGTTTAGGAAGAGTACAAAACACAAGACAGATTTATTTATTTATTCTATCACAATAGAATTTATCCTCACAATGTGTAGGAAAAGGAAGGGAGAAAGTGCTCTGATCCTTATCTTAACTTATCTGCTTCATCCTATCCTTATCTAGATCTCTGGGAGGCCTGATAGGGTTGGCAGCTGCCTTGTATTCACACGCTACATCCCGAACAAAGTGAAACTGGAATAAGTCTCAGTCTCCCTTGAGTTCTGTGGTACTCAGACTACTCTGAAGTTGTCTCATGCTTCACTGATGCAAGCTAAGTGTTTTGGAACTACCCCAAATGTTTTTTGGAACCAGGACTCTCTGGATCATCTGAGCATCTGGTATGAGTCTCCAAACTAAACTCCACGAAATGAGAAAGACAGAGAAAGACATAGAGAGAGACAGATAGGAGACAGAAAGAGAAAGAGAAATGGGAAGAGAGTGAGAGAAAAACAGACAGAGAATGAGACAGAACAGAGAAAGAGAAACAGTCAGAAAGAAACAGACAGAGAAAAGAGAGACAGAAAGAGAAACAGGAAGAGGGTGAGAGAAAAACAGGGACAGACTATGAGACAAAACAGAGAAAGAGAAATAGAGTCAGAAAGAAAGAGACAGAAAAAAGAGAGAGAAAAACAGAGACAGAGAATGAGACAGAATAGAGAGAGAGAAAGAGTCAGAAAGAACAGAAAAATAGAGCTGGAGAGACAAAGAAACAGAATGAGAGAGAAACAGATACATAATGAGACAGAGCAGAAAAAGAGAAAAGACAGACATCCAGAAAAAGAGAGACACAGAGAGAAAGAATAGAATGAGAAAGAACAGAAAAAGAGAAATAGAATTAGAAAGACAGACAGACAGAAAAAGAGAGACATAGAGAGAAAGAATAGAATGAGAAAGAACAGAAAAAGAGAAATAGAATTAGAAAGACAGACAGACAGAAAAAGAGAGACACACAGAGAGAAAGAACAGAATGAGAAAGAACAGAAAAAGAGAAATAGAATTAGAAAGACAGACAGACAGAAAAAGAGACACAGGGAGAAAGAATAGAATGAGAAAGAACAGAAAAAGAGAAATAGAATTAGAAAGACAGACAGACAGAAAAAGAGACACAGGGAGAAAGAACAGAATGAGAAAGAACAGAGAAAGAGAAATAGAATTAGAAAGACAGACAGACAGAAAAAGAGAGAGAAAAACAGAGACAGAGAATGAGACAGAATAGAGAGAGAGAAAGAGTCAGAAAGAACAGAAAAATAGAGCTGGAGAGACAAAGAAACAGAATGAGAGAGAAACAGATACATAATGAGACAGAGCAGAAAAAGAGAAAAGACAGACATCCAGAAAAAAGAGAGACACAGAGAGAAAGAATAGAATGAGAAAGAACAGAAAAAGAGAAATAGAATTAGAAAGACAGACAGACAGAAAAAGAGAGACATAGAGAGAAAGAATAGAATGAGAAAGAACAGAAAAAGAGAAATAGAATTAGAAAGACAGACAGACAGAAAAAGAGAGACACACAGAGAGAAAGAACAGAATGAGAAAGAACAGAAAAAGAGAAATAGAATTAGAAAGACAGACAGACAGAAAAAGAGACACAGGGAGAAAGAATAGAATGAGAAAGAACAGAAAAAGAGAAATAGAATTAGAAAGACAGACAGACAGAAAAAGAGACACAGGGAGAAAGAACAGAATGAGAAAGAACAGAAAAAGAGAAATAGAATTAGAAAGACAGACAAACAGAAAAAGAGAGAGAGACACAGAGAGAAAGAACAGAATGAGAAAGAACGGAAAAAGAGAAATAGAAAAAAGGAGTCAGAGACAGAGAGAGTGATAGACAGAGATACACAGAGGGAGACAGAGACAGAAAAACACAGAGAATGACAGAGACAGAGAGACACAGAAACAGTCCAGAGAGACAGGAACATAGACAGACAGACAGAAGAGAGAAAGGAAGGGAAGAGGGAGAAGAGGCTCTAATCAGAGAACTCAAGATTTGATGAGTCCTATCAAGGCTTCCAGACTCTTATACGGCTGTCTCATTGGCAGGTTGTTACCACAAGACCCAATTTAGCTAAATTCAGAGAGGTTAATCTCTAGAAAATTGGTTTCAAAATGATGAAGGTTTTAATTATTGAAGTTTATGAATCTATATGCTAACAAATTGGACCACCTGAGATGTGTGTGGAGAGCTGAAGCCCTGATTGATTTGGAATCAATACAGAGTGTTCCTGCCAGCAGGTTGGGGATGCTTAATCATGACAATGATTCCCCCAAAGCTTCCTCTTCTGTCACCCATCTCCAAAAATGAGGGTTACAGTTGAAAAGAGGCACCACATTTCCTCCCTTTTCCCACTTAACCAAAGACATTATCTTAGCATTATTGGCTGTGTGTGTGTGTGTGTGTGTGTGTGGTGTGCAAGACATTAAAGAAGTTAGAGAAGAAATATAGGATCCACTTTTTGAAAATTATGGTTTACTTTTATAAGCAGCACATCACATTTACAGCAAGAGCTAATAAAAATAGAAACTCCTAAGTACAAATGCTATACCTTTGATACTATTTAACTCTTAACAAGATTTGCTTATTTTCTTTATCTTTGAAGAACTCAGGTGTAACCTCCTTTCTTTTTTTTAAAATTTATTTTTATTTTTATTTTTTATTCTTTAAATAACTTTTTATTGACAGAACTTTTTATTGGCAGAACATGCCAGGGTAATTTTTTACAGCATTATCCCTTGCACTCACTTCTGTTCTGATTTTTCCCTTCCCTCCCTCTACCCCCTCCCCCAGATGGCAAGTAGTCCTTTACATGTTGAATAGGTGTAACCTCCTTTCTATCCCATAATTTTCAGATCATATGATTGTTTTCCAGTAGCCACCTTAGTTTTAAGATATCATGCAAATGTAAGGCATTGGTTGCATGATTTAATATTATTTTATATGTCATTGTTTGCCTTTTTGACTTATTTCACATATAATTGTTTCATCTGTAAATTCTGGCTTCCATGAAAGACTTATAATCGCTTGGGAGAAATTGCTGTCTCCTGTTT
Organism: Antechinus flavipes; assembly: GCF_016432865.1. NCBI lineage: Eukaryota > Metazoa > Chordata > Mammalia > Dasyuromorphia > Dasyuridae > Antechinus > Antechinus flavipes. The sequence goes on from NC_067398.1 coordinate 621,812,121, forward strand.
CTGTTTTTGTTTTTTCTTATTAACCATAATGCTTATCCGGTAGTAGCATTTAGTAAATATGTAATACTTTTTTTTACTTGAATGCATTCATTGAAAAATTTCAAAATGCTATTGGACCATTTCATAGATTGGTAAACAAGAGGTCAATCAATCAAAAGCATTTGGAAAACATCTTTTATATTCTAGGAGTCATCTGAAGCACAAAGGACACCAAAGCAAAAAGCAGGATAATCCCTACCTTCAAGGAGCTTTTAATCTACTTGCAGATATGCTTTCATTAGTTTTTTTCCCTTGACTCTTTTTCGTCTTCTTCCAAATATCCTAGAGTTTCTTAGTCATAAGAAAATTTTCCTTTGCCCCTTCTACTCTGTCTGCTACCATTTAATCTTTTTTTCTCTCCTTCATTGCTAACCATTTTTGTTTGACTTTCTTCAATGATCTGTCTCCAGGCCAGATAGCAGAACAGTTGGTCTGGAGTCAGGAAGATTCATCTTCCTGAGTTCAAATCTGACCCTCAGATCTTTACTAGATGTGTGACCCTAGACAAGTCACCTGTTTGTTTCAGTAGCTTATCTGTAAAATGACCTGAAGAAGGAAATAACAAACAACTCTAATATTTTTGCCAAGAAAACTCCAAATGAAGTCATGAATAATTGAACAAAATGGAAAAACAACATTACTGGAAACATATTTTTTCTTTTTCTTATTTTAATGTTCTTTTCTTTTAAAATTTTGAGTTCCAGATTCTCTTCATCTTTCCCATCCTTCCCTCATTCACTGAGAAGGCAAACAATATGATATAAATTATATATGTGAACTCATGTAAAACATATTTTCATATTAAATATATCACAGAGAAACAAAAAAAGAAAAAATTATACTTCAATTTGTACTCCGAGTTTTTAAGTTCTTTCTTGTGTTTGAATTTCAGATTTTTTACTTACCTTTGTTTTTTTCATTAAAATGCTTGAAAAAAAATCCTTTATTTCATTAAATGGTCATCTTCCCCCAAAGGATTATACTCAGTTTTGCTGGGCAGGTTATTCTTAGTTGCAATTCTAGCTTGTTTGCCCTTCTGCTATTCTTAGCACCCGCTCTGTGTCTTTCGGGTACCCTAAAGCAATAAGATATTCAAGGAGGCAAAATGGTACTCAATGTGGATGGATTACAGCATTTGTCACCTAAAGAACTGGGTTCAAATTCCACTTTTTACTTATTCTATTATTTGAAGCAGTAGAATTGTATAATGAGTAGAGCCCAATTTGAATCCTGCCTCAGACTTTTTCCAGCCCTGTGACTTTGGAAGAGTTATTTAATCTGTGAAGTTTAATTAATAATAACAATAACATCTGCCTCAGAGTTGTATGAGGATCAAATGAGAATATAAATGAGCTTTAATAGAAAAAGAAATAAATAAAAAGATAAAATAATAAATAAATAGTTAAATAAATAAGCTTTAATAGAGTAAAACTATAGTTGGAGTTTTAGAACATGTATATATTATATACAAGCAAAGTATATAAAGAATACAGCATAGTAACATTTATCTGATATATAAATTATGTAACATATATAATATATATACATATTAAATCTTAAACATAATATATAATGCATATGTTTATTATTTATACATTTATATGCATATGTACATATGTATTTTAAAACTTATTTCTACACACATGTATCTATATGAACATATGTGCTTATGAATATATACAGAGTTATATATGTATGTATAAATATGTAGTTCATGAATGTATTTATGCCTCAGTTTGCTTTCTATAAAATTAGAGGATCAGACTAGATGACCTCCAATGCTTCTTCTAACCCTAAAGCTGTGATCCCATGATGTTATGATTCTGGTACAGGGGAGATTCTTAGATCACTTTTGAACTCCATGTAATTTGAACCATATGGAGCACATGGATAGCTGGGAGGAATTTCTGAACTGAGCAAAAACATGCGTACCTATCAAAAATAACTCCTCTGTGGTGAACGTAGATTTCTTAACAACCTTAAAATATGATACACATAATTATTCTTGGAAAGAGGATGGCAATAGATAGTTAATGGCAATTGTAGGTTCAATCGTGCCCATCATGACTCAAGGACAGACAGATTTTTTGATTTCCAGCAAAAGAAAAAAGAAAAAAGAAAAAAAATGCTATTGTATTCATTTCTGCCCAGAGAGAATTTGAGGAAGCCTGGGCTCCTAACTACTCTTCCTTCTGGAAGAAGAGAGCCAAGATTGATAGTCTGTATTACACAATGCACACAGTATTCTCCAGCATACAGTCGTTGTGAGGATCAAATGAGATTATATCTGTAAAACTCTTAACCAATGCTTGGAACATGGCAGGTGCTCAATCACTTCTTTCCCCCTTCCCTTTCCCAACTGCTCCTATGGCCAACTAGGACAGTGAGGGAGAGAGCCTGAGCACAGACCATTCTGTTGCTCCAAGGGAAAGAGGATGGTGGATAGAGATGAGAGATTACAGATCTCAGATTCAAACCAAGAGGAAGAGGGAAACTTGAGATGACCTGAGATATGAAGTCTCCTCCACCTACTATTTCTGGTGGTGCTGGCTACCACTCCCAGTCATGTTGCCTTTTATTAGGTTCCCAATTATTCTCATTTCTTCCCTCAGGGATGGAACTATCTTATCTCTATTCCAAATTCTGAGAACTAAAAGCATCAATTTTGAATCAAAAGGGTCCTTTCCTATAAAAAGAGAAAACAACTTTCTTGCTCCAGTCCATATGATTCATCTAGGATCACAGTTTTGAGTCAAAAAGGGTGTTTTTCAACTCATGAGCAGTAAATCATTCCTTTAATCTTCAACCCAGAAAGCACTTTTATACTGGCTAAAGCAAAATGGAAGGGGTAAATTGCTCTTTTCTTTTGCCTTTCTCTTCCTTGCCACTATAACAAGAAAAACTTTTAGTGTAGTGTCTTGCACATAGTAGGTTCTTAATAAATGCTTATTGATCGATTGACTGAGGATATGTCATTAATTGTCATATTGTTAAATGTGTCTGAAATGAAGACTCCTGATAATAATCTAGAAAAAAGGAATTGATGGTCAGACAGTTCTCTGTAGTTGATTATCATAGACAAGCATTTATTAAACACTTATTATGTACCAGGTACTATATAAAATAATAAGAATATTATATAAATATATAAAAATAAGAATAAAAAGAAAGGGAAAAGATAGTTCCTGTTCTCAAGGATCTTAGGAACCTACAAATCAGGGCTTGACTTATATTGTCTTTTTGATTGTCTAGACTTCAAAAATTTATGGAGAAAATGTCAAAATGAAGATTAAAAAGTATGTAGTGCATTTCTGAAGCCTGGCCTGTTAAATATTTCCCTGCATACCTCTGGGGGTGGGAGGAAACCTATCACTATTTGAAACTCTGTGCTGCTTTTTGGATCCCATAAATTATTAGAAAGTTAGAATATTCAACCTAAATGTTCTTCTTTCTAAGTTTTCATCCATTGCCACTTATCAATGTTTCCCTGTCAGACTAAACAGAGAAAGTATAATCAATCCCTCTGCTACATGACAAACTTTGAATTACTTGAATATGGCTACCATCCTCTCCATCCCCTGTCCTGAAGTTTTCTCTTCTTCAGCTAAACAGGCCCAATTCTTTCAACTTAACCTCATCATAGATTCAAGCCCAATCTCGGTCCTTTAATATTCTTAAACCATCTCAGTACTGAATGCCATTCTCCAGATGAGTCTGGTAAAAGCAGAGTACCTGAAGGCTATTATCTCCCTATTTTGGAGGCTGTTCTTTCTTCATGCAATCAAGCTTGGCTTAGCTTTTTGGACTCTACATCAAAGCTATGTCTTTGATTCCAAATGCAGCACTCTCCATAACACCGAAGGGATGGGAAAGGGTTGCATGGTGGAGGAAGTATGAATGGGCCACTGTTAGAAAGAATAATCAGTGATAAACAGGGACCAATCCAGGAGGGATTGGGAAGAGAATAAGCATTTATTCAGTGTCTGCCACAGGCACTGTGCTGAGAACTTTTTTTTTTTACAATATAATCTTATTTGATTTTCACATCAACCCTAGAGGTAGATGCTATTTTATCCCTGTTTAAGAGCTGAGAAAACTGAGTCAGAGATTAAGTAATTTTGCTCAGAGTCACTCAGTCAGTAAGTGAGTTAACTCTGGTCTTTCTGACTCCATCCACTGCATTCTCAGCTTCCTCACTTTGGAGATGAGGAAACTGAACACCTATGAGGTAAAGATGACCTCACCCTCTGTTCAAAGTTCTTTCTTTTACATTGGTCACCATGGGCTTTGAAGACTTATAACAATGCCTCTGGCTGAATCTGAGAGACAAACATATAGTCTTTGCATTATTCTGTGGTCTCTTAGATGGGGTTGGGGGGCCCAATTCATTATTTTTTAAATACCACGGGGCCTGCTATTAAGAATCAGTCACGGTATGGTGATATTAGAGCTGGACTCAGGAGACCTGGCCACACTGTCACCTGTATGCCTTGAACAAATTAATTTCCCTTCTGGAGAATCGGCGATCTGCTGCTGCGTCCTTTCTCTTCTTCTATTTTGTTCTTTTTGTTATTCTTCACCCAAGAATTCAGAATCAATCATCTCCAAAATCTGTGACTTTTTCATACTGACTATTCCTTATACCTGTACAGCCCGCCTTTATTATCCTCCACTTCATAGCTTCTTTCAGAACTCAGCTCTAGCACTGACTCCTACCTGAAGCTTTTCCTGATCCCCTGAGCTGGGAGTGCCTGCCTTACTTCTGAAATGTCCTAGTATTTGTGTGTATATATTTACTTATGCCTTTACATACACATCCACCTGTTTCCACTTCCCCAGAATATAAGTTCCTTGAGGGCAAAGATGGCTTCAATTTTACTTTATCTTCTGTATTTAGGAGAGTAAATTAATCAATCAATCAATCTGGGATGGGAAGACCCTCAAAGTTTCTGGCCAAAGCAGAAATGTTTGCTATTCACATTCAATCTGAATCTGAATCAATTGAGATTCAACTGATGACCAAAAGGAGCTTGGCTTGGGGCCTATTGGTGGCCAATCTGTGAGAACCTGAATGGTTTTTGGTTTAAGGCATTATCCTTAAGAAAGAAATCTAGCCAGTAATCCCAAAGATATCTTGGGAGGATTCAGAAATCCAAAAGAAGAAAAAAAACAACTTATAAGACCGTCAGGTAGGTAAGGGTCAAGGATTGGAAAAAAAAAAAAACTGCATCCAGTCGTTCTGATGTGTATCTGGCCACTGGACCCAGGTGGCTCTGGAGGAGAAAGTGAGACAGGTGACCTTGCCCATCCCTCCCTCACCTAAATCCAATTTCCTTGTATGTCCTGGTGTCACTTCCCTGATGTCATGGACCTCTATGAGAACAAGGGACAAACAACAATATCACTTAGGTGCTTCAAGGTAGCAAAACAGATAGTTGCTAGGTTTGGACTCAGGAAGAATTGAACACAAATCTAGTTTCAACTGATTAGTTGTGTGGTCCTTGAAAAGTCATTTAATTTCTGCCTCAGTTTCCTTAATTGTAAAATGGGAATAATAAGAACAATTATTTCCCAAGGGTCTTGTGAGGAAAAAATGAAGTAATAATTATAAATTGCTTAGTATAATACCTGGCATGTAATCTATATAAAGGTTAGCTGTTAGATATTGTAGAAAGTAATTAATCCTTACTAATCAATTAACTTCATATATTCATGTATTTATTGTACATTTTGGGAGTTTCATGAAAATGGGTATAGATAAGAATGATAAGAAGTTATAAGTCACCAGCCCTGCCCACAGGGAGCTTACAGTTTAGTTTCTCTGGCTTGAAAGAGAATAGTGACTCTGCACCTAAGCAGCATTCCAAGGGATATTTCTTTGGGATATTTCCTTTTGGACTTTGTTGTGACTTACCTAAGCTGTGGAAACGTTAAATGATGTTACTAAACACATCTTTGTCTAGTAGAAGAATGGAATTCCTTTTCTATATATTTTTTCCTTTCCTTCTTGAATCTACAAGTGTTAAGAGAGCTTGGGTTTTAAACCAATATTTCCCATTAGGTCTTTGAAAATAAATGATTATTGAATAAATGGCTTGCTCAGGGCCCTTCTCTCTCTTTCCTCTGGACAGAGACCCTGATAGTTGGCAGACCAGGCCACTTGTAGAAAGGATCTTTACTGAAGTGATTAAGTGTCTCTCAGCAGGGAGTTTCATTAACACTGGAGGGGACCAGAGAAGTGGTGGTTATTTTTCCCTTTCCCAACAAGGGTATCATGAAAGGTGACAGAAGGGACAGGCTGTGACATCTGTTCCCTGCAGGTGGGTTAAAAGTCTCTATCCATGGCGTTTTGTGAAGGAAAGGGATGTGTGTGGGACTGATTTGCGGTTTCTTTCTTTTCCTTTTGGCTTTGGGAAAAAAAATCCCTTTTTCTTTCTTCCCTCTGTTATATAAAACCAATTACCCACTTACATGCCTTATGGATATCTGTGTAGAGGAAACCAGTGGCTTGGTTGGAGCCTCAAACTCCTCTGGACATGTCATTTAAATGGAAGGACTGTTTTCAGAAGCTCCCAAGAGGATTAACGGAAGATTGATAGAAAAATACTCCATGATAGATTGGGTGTTCAAGTTTTTTTATTTTAAAGTTTTTTTCTTAACTCTGAGAAGAAGAATTTTATTATCTACATTCAGGAAAATGCTGCTTTCACTCAAATCTTCCTCTAATACCTTGTGATGACAACAGAAGTCTCTTCGCTCTCATGGGCTATGTCAACAGGGCTGGTCCAGGGATGAAATGTCTGTCTGTTGTAAGGGCCAGCCTCTCTCAGTTGGAGGAGATCATTCCCAGAAAGGTAGCAGCTAAAGAAGATGCAAGATGTGGAGGGGTTATGATCCCTGATGGTGGCAGGAAAACCTAGATCAATGACTTCTTGAAATGGGGAAATAAAGAAACTAGAGTTTCTGGAGAAATAATTTTTTTTGTCACTATCTTGAAAAATCAGTGAAATTAAAAAAAAAGATTATCATTAGAGTGATCAGTTTCCCTCAGAACTTTATTGGTGTGAGAGTCAAGAAATCTGGAATCTTATTCCGACTCTGCGACTAACTAGCCATGTGATTTAAACAAATGACTTTATTTCTCTGGACTTCAGTTTCTTCATCTGCCAAGCAAGAGGTTCAGACTAGAACCATGTTTAATAATATGATGTCTAAACACCCTTCTGAAATTGTGTGGTATAAGAATCAGACAATTGTTGCAAAAAATACCTAAAAAGCAAGTTGTGATCCTATGTTGAAAATGTCACCTTATATTCCCTCTTCAATTCCCCAGCAGCCCGTGCATATGCCCTGAGTTTGTATTCATTGATGGCTTTAGATGAATTATTGGGCTTGCCTTGGGAAAACTTGGGTAACAAAGTCTCAGTGGTTCTATTCCAGATCACTTTTGCTTGTTCAATTGAGATTCTGATTTTGTAGAAAGTCAAAATGTATAGATGTGGATTACTTGCAGCAAATATATGTACATATCCTATAAAAAATGCTAGGCTGCCTTGCAAAAATCCTGGTAAATGAAGACCAGATTTAGGGTGAGTGAAATAGTACAAGAATGTGTGTCAATTTTTCACATATTGATTTTACCATGTCTACTGTTGTAGAACCCATAGCATATTTGTAAGAGGATGCTTTTGAATATATGCAAATCTGCAAAATCTCCAGATCTGAGGATCCCCTTCCTGTTTTACAGTGTTTTCTCCCTGTTGCTCAACAGTCCATCACTCATCTCCCTGATTCTCCCCACCCAACTTCATTTGCTCTACTCCTCAGATGATTAGTCTAATTTGGCTTCTCAGTTCTATTACTTGGATTCTTTCCAAAAGTAGCCTGGAGTAATGTGGACAGAGTGCTGAATTCAGAGTCAGAAAGACTTGAATTAAAATCCTATGTCAGGTATCTATTAGCAGCAGATCCTGAGCAAGTTACTTACTTTTCTCAGTTTCCTCAATTGTAAAAGAGAGGATAATAATATTGTTGATCTCACACGATTTTTTGAAGGACAATTAGGCAATGCATGCAAAGCATTTTGCAAACCTCAGATCATTATGTTATGAGCCCCAATTATGGTTATGATGATTTATCCTACAATCCTAGTCCAAGTAGATTATTCTAAATGCAAAAAGAAGTTTCCCCAGACCTTCACTTTAAGAAACATCAAACCTTCATTTTATACTCTACATAAATTAAATTTTAAAAATTATAATTAGTAAATATTTATTTTTCTCCCTCCCATTTTTATTCCCACCAAAAAAAAAAAAAAAGACCAAACTCTTGTAACCAATATGCATAGTCAGACAAAAAGAAAAAAGATTCCAGCAACAACCATACTGAAAAATATGTCTCCTTCTTGCTATGTTGCCTCCCCCATTGGATTATGAGCTCCTTGAGAGTAAGACTGTATTTTTTCCCTTTCTTTGTATCTCCAGCACTTAGCACAGTACATGATATATAATAAATACTACTTATTTATAATAATAATAATAATACATTGACAAAGAGCTGCTGTATTTTTTATTCATATAGGTTATTACCCTCTGTCTTTGACCTTTTTGGAGTATAAGCTTAACAACCCATATGGTTTAATGATTTTTTTGGGCATAGTTCCAAAATGCTTTCCAGAATGGATAGATAGATTCATAGGTCCACCAACAATGCATTATTATGCCTGTTTTTCTGTAGTTCCTCCAAAGATAATTTAGCATTTTTCCATTTCTGTTAACTCTGCCAATCTGATAGGTGTGAGATTACATCGCAAATTACATTGTGAATTAAATATTGCCCCAGGACCCCAAGTGGCAGTTGGGTTTTAATTGGGGAATCAGAAGACCTGGGTTCAAATCCAGGCTTTTCCACTTGCTAACTGTGTGATCCTAGGCAGGTGTTTTTCCCAATCCATATCTTATTCTCTTCCATGATACTATATCCCAAACCCCAGCTCATTATCTTATAATAGTTGGGAGAATGGTCAAGACATTCTGGAGAAATGATTTTGTAAGATTAAAAAGATTAGGCTTGGTCCCTTCTGAGGCACCTAATAGCTCTTCATCTAAGATCCCTTGGATCCAAAGGCCTTTGACCTTGGACAGCAACATTTGTACCTGAGCTGCAGAATAATTTTTGTGGTAGATTATGTTAGATGCATACTCTATGTATTAGGTAATAAATACATTCACATACATACATGAAGCCAGGAAGAAAGCAGATAGACAGATAAATAGATAAATAGAGAGACATATAGACAGACAAACAGACGGATGGATAGATAGACAGAAAAATATAGACAGACATATAGACAGATAGACAGCTAGATGGATAGATATTTCAATATGATTTGATCCCTGATGCTTATGGGACTAGATTCTCACTGGCTAAACCTTGTAATTAAGTCTTTTTTTTTTTAAATCAAAGGGGCTTATTATACTTTCTTCCCATCCCCCTGCCACTTTTCCTTCCAAGGGAAGAAAGGAGAAGTCTCTGGGGCTGGAGAGAGATAGTCTTATTCAGCTCTAGGGAGGGAGCTTCCCTCTCCATCTTTTTCTTTCTTTAAATTCAGATACTCTTGAACATGATTTCATTCTTGCTTGGTGAAGAATTATTGTAAAAGTGACCATACTTTACGATATTCCAGGATGACAGTTGATGCATCCCTGCAATAATAAACCAAAAATTGATTTCTGAGATGCTGAGCAGTCACCAAATTTTCCTCTGCCTTGTACAAGTGCCAGGGTTGATGTCAGTACTCAGTGGCTAATTATATAATGATAACAATTAGGTTGCAGAGCTGGGCAGGGTTCCAGGAAATTGTTTGCTCTCCAGGGGGGCCATTTAAAATGTTTTTTCTCAGTAAGGGGTGACTTTTAATGTTTCTCATTTTCCAGGGGTCATTTCAGTAGATTCAGGTCTCAATTCATTCTTCTAATTCAAAATTCAATGCTGTTTATACCGCACATGTGGCTTCTCTACCAGGTGTATCTCCTATACATGTATTATAATCATAGAATTGAAAAGGACTTTAGCAGTTACATTGTGTAGCATTTAAATTCAATAGTCTGATTCTTCCAAGGATCTGTGATCTCAACAATAAGGATACTCTTTCTAGTGGTTCAGACTGAAATTCATCTATACCTCAACCTATGTGATTCTGGTCCATGTCTTCCCCCAAAATCCTCCATAGGTGTCCACCTAACATATTTTCCTGAAATGGCTTAACCTTATGTGAATATATGTGAAACACAATGTATCTCTTGTCTCTTGCTCATTCAATAGCATGACTTGCATTTTCTTCAAAAAAAATTCCTCCAGTTTAATTTTGTATATTTTTCTCATTACTGAGAACTTATTTTCTTCCCCTCCCACTTCCTTTTTAACTAAACAACAACAACAATAAAAATTTTCAAACCTCCTAACAAACGCGTGTAGCCAAAGAAAACATTCCCACATTGACTATGTCCAAAAAATCGTTCTCATTCTGTAATTTAAACTCATCACCTCTCTGGCAAGATCAACTTCCTTTTTTGGCATATATTTTTGTGATAACATCTTTTATAGCACTTTTCCTGTGAAACATTTTGTTGGTAACATGCTTCAGCCAATTGTCAACCATTGTGTGTCTCTTTAGTGTCCTTTGGTTGGTTTAAAATCCTAATTCTTCAGAGATGATTATTCCATGTTATGTAAGACATATAGTACTACCAGCAGAATTATTGCTGCTTAAAAGATAGGTCTTTGTTTCATGAAGAAGCCTTGGGTCATTAAAACAACCATGCATCTTCCACAGTGTAATCCAGCCCACTCATTTCTCATCCTTTAATTTTGGAGCAATTTTATTGTCCATGTGTAGTGTCTATTTGAGACATGTGTACCAATGAACCAGCTCCTCATCTGAACATCGACAGTCTTATTCGCCGAGTTATTTTCTGGATGGAGAGTTAGGTTAGACTCTTGATTTTTGGAGATCATAGGAGATTCTGCAGTGTTCTGGAGCTGGATACAATTATTAAAATGGACTATCTGGAAGACTGTTATCCATAAGATATCTTTCTTCTAATAGAATACAAAGAGGCAAAGAGTGGTAAAAATGGCTTCCTTGTTTTTATTTTACTAGTAAATGTAGTCACTTAAATCAAGGTCCATCAATTCTGCTTTATTTCAACAACACTGTACTATGGGTTAGGCTTGGCCCAGTAGTGACCTGGACTAAAATATTATTTAATCTAATTATTTTCCTGTTTATCAAACTACATTCAGAATTAAAAAGGAACCTAGCACAATTATCACTATTCCTTCCCCTTTAGATGAATCTCTCTTTCAACAAACATTTATTAGCCTCCTACTATGTGCACAACACTGCATTCTATTTCTCCAACCCTGATATTTGCATTGCCAGGAATCCCAGCTCTACTAGACCAACTCTATTTAATGTGGTCCTGAAAGAATTTTTGGTCTGGAAATTTTATTTTCAATTAAACCGGCTTGTTGCGCCAATTCGGTCTTGCAAAGATTCCATTATGATGGCTAATTATATAGTATTTGCTACAAGGAGATATTTGCACTCGATTACAGCCCTTGTTAATTCAAATCAGGAGCTCTCTCCTTTTCCCTCCCTAGAGCTGAATAAGACCATCCCTCTCCAGCCCCAGAGACTTCTCTGGAGTTATTTTTAGAAATCAAAATCAAAACAGCAATTTGAAGTGGGGCCATGCCTTTCCTGGCTCAGCGTTGTCTGTTTCCTCGAAGAAAGGCACCAAAGATTGAGCTTCTTTAAAAGCTACATATGTATATAGTGATTCTGTGAACTGTAAATCTCTCCTTCTGCAGTTTTATTTCTTCATAAACTTTACCCGCAGACCAAATAGCGCTGAAATCTGCCAACACTTTCTTCTATCTGTAAAACGAGGGGTTTGAACTAAATGACCTTTAAGGTCCTTTCCAGAACTAAGGTCCGATGACCCTCAGATATATGAGGCTGCAAATTTTTATGGGCTCCCATTTTGTTTCAAGGTGGCAAATGGAACCTCCCTATCAAGCTGGTTGAGACAGTGTGGTGTCCTGTGGCTTATTTCATCTGAGTGAGTCAGGATCCTCCTGGGTTTCCATGGAATGAACAGATAGACAAATGGAAAATTCTGAGTGGTGGAGCAGAGATGAGCCAGAGCTTCGGCTTTATTTGGTCAGCCTGTGGGCCCTGTGCACTCCCAGGAAAAGCTGGCATTTCTGTAGCACTTTAAGGTTTACAAAAAGCTTTCATGGAAACCTCATAAGAACCCAAATGAGGAAACTGAGGCTGAGGAAAGGGAAGAGAGGGGAATAAGTAAATGTTTTATATAATTTCATATATTATGTATAATTAATATATATCACATTTTTATATATTTATCATGTTTATATACCATATATATTACATATCATTATATATATCAATATATTATGATATATTTTATGTATCATATTTATATATACATTTTATTTACATTTATGTGATACTGTGTGCCAATCACTTTTTTATAAATATTTTTCATTTGAACTTTATAATGACCTTGAGAGATAGATGCAATTCTTATTCCCCTTTTACAGTTGAAGAAACTAATGCAAATATATATTAAATAAATTGGGTTCATAGTCACACAACCAGTTTTGACCTAAGGTACTCTTGATTCCAGGGCATAGGCTCAATTCACTGCCCCATTTGCTCCTTCCAAGCCTTAAGTACAATCTGTTCCCATAAATGGGAAGCTGGCTGGCACAGTGGATGCCAGGCATGGAGTCACACTCATGTACCAGCCATTTGGGCATTATAATTTCTGGTCCTTTGTAGCTGAGTGTCTTGCATGCATGGATCTAGACAGATCTCCTTTGTCTATCTCTGAGCAATCTTGTGTGTTTCCTGCTCCAGGAAGGTTTTCCATTGCTACTGTCCTTTCCCTACTCCAATTATATCACCTTAAATTATCTGGTCATGTTATATTACCTCTTTTCTCCCCCAAGTAGAACTTAAGCTCTATGAGGACAGGGGTTATTTTTTCTTTTATTAATTATTCTTTTTCTGGTTATACCTGTATATTAACTTTTTTAAAGGCATATTTCTTCATGAATATGTTGGGAGAGAAAAATCAGAACAAAAGGGAAAAACCTCAGGAGAGGAAAAAAAAAAACAGAAAAAAAAAGAAATGAACACAGCAAGTATTGATTTACTTTCAATCTCCAACTTCTTTCTCTGGATGCAGATGACATTTTCTGTCCAAAGTTTATTGGGATTGCGTTGAACCACTGAACCACTGAGAAGAACCAAATCTTTCATAGTTGATCATCACACAATCTTGCTGCTATTGTGTACAATGTATTTCTGGTTCTGCTTGCTTTATTCAACATCTGTTCGTGTAAATCGTTCCAGGATTTTCTAAAATCTGCTTGCCTATCATTCTTTATAGGACAATAATATTCCTTATTATTCAGTCATTCCCCAGTTGATGGGCATCTACCCATTTTCCAATTCCTTGTCACCGCAAAAAAGAGCAGCTATAAACATCTTTGCAATGTGGGTCTTTTTCCCTCTATATGATTTCCTTGGGAAACAGACTAAGTAGTGGCACTATAGGGGTTATTTTTAATAATGACTTTATAACCCCTGTTTAGCACAGTGTTTTAAGTAAGCATTGGATAAATGCTTGTTGAATAAAATTGTCCAAGGAGGTGCCGAGAGTGAGGGGAAAAATCTAAAGGAAAATAAGACAGGGGACCTGCTCTCCAAGCTTATTCTCCATTTAGGAAAAGAATGCATGACATCATGGAATAGTTATATGCCATAACAATCTAAAACAGCATTGCCTTTTCTTTTTCTCTACTTTGTTATTGTTTAATTATTACCGACTCTTCATAAGCCCATTTGAGGATTGTTTTTTTTTTTTTTTTGGCAGAGTGGTTTGCCATTTCTTTCTCCAGCTCATTTTACAAATGAGGAAACTGAGGAAAACAAGGTGAAGTGACTTGCCCAGGGTCACACAGCTAGTAAATATTTGAAGTCAGATTTGAACTCTAACAATGTAAGTCTTCCTGACTCCATCTCAAACTCTACCCACTTCACTACCTAACCAAATCTTAGGTGTCTTTCAAGGTCCAGTTCAAGTTACTGGCTTACTTTTCTAGACAATTTCATGGTGCTGTCTCCAAATGTTCATCATCTAAATTGGGATTATTTTTTTTTTTGAATTTTGTAAGCTCTTTTAGCAGTCTGTTAAAGCCTATAGACCTGTTGTTGGAATCGTTTTTCAATGCATGAAAACAAACATATTGGTTTACAAAGTCAACCAATTACATTGAAAATAAAGTTATCAATTTTTTTTTTTACAATTCACAAATTCCAGGTTAAGAATCCTTGGCTTAGATAATTGGTCATGAAATACATTTATTACATCATTTGTACATATAGTTTCTTAGCTTTTATTTAACCATTATGCACTTACTATGAAGTTCATCTTTACAGTCAATCACTTATTCTATAAATGTTGACTAAGTATTCGCAGTTTTGAAAGATGGTACGATAAAAAATACATAAAACATGGTCTTTTTGCTTAAAGAGCTTCTAGTCTAGTAAGGAAAATCTGTCAGAGAAATTAGTGTCTACTCAGTGAGTGCATTAGAATGTTAAGAACAAAGTATTTTGAGTTGAGCAGAATGTGAGATCAAAAGCATTTGGGGAGGACCTCAGGGATCCAAAGGCTGGTGGCATTTGATTTTGGACTGGAAGAATGACAAGAGATTTCAATTGGCATTTTCAAAGAAAGGTATTCCAGACATGAGGAATAATGGGACCAAAATTGGGGAGGCAGGAAAACATCTAGAGTGCAGTGGTGATTGATGGAAAGAGCTGGGAAGATAGGTGGGGAGCAGATTTTGAAGGACTGATGAAAAAACTTGAGATACTGGACTTGATTTCTTGTCACTGAATACTGAAAAAGTCCCCTTTGTCATTTTATTCTGAAAATGGCTAAACCTCCATATAACCTTTTCCCCTACTGTTTCATTTTCTTGCATTTCTGAATATTTTCCTCGCATAATATAAGCTTGTGACCTCTCCCTAGAGACCACTGAAAAACAAATTATCAATCCCCCCACCTTCTCCTACTTCTTTCATGTGTGAAATTCACAGCCTTTTCCCCAATGTCATTTGCTCAGAAGAATTTTTGTGGGTTCAGAGTCAAATGCCTAGGAACTAATTCGACCTAAGTGATTCATACCTCAGGGTTTTCTCTCTCTCGGAAGAAGAATTTGTGGAGGAGGTGTGATTTTGCTGCTTTTTCTTTCTTTCTATCTTCTACATCTTGAGCTCCTGGGCTTTCTCACCTAGAGATTGACAGATGAGTCATATGGGAACCCAGGAGGTCTTTCTGGTCACTCCCCCAAGTGGTTCTGGGTACTAATTGTTTAATCTCATAAACTTAAAAGATTTCAACAGTCTTGATACTCTCCCTCATCACTGCTCTCTACCTTGATGATTGGTGGATAGAAGGACCATGAATTCCAAGCTTTCATTTAGGGAGAGAGTTCATTTTAAGAATCTTTTCATTTTTTGTCTGGCCGAACTACCTGGGTTCTTCTTGGACTTATTTCTCCACTGTATCCCCCTGCCAAGAACTCTTGGGTCCTCCCCTACCTTTTGCCTTTTATGTATTGTCTTCTTCCCTTAGATTGTAAATCTCTCAAGGATACAGATTCTTTCTTTCTTTCTTTTTCTTTTTCTTTTCTTTTTTTGAATTTGTATTTTCATCACTTAATATAAAGCCTGGGACAAAGTAGGCATTTAGCAGATATTTATTGGTTCATTGATAAAGAAAGCCTTATGATTGGGAGTGGTCAAGTATATGGCAAGAAATAAACTGTAGGAACTTTAACGTTTGTAAAAAATCATGGCAGAAATAAGCTGCTCTAGAAATGGCTAGAATTTTCAAATAGGCAAAAAATTAGAGAGAACTGCATGAAAACTGACATTTTTATGTTCTCAGAAGGGGAAAGACTGGAAGAGACTTTGGACAGTGTCTTGATGGTTCCAGGATTATTAATAGGTTCTTCAAGTCCTATCAAACCTCCTACTCTGTGGATTGATAGAAACCCAGTATTTCAGAGCTGGAAGAGACCCGAGCAGGCATTTAATATAGCTGATACCTAGGCAGGAATCCTCTCTGGATAAATTTCGCCATTTCTTATCACCTGGTTCTTTTTAAAAAATGAAACTTGTTACTTCATGGGTATAAGGAACTGTCTAAATGACTTTTATAGAGACAACTAGTGGTATGATACAGTAGTTTTTTATAGTTTGGTCATTTCAGTCATGTCTGACTCTTCATGACCACTTTTGAAGTTTGTTTGTTTGTTTGTTTTTTGCCAAAGATACTCAGAGAGTTTTGCTATTTTCTTCTCTAGCTCATTTTACAGCTGAGGAAACTGAGGCAAACAAGATTAAGTGACTTGTTCAGGATCACACAGCTCATAAGTGTTTCATAATGTCATGAAGATGAAACTTCCTAATTCTAAATTTAGTGCTCTAAACACTGGACCACCTAGTTGTTCAATGGTGCAGAAATATTTCTATTAAAAAAAAAACAGAAGTCACTAATCTGTATGTAAGTTTCCTCGCAGTCTACACATATTGACTTAGTTTTAAAATGTAATATTAAGTATGTTTTATTATATTTTATCTATTTTGCTAAATATTTCCCAATTATATTTTGTATATATAATTATTTAGTTTTTTTGTTTGTTCAACCGTTTGAATGTTTAACTGTTTTCTTGGTAATCTGGTTCACTTGGGAATGTTGAGTAAAGCATGCCATCTATGGATTATGTGTTAGATTATCTGTGATATAGTGAAGCTAAGTGGAGAGAACACTGAGCTTGGAATCAGTGAGATTCATCTTCATAAGTTTATCAGACACTAGTTGTGTGACTCTGGACAAGTCACTTAATCCTGTTTGCCTCTCAGTTCTTTGTAAATGGAGAAGGAAATAACAAGAGGGAGAAGGCAAAAATGCAAAAAGGGAGAAGGAAATTGCCAAGAAAACCCCACTAATAAAAGTTCATGAGTTCATATAGAGTTAGATAGGAACAGCAGCAGCAGCAGCATATCCTGGACTTGAAAGAGCTCAAATCCATTCCCACACACTTACTACCCAGCTGTATGACCATGGCCAAATCATTTCATCTCTGTACCAGTTTCCTCATCTCTAAAATAAATACAATATTAGCTCCTACCTCCC
Source organism: Antechinus flavipes (assembly GCF_016432865.1). Classification (NCBI taxonomy): domain Eukaryota; kingdom Metazoa; phylum Chordata; class Mammalia; order Dasyuromorphia; family Dasyuridae; genus Antechinus; species Antechinus flavipes. The sequence goes on from NC_067398.1 coordinate 621,829,466, forward strand.
TAGGTTGCTGTGAGGATCAAATGAAATAATATTTGATATATAATATAATAAATAATTTGATACATAATATAATAAGAGCACTTGGCAAACCTTAAAATTTTATATAAATGCTAAATACTATTATTATTTGTTATCATTTTTATCATCATCATCATCATTGTAATCCAGCTAGCAAGGATAAGAAGTGAAACTCTTCCTAAGTGGAAGGCCAGCTTTCTATCTACTCAGAAAAGCTACTCTTGCCATCTCACATGTTCCATAATTTCACAGCAGTTGCTTTGTCATTACATCTCAAAAGTTCTAGCCCTTCACTTTTAGTCTTAGCTGAACAAATGTCTTTGGATACTCAGTGGCCCAAAGTATTGTTTTCTCCCCATTTAATCATTAAATTTTGTATTTGTTATGGTAAACCTTAAAGTTTCTGATATGTTTTAGGTAATCAGTCCAGGGGAAGACAATGAGGATTGGCTTAGAGTCTGGACACTTGGATCCTTGTCCTATCTTGGCTACTAATTAGCTCTGTGATTTTTCCTTTCTCTGAGTCTGTTTTATCATCTGAAATAAGGAGTAAAATGGAGCAGGGTTCCATCTAGATAATTCTAAAAATCCCTTTCAACTCAAAAGCCTATGATTAAACGATCTTTCTTTCTGACCTTCATTTGTACCCTCCTGATGTTTTAAAAATAGATTTTATTGATTCATTTTATTTTTTATAACACCTACATTTCTTAATATATTATTTCTCTCACCTTCCAGATAGCTATTCCATATAACAAAGAATAAAAAGAGAAAGAAAAAAACAAAATCAGGAAAACTAACACCTCAAAAATAAAATGTGACATTATATGCAGTCTTCCCCATCCATAATCCCCACCTCTGTAAAGAAAGCAAATAATTGCCTTTCCAAAGCTTTTCTTTTAATAATTTACAGTTTTCAGTTTCCATCATTTTGTTGTTCTTTCCATTTTCAAAATTGTAATCATCAGTGATATTGTTTTTCTGGTTCTGCTTACTTTGTGTTGCACGGATTCATCTAAATTTTTCCATCCTCTATATTTATCATGTTAATTGTTTTTGCAGCATATTAATAATTCCACGATATGCATATATTTTTGAGTTGTTTTTCCCATTTCCAGTTGTTCTTATAAAAAGAACTGCTATCAATATTTTAAAGCAAGTAAGGCCTTCCTTTTTAATCATTTGACTTCCTTATCATATACATACATAATACATATATGCATATATAAGTATATTTTTGTTCAATACCTCATGATGTTAAGAATGTATATTAAATTTGCTTTTGGAAAACTAATAGTTAAGAAGTTTCTCCTTACATTGTATGTGACCAGTGTTTGAGTTCTCTTAGGTTTCAACTTAATATAAGGAAAAACTCTAACAAATAGAGCTGTCCAAAGACAGAGAGTGGGCTGCTGCAAGAAGTAATAAATTCCCTATCACTGGAGGTCTTCAAGTGGAAGCTGTAGTCAAGCCTATTCCTGTTCAGATATTGAGTTCTAAAATCATTGTCAAGTAGAAAATTCTGTGATCCCCTTTCTTTTTTATCTTCCTTGTTGTTCAGTCATTTTCACTTATATTTGACTCTTCACAATCCCATTTGGGGTTTTCTTGGCAAAGCTACTGGAATAGTTTGTCATTTTCTTCTTCAGTTCATTTTCACAGATGAGGAAACTGAGGCAAAGAAGGTCAAGTGACTTGCCTAAGAGTCACACAGTTAAGAAGTATCTGAGGCCAGATTTAAACTCACAGAGATGCTTTCCTGATTCTAGACACTATCCCTTTTGTTTCCTCTAGTCCCCTTCAGCTCATTATCTACTTTTAAATACAGTTCACTTGTAATACAAAGTTCTGAATAAGAGACATTATAGCTTTTGGGTAGTCCTTAAGAGTTATGACTATGAGCCCTGGCTGTAACACTGACATCTGTATGCTCAAGTCAAATCACTTGACTTTTCAATTTCCAAGTTTACACAATGTGCACTCAGACTAATGAGAGAAACTTCCCAGAATATTCACAGTTTCTCTCTCTCTCTCTCTCTCTCTCTCTCTCTCTCTCTCTCTCTCTCTCTCTCTCTCTCTCTCTCTCTCTCTCCCTCTCTCTCTCTCTCTCCTCTTTCCTTCCTTCCTTCCTTCCTTCCTTCCTTCCTTCCTTCCTTCCTTCCTTCCTTCCTTCCTTCCTTCCTTCCTTCCTTCCTTCCTTTCTTCCTTCTTTCCTTCCTTCCTTCCTTCCTTCCTTCCTTCCTTCCTTCCGAAGAATAAAAAGATGATTGCACATGAAACTACAGAACTGTTTTATATTTTTCTCTTTAAATATATAATAAAAATATCATGTAACTTACTTTTTTCTTTCCTTTTCCTCCCTCCCCTAAGATATGTTTTGTTTATGCTTCTCCTCCCCCCCTGCCCAGGGTTGATTGTTAAACATCTACAAGCATACCCCTTCCAAATGATTAGAGATGTTTTCTGGAGGAGGTGACATTTGAGTTGATAATTAAGGAATTAGTAGAAGCTAAATAAAGTGAAAAGGAAAATATCATCCCTTCAAACTTTTCATTTGTAATTTGTTTGTTTTAAAGGATAACATAGCTTAACTAGAAGTAGGGAAAACCTGTATTCAAATCCTTTCTATTATTGTCTGCTACCACTGGGCAAGTCACTGTGAGCCTCATGTTTTTCTCTATAAAATGAATATAATAGAACCTGAATTACTCATCTCTCAGTTTTTTTCTGATGTACAAAGCATTTAAATTAGGTAAAAAATTTTGTAAACTTGAAAGCCACATATAAATATCAGTTATTATTCATAAAAGATAATCTTCTGACTTCACACGACATATTCTTGCCTCTCTCCCCTCAGCCTCTTACCCCTTCCCCTGAGCCCTAGTACTAAGGATCAATGGGATTATTTTTGACTTCTGAAAATCAAGTGTAAAGGCAAAAGCATTTGTTTTTTATCTCCCGGGTTGTTAATGACTTCAGCAGTGGTTTTCCCTTTATTTTTCAATGTTACATACAGACATAGTGCCAAAAGCAGGGTCAGGAGCTGCAGGACCCAAATATGCTTCTGGCAGAAAATGTTTACACACAAATCTGCCCTCTTCAGAGAAGCCTAAATTGCATGTGGTCACAGTTTATTTGGCTTACTACAGAAAGAAGGTGACAGGCTGGATAGCGTATGGGGAAAGTTTGGAGTCAGGAAATGTGCTTTTGACTCTAAAGTCTTCCATTGACTTATCCTTGATCCACAGGCCTGTGACTATAGCAGGGTATAAGTCTGATTGTAAGCTCCATGAGGAGCTCATTCTCTCTCTGGAATTTCTCTCGTGTCTAGTATATCCTTGGATCACAACATTTAGAATAGAAAAGGGCCTCTAAGATCACTTAGCCAAGAGGGTATCAACTTTTATAGTCCCCTTACCCCTTGGCTTTCTTCTTATTTCAGAAAAGGAAATAGGAATGAATAGGAAGAAGTAATAATCTTTGGTCAGGAGTCAGAGTTTTAGTCCTGGTTCTAACCACTAATTTTCTCTAAAAGTTCTACTAGGAATTTTTATTTAAAACAAATAGTTTTTAAGACTTTGCTGACCTTTCGGTTGTGAAAACAAAATCCATAATCTTACACAATGCTTACTTTTGGAATGCTGTACTTATATTTTCTATGAATTACTAATAGATTTTACACATTTTATTTAAAAATATATCACAATTATAGCATGTTGATATTTTAAGCACTGTTTATCTGTTTATTGAAATACAATTATATTCATTTCTATCTCTTCCTATCTATGTATATATAAATACACATCACAAATATACATGCACACATATATACATATATACATACTTATATACACACATGATTATATACATTATACTGAGAAAAATAATAATACTTTGATATGAAGAGTTGAGTTTCTTCAGAAAAGTGTATTTTTATATAACTTTTGCTGCAGCACTTTTTAAAAAATCATGTTTTTTTGTTTTTGTTTAATTGTTCGGCCTTATCCCTTTACTTCATATACCTTGACAATTATAAACTTTATACCCAGGTATTAGAATATCTTCTTTTGGAAAATAAATTATTAGATTATTGTTGTTATTTCATTGATTAGTTTAATTTGTAGGAAATAGAACTGGCCCAAAGGTAATGGATAAAAGAATTACTGTCAACTTTTTTATGTTGCAATTGCAACTTGTATAATATACTATTACTTTATAAGGTTAAGTATTGGGATTATTTTTGGTGTTTAATTTGAAGCTTATGATATATTTTAAGCATTATATCAAAATGCAAGTTGCTTTAACTCTCCGGATCCCACTTGCTTCATTTTTAAAATGAAGAGATTGAATCAAATGACTTTTTGGCCTTCTATGACTGCTGCTTTTACATTTTGCAGAGTGGTGGGAAGTTATAAATGCTACAAAAAAGTTAATTTTGTCCAATTTAATAAACATGCAATGAGCATGTACTGTGTTCTAGCCACTATGCTAGGCTTGGGGAATACAACAACAAAAATGAAACATCCCCTCCCATAAAAAAGCTTTCATTCTATTTGACTCTAATTTATCTTCTTCCAAAGTAGTTTTGATTGAATCTGGGCATCTATTTTTCTTTAATTTCGTTATGAAATCATATAGTCTTGGGAAAAGTAATATGCTTTTCTTGAAATTATTTTCAGTATATTGAAAAGTTAAATGTTGAAATGAATATGACAAATAACTCAATGAGACTTAGTTGATCATCACCACTGACTATAATTTATATTCTGGGTTATGTTAAAGTGAAATGAATAAGATTTTAAATTAATAAATTTATAAGCTGACCAACAGTGGTAAACCTGCTTTGAGAAAAACATTTTTGTTTCTGTTTTCTTTATCAAGGAGAATGATCCTCAGATCTGAAGAATTGGAAAGTCATGACGAATACAACAAAGGGAATTTAGTCAGGATTGAAACCCCCAAAATAAATAGTGAGATGGTAAGAGATAACCTTTCTTAATGAGTTCAAGCCACCTGGCCTGGAAAAATCTACACACCAGGGAACTTGGAGAGCCTTCTGATGTGATTTATTGCTGGGCCGTTGTTGATGACCTTTGAGGAGACATGGAGATCAGTAGTGGTAGTCTAGGATTAGAGTTGGGAAAACATTGTCCTGATTTTTAGGACAGGGCAGAAAAGGAAAGAAAATAGATTGTTCAAACTTTACTATGGACCAAAGAACTTGACCTGAATTCCTGAATGGGTTATTAAAGGGATGGTTGTTGAACTAATGAATGAATGGTTTAAAAAGGAAGTAGTGATCCCTATGAACTAATATGGGTTCATTAAGAACAAGTCATGCCAGATTACTCACATTTCATTTTTATCAAAGGGTTGCTAGACTGAATGAATGTCACAGAGTTACTTGAGTGACAGGCAGATAATTATGTCTCTCACAAAATGACAAGATGGAGAGATGTGGGGCAAATAAATACATGGTCAAGTGTTGTTGGAATTGGTTTAAGCACTGAATCTTAAAAGTACTGACTAATTGATCAATTGTGATCTGATGAGAAACCTCTAGTGATATGTAACAGGGTGCTGTCTCTGGTTGTATCATGTTCAATATTTTTTATCAATGACTTGGATAAAGAAACAAATGACTTGATTGTCAGATTCATAGAGGCAGAGAGCTAGGGGAGAGATAGTTAATGTGTGGACTAATATAGCTAGAACATAACAAAGACAACAACCATAATTTAATAACTTGATAGATCTGGAATCTCATAGATATGGATATTGGCTGAATTGATTCAGATCATGATCCAATCTACAACTTCTAATTTTATATACATCTTATTCATGATCTCCCATAGGTCCTCCAAATGTAATATCTGACTTTTTACTACACCAGGCTGAATCAGTGAGACAAATCTAATAAAATGAAATTCAATAGGAATAAATGTAGCCCTGTACTTGGTTTCAACTACAGAATGGAAAAAAGAGATGAATTTAGTGATTTGCAAAGTTAGTTTGAGTCAGTTAGTATGTTGGTACAACTAGTATGGTAGCCAAAAAATGGAATGTGTGCTTAGATTGTATAGTCAAATCAAATTAATGAGCATTTATTAAATGCTTGTATACACTGTGCTAAGTATCAGAGATACAAACAAAAGAGAAATACGGTCCTGACCTTAAGGAACTCCCAGTCTAATGGGGGGAGAAGTCATGCAAACAAATATGTGAAATTGAAATATATACAGGACAAATTGTTCATAATCTTGGATGGAAGGCACTACTAACATTAAGGAAGACCAGGAAAAGCCTCTTGAAGAAGATAGGATTTTAGCTGATACTTCAATGGAGTCAGGGAAGCTGGAAGATGCAGATGAGGAGGAAAAGCTTTCCAATCATGGGGAATGATCAGTGAAAATTCATTGAGTGTTTTATGTGAGGAATATCAAAGAGGCCACTGATAGAGTCCATGATAGAGAGTAGGGTATAAGAAGACTAGAAAGATTGGGAGGGGGAGTAGGTTATGAAGGGCTTTGAGTGTAAGAGGCTTGTATATTTGATCCTAGAGATGATAGAGCCATCCATGGAATTTTTTGTGTGGGAGAAGAGTTTGACATGGTCAGATATGCACTTTGGAAAGATCATTTTGACAGGAGAGAGACATGGAGGATGCATTAGAATTGGGAGGCATTTGAGGTTGGGAGACAAAGAGCAAGCTATTAGAATAATCTTGGCATGGGGAGAGCCTTCAGTAAAATGTTAGAGTGTAGAAGAGGATATATTATAGATATCACAAAGATAGAACTTGCCAACAGATTGGATATGAGGAGAATGGGGAGAACCTGTGAGCCTGGGTTTTGGGTAGATGGTGTTTTTTTAATTTTTAAAATTTTTTTTATTTTTTTTTTTACAATAATAGGGAAGTCAGGAGGAAGTGAGAGTTTTGGGGAAAAGATGATGAATTCAGTTTTGGACATGCTGAGTTTAAAAATATCTATAGGACATCCGGTTCAAGATGTCCAATGGATAAGTTGAGATTCACGACTGGAGATAAAGGTTGAATTGCAGATTTAGGAATCATCTATACAGAGATGATTGCATCTACAGGAGCTGATGAGATCACCAAGCAAAATACAATAAAAGAAGAAAAGAAGAGAACACAGAACAGAGTTTTTGGCAAGCACTGGTAGCAAGAATGAAGACCCAGCAAAGGAGATTGAGAAGAAATGGTCAAATAGGTGAGAGAACCTGGGTAAAGAAATATTACAAAAACTTAGAAGAAGATATTCATGAAAAGAGTATTATTGACAGTGTCAGAGGCTTCAGAAAGGTAAAAAAAGAATTAGTTTTGAGAAAAGATGATTAGATTTTGTGCAGTGATTCAGGGCAATTCGAATAGACTTGGTACAGAATGCCATCTACATCCACAGAGAACTATGGAGATTGAATGTGTATCAAAGCATATTATTTTCACTTTTTGGATAGTTTGTTCTCTTCTCGTATTTTTTTCCCTTTTGGTCTGATTTTTCTTGTGCAGCATGATGAACATGGAAATATGTTTAAAAGGATTGCAAATATTTAACTTTTGTTAGATTGCTTGCTATCTTGGGAAGGGGAGAGGTCAAGGAGAAAGAGACAAAAACTTGGAACACAGGCTTACAAAATTGAATGTTGAAAACTATTTTTATATGTATTTGGAAAAATAAAATGCTATTGAAAATTTTAAAAAAGAAGTTATTAGATTTTGGCAATTAAGCGGTCACTAATAACTTTGGAGAGAGCAATTTAAGCTGAATGATGAGGTTGGAAGCTTGATTGTAAAGTTAAGAAATGAGGAGAAAGATAGTGGAGAGCCCAATTGTAGATGACCTTGAAGAGTTTAACCATGAAAAGGAGGAGAGATATGAGATGACAGATGGATCAGATGAGAATTTTTTGAGGATGAGAGTGAAATGGTTATATTTGTAGGCAGTACGGAGGTAACCTATAGACAGAAAAAGATTTTTGACAGAGAGAGAGTAGATATGATAGAAAGGAAAATCTGCTACAGAAGAGATGGAATAAAATTATATCTGGGATTAAAAGTGGTCCCACCATACTTAGGGTATCATGGTTTTTTTTCCCCTGATACCACATTTTTGTTTTGTTTCTGTTTTGTTATTTTCACAGATATTGGCTAACTGGATCAAATGTTTATGTTTATGAAGGAATTCAAAACTATGTAAAGATAGATAAAGATTATTTGAAAGAACTTGTGATTTTATTATTAAAAGAATATTTAATGGGGATGTCATGTGTCTCCAAACATTTGAACGATTATTTTGAGGTTCACTGAGAGAATGGTGATGTTTTTGGTAGTAATAGAGAAATTAGGAAAAGGAAAGGGTTATTTTTGGAGGGTAGGGGAGAGAAGATAAAGAATTTAGTTTTGAAGAGGTAGTTAATACATGATGTACAAATAAGCATTTGAAGATACAAGTCTGCACTAGATTTCATTCTTCTTGACCTCAGAGGGCCAAAATAGGATCAATGGGTAAAAATCACATGGCAGATTTCCACACAATATAGAAAGAACTTCAAAATAATTAGATATATCCAAAGATGCTGATTAATAAGGGAGAGAGAAATTTTCAGTCACTTTCTTCCAGCAGAGACTGGTTAACTACTTATTAGAGTTACTATAAAGGAAATTCCACTCTAAGAAACAATTGGGGCAGATGAAGCACTCTAAGCTATCTTAGGGCTAAGACTCATCATTTTCCTAGGTGGCAGAAGAGTAATAATTGATGAAAATTTCAGTTTTCTCAGCTCTAGGATGAAGGGATAAAGAGTTTGGACTAAATGATCTCTGAAGAATTCTTCTTTTTCTAACATCCTGTGATTCAGAAAAGCAAAAAAAAAAAAAATCAGTATGATTCTCATCTTCATTGATTATCCATGGAAGACCTCCTTTTTTCAGTAAAAAAAAAAAAAAAAACCTTTCACTCTCACTATAAAAAGAGCAATATTCAACTCAGTATAAGTGATCCCTTATTTAGAATTAGTGCACTGCAAATTTGGTAGACTGATTTGTTAGAAAATAACTTTATTGTCACAGAATATATTCAGGAAGACTCTGTATGACCACATTGGGAAAGATTCTAGTAGAGATTTTTATTCCAGGTGAGAGGTTGGATTAAATGATCTGTGAGATCTTTTCCAATTCTCTAGTTGCCAGAATCATTGATTCTCTGAATATTGCTATCGTCATTTTTGTAATTAAAATGATCTTTCTCCTTGCTGCTGTTTGTTGGTCAGATATTAACAGCAGTTTTAGGCCAAACATTTCTTCTGGGAAGGGGCTCAGACCTTTGGAATTGCTTCCAATGACATAAGACTTGTTTTTCAAAAAAACCCTTTTACTATTGGATCTATCTGTCTGAACATCCATCCATCTGTTTATCCATCTATCCATCCATCTATCCATCCATCTACCTATCCATTTGTCCATCTGTCATCTATCTATCTATCTTTCAACCACATTTGACTCTTTCTGACCCTATTTGTTTGTTGGTTTTTTAAATACTAGAGTAGTTTACCATTTCCTTCTCCAATTCATTTTACAGATGTTTTGAGGAAACTGAGGCAAACTGAGTTAAGTAATGTGCCTAGAGTCACACAGTTAATAAGTAATTGAGGCCAGATTTGAACTCAGGTAGCTGAGTTTCCCTGATTCCACTCTATTTGGTCACCTAGCTGCCCTTTATATATAAGTGCAGTCTGTCTCCCTCTCCTTCCCCCCTTTCTTTCTCTCTTTCTATCTCTGTCTCTCTCTCTCCCTCTGTCTCTTCCTCTCCCTCTCTCTGTCACTCTGTCTCTCTGTCTCACTTTTTATCTCTTTCACTCTCTATCTGTCTGTATTTTTCAATCTGCACTGAGTCTCAGAAGATGTGTAGCATGGTTCATTGTGAATACTCTAAATAATTGACTATTGCATTGGTTAAAATTCTTAATTCTTTCAGAGTTGCTTGCTATTATTATTTTACAATTTATATTAATTTTATATAGTTCTATATGTGTGCACCAGCCCTATTCCACTGCAAACTTCTTTCAATGTTGTATATTTTCCTTTATATCCTCAGCATTTAGCCCAGGGTTAGCTAAAAAGTAGGCCCTTAATAAAACTTTGTGAATTGATGAATTGGTCAATCATATCCACCACTATTTTTCTTTTTAGAGACTACAAATATCTATGAACAAAGAAGAAGGAATTTTATGCTTTCTGTATATCGGATTTTAGGCTTGTCTGCTCTAAGATTCTTCTGAACAAAACTGAGCTTGTACTATGCTCCCCACACCAAAGAATACACAGGCAGAAATTGAAACCACTTCAGTTTTATAATTTATTCTGCAGTTTACAGTATAACAAATTATTTTAGTAACTTCTCAATACATGTGTGTGAGGAAGCAAATAGAGAATAAGAGTCCTTTTCTCCTTTGCTGGTCAACTCTGGGGTTGTTCCCTACTTTTCCTTAAAGGTATTTGAGAAATTTTTCCCAGATTCTTGCAACAAAATAAATTTTTAATCCTTTTCATGGTAGAAGAGGAACTGGTGTGAAATGTTTAGGAGAAGCAGTGAATAAAGTATGTTGTGAAATTATACAGATTTCATTTTGATTTGGAAAACCCTTTAGGCTTTTGTTGTTGGTTTTGGAGAATCTGAATTGTCTTGTTAGAGCCTGACATATTGGAAGGAACCCTGAGTTGTGAATCAGGCGATCAGGGTTATTGGAAGCAGGAGGCAGTGGATAGAATACTGAGCCTGGGTTTAGGAAAACCTGACTTCTAAGGCTGGCCTTAAATACTACTAGTTGTATAAGTGAGCAAATTACTAAATTTCCAACTGTCTATATCTTCATTTGTAATTTGGGGGTAATAATAGCACAGCTTATTGTGAAGATCCAGCGAGATAACATTTATAAAATGCTTTGTAAACTTTAAAGCATTGTATAAAATAGTGGCTTTATAATTAATCTCATTAATGTTATTTTTCTTGCAAGATAATCTGTTTGTGTTACTTGCCCAGAGTCACACAGCTAGTAAGTGTCAAGAGAGGGAGAGAGGCAGAGAGAGATAGAGAGAGGCAAAGAGACAGAGACAGAGAGAGACAGAGACAGAGAGACAAAAAGAGATAGAAACAGAAAGACAAAGATACACAGAGACAGGGGCAGAGACAGACAGAGGCAGAGAAAGACAAAAAGAGACAGAGAAAGAGAGAGACAGAGAGACAGAGACAGAGAAACAAAAAGAGACAGAGACAGAAAGACAGAGATACACAGAGACAGAGAGAGACAGAGGCAGAGACAGACAGAGGCAGAGAAAGACAGAAAGAGACAGAGAAAGAGAGAGACACCCAGAGACATACAGAGAGACAGAAAGAGATAGCAGCAGAGACAGACAGATACACAGAGACAGAGTGAAAGACAAGAGTGAGAGACACACAGAGAAATAAAGAGAGATAAAGGTAGAGACAGACAAAAGAGACAGAGACAAAAATGAGAGAGATACAGCAAAAGAGAGAGAGACAAACAGAGAGACAGATATAAAGAGACATAAGAAAGAGAGACAGAGATTATTTTGTGTTATGAAGTCAATGGAACTATTATTTTTCTTGGCATATGTAAGTACTTAAATCAATAAATAGTTATTAGAGCCTTATGTGCCAGACATCATATTAAGTACAGGGTATACAAAACCAGAATTGTTCCTGCCTTTTTTACTAAGCAGAAACAACACACCTACAGAGAAGTAAATAATTTTTTTTTTGGGGGGTGTTGAACAGGGGCCAGTGAGTGGTTGGGAAGAGTACTAATGACTGGAACATCTGGAGGGTTCTCCCTCTTGTAGGATATAACACGTCTGCTAAACCTGTTGTTGTTTGGCGGTTTTTCACTTGTGTCTCACTCTTTTTTCCCCATTTGGGGTTTTCTTGGTCATAAATACTGGAGTGAAGGGTTTGCCTTTTCCTTCTCTGGTTCACAGAGGTTGCTGTTTGTCCTTCCTTCCCAAGGAGGACCGTGGCATCAGGGAGGTGGTACTGTGACACACAAGGAAAATCGATTTTAGTAACAGAGGGCTGGGCAAAGCCACCCGCCTCACTTTCCCCTCCAGTAAGAAAATGTAAAACTTTTCCAGTATCTTTACCTAGAAAATCCCCCCAAAGGGTACAAAGAGTCAGACAGGACTGAAATGACTAAACAACAACAAATCTGGGTATAATAATAATAATTTATTTATGGAGCTCTTTAAGGTTTTCAAAAAACACTTTACAAATATTATCTCACTTGAAATCCACAATAACTCTGGAAGATAAGTGCTATTATAAATATTATATTATATTATATATTATATTATAAATGAGGAAATTGGAGCAGATTAGGTGACTTGTCCAGGGTCACACAGTTAATTAATGTCTGAGAGAGGTTAAATGATTTTACTGAGGTCATGAATGAAGTCATTAAGAAAATCCTTGAAGCCATAGTTTTTTTTTTTTTTTTTTTTTTTTTTTGGTATTGCTTTTCTTATCATATTCTTAGTGCTTGCTCTATAGTAAGTGATTAATATATTCTTATTAATTGAATTAAAATTAAGCTAGGCTTTAAACCTACATTTTCAGATGCTAGAGCCAACTTTCCACTATATCATACTGCTTCTATCTTGTATTAGGACTTTAGACAAGTAGCCTAAATAAATGATTGGTTGTTTATCTACCTTGCAGCAGAATTATAGGAAAGGAAACAGAAATTAGGCCACTGGAGAGGAGAAGGAAACGGGGGGAAGACATGATTCCAGGAGACCATAGTTTATGTCCCACCCAACCATCCTGCTGGAAATATCCTCTGAGTGCCCTTCAACTTATCAACTATGATCCTGTGATCTTTCCATCTGTCTTGCCATCGATAAATTCCCTCTTTCTTTCCCTGTTAGGCATTGCGTTAGGGAGGTAATCAAATCAAGGTCATGCCATTTGTTTTTTAAAATTTTATTATTTTTTTCAATTGACAATAATTTATTTTCTCTTTCTCTCATCTCACCCCAAGTGAAAAAATAAGGAAGGAAGGAAAAAAGGCAGGAAGAAAGAAAAGAAGAGGGGGAAAGAAAGGGAGGACAGGAAGGAGAGAGAGAGAGAGATCATAAAAAATATTCACAATCAGATAAGAGAATTTCCACATTGCGCATATCCAAAAGTACATGTTTCATTCTGCAGCTTGGGTCCATCCCAAGATCATGAAATAGGCAATATATTCATTTTTTATTTTCTGCAATCTCTGTAATTGCTTTGGTTATGATCTATTTTTCAAAGTAATTTTGTCTTTATAATATTGTTATTCTATAAAATCTTCTTCTGATTCTGCTAGCATCACTGCATCAGTTAATTTACAGTTTTCTCTGAAATTATACATTTCATCATTTCTTATAGCACAATGTCATTTCATTAAATTCATATACCATAGTTTGTTTCATTGTTCTCTAATTGACAGGCATCTCTTTAGTTTCCACTTTTCTTTTTGCTACTACAAAAAAGAATTACTATAAATAATCTTAGACATATGAGTTCTTTTCCTTTGATCTCTTTGGAGAGTATCCTAGCAGTGGTATCTCTGTATCACAAGATATGAACATTTTAGTAATTTTTGGACATAGTTCCAAATTCCTTTCTAGAATGGCTAGGTCAATGCACAAAACAATCAGTGCAATAATGTGCCCATTTTCCTGCAGAAGAGTATATACTTATCCGTACTGTTGTTTTTCTCACCATTCCTGTGATTCCTTAAATGCTCTCTTCCTTGGCCACCATTTCTATATATGTTCTCTCCCTATTAGAAGGTAAACTTTTCTGTAAGAGGTACCATTTAATTTTTGCATTTGTGTTCTAACCCTCAGCTTAGTACTTAGCATAAAATAAATACTGAACAAATACTTATTCATTTATCCACAATTTTCATAAACCAGTGCATATTCACAGATTTATAGGCATTTAGGCCAGAAACAAACTCTTCTTCCTCCTTCTTCATTACCTAATCCAGCCCTTTTATTTCATCGATGAGGAAACTTAAGGGTTAGAGAGGATCACCCGGAAAGTTATAGTATGATTTGCTATTATTGCTATGACTACCATTGCTATTATTTACATTTGAAGATTTATATAAATAACAAATATTTCCACAGGGATTTGTAGTTTTTAGAGAACAAAGCATTTTTCTTGCAGTTACCCTGTTAGATCACATAGTTCCTGACCTGGAGGCAGGAAGACCTGAATTCAAAATTGAGCCTCAAAAATTTACCCATTATGTGACTCTGGGCAAGTCATTTAACTTATTTACCGTAGTTTCCTCTGTAAAAGAGGGATAATAATAGCATCTACCTTGCGGAGTTGTTACAAGGATCAAATGAGACTAACTGTAACTCACTTAACACAGGGCTTGATATATAGTAGATATTATTTAAATGTTAGCTTTTCTCTTTTTTCTCTTTTCTTTCTTTCTTTCTTTCTTTCTTTCTTTTTTCTTTCTTTCTTTCTTTCTTTCTTTCTCTTTTTCTTCTTTCTTTCTCTTCTTTTTCTTCTTTCTTTCTCTTCTTTTTCTTCTTTCTTTCTTCCTCTTCTTCCTCTCCTCTTCTCCTCCTCCTCCTCTTCTTCTTATTTCTTCTCCTTATGTTTCTTTTTCTCCTTCTCCTCCTCCTCCTTGAGGAGGAGAATTGAGACTCAGTGAGGTTAAGTTACTTGTATTTTCCAAGATAGTAGGCAAATATTTGAATCAATATCTTCAGTCCAAGTCTTATAGTCTCATGCCCAGGACTTTCCATTCTGTCACGTTGTCTTGGAAGAGTTTTTTGGCTTTGTTTAGTCATGGAGCTCAGCATCTATCTGTTCATTCCTCTTCACAAGAAGGGGGTAGATGCATGGAGTGACTGCTGGAGAAAGCAGCCCGGACGCCTGCTATATGGTGTGCATCCCTTGTTCCTCTGGCACCCACATGATCCATTCTGGGAGGCTCCATATTTCATCAGTAGCACAACCAATCAGAGGAGGGAGGCAGCAGCGGGAGGCCAGTGCTAAAGTCTGGAGTCACTTAACATGTTTTTACTACTCTGTTTACCCACATGGACCTCCTCTTGTCTGGCATGTGCTGTAAAAGCTGCTTTTCTGGAAAGACTATGACTATGTTCTATCCTGGAGCTGCCTGGGAGTAAATACCATATAGCACTTCTGTCCCAAATCCAAATTCATGAAGTTTTTGGGAGCGAGGACATCATCATTTACTCTTTTGGCCTGCTTGTTAATTCCAGCAGAGCTCAAAACTTTACTCAGAATATTTTTTTCTATCTCACATTCACATGATAGAATCCATTAAACAACTATGTAGCTCTAGGAGAGCCACCATAATCAAAGTGAGCCCTGATTCACTTTTGTGGATCCCTCTCTCCTTCCTCTCTCCCCTTTATCTATACACTTCCATTCCTCTCTTTCTCCCAACCTTTCCCTTCTTCTAATCTTTTTTTGTAACTGCTTAGAGCCAAGAATAAGAAAAAATTCCAGATCTCTGTTTCTGTCCCCATTTTACTATTGAGAAAAATGATTCCTGGAGTAATAAAATAACTCTCTATCTATACACACACACACACACACACACACACACACACACACAGACACAGACACAGACACAGACACAGACACAGACACACACACACTTCCTTAACATACGACCTTGATCAGGCCACTTGATTCTTGATTTTTAATTCATAGTAAGTGCTTAATAAATGCTTACTGACTGACTGACTTCACCTCTCTAAGATAAAACCTTCTTTTCTATAAAATTCTATAAAATTATAAAATAAAAAAATTCTATAAAATAAATAAAAAATTTTCTATAAAATGGTAATAATAACATTTAGCTTCTCTACCTTAAAGATTAATGGCAAAGAAAGAATCGTGGAAGTCTTATAGCATTATGTAAACAAGAGACGCTACTTCTGCTCATGGTTTAAGCTTGTCCACAGAATTCTTGATCACTGCTTAATTGTGCTAAGGTTGTCCATGTGCATCTTCTCCTCCTCTCCCTCAGCACCTATGTACATTGATAGTTGTACTTTTTACTATTCATGGCTAATATCAACCTCATTTGTTGATCTAAATTTGATCTCTTGAGCTGAATTTCCAGACTGTCAAATAGCTGTTTTCCTTTCCCCTCTCTAATTGACTGTGATTTACTTCCAACATTTTCCATGTTTGTATTTTACAGAGGATGTATTTGTTGCCTTGACACATTGAAAGAGTATAAAGCACATAGCAATGGTTCTTAGAGCAAATTCTTCCCTTGATGCTTTCTTTTTTTAAGAGTTGTATCAGTGCCTTTTGTTTTCATTTTTTATTGCTATTTCCCCATGTAAGAAAAAAATAATAATTAAGTAAAACTTACCACCACACTGATGATACTTGATTTCATAGTTATGAACTCACCAAGAAGGCAATGTATTTTAACTTCTGTAGGATTGGTCATCATAATGATCTTAATTCTCTTGCCTTTCAGTACTTTCAGTATTCTTGTTGCCTTTTTCATAGGTGTAGGAAATACTGAATCATTTTGTAGGGTCACCTGAGCATTTTAAATATTATATGTATCCATTTTCTACAAATATACATATCTATACATATGAAAAGATGGATATAGATATATACACATATGTTGTCAATATATTTGGTACTCAATAAGATTTATTGATTTGTCATAATGGAGTTCTTGATATCATTGAGCCAGCAAGGCACAGATGAAAAGGCATTGGGTTTGGAGTCAGAATCAAAATCCAATATAATGCATATTTTCTTAGAGCATCCTGTTTGCATAGTCTTGGAACACATTTATTTGTGTAGACGTTATATCCTTATGAGTAGAGTATAGGGCTTCTAAGGTGGGGCCTTTGTTCTTGTTCACCTCCGTTCTCTTAACGGATAGCATTTTGCTTTTTGCAAGAAATATTGGTAGAATGGAATGGGATTTTCCATTTCTCGTATTTCAAAAGCCTTTCAAATAATAACTATATTTTCTTTTCATTTTTTAAACAAAAACTTGATTCTTTGTTATAAGTCCTGCTGGGAAGGACAAGTAGAAAAGAAGTCATCAATATTAGGTACGTATTCAAAATAAAAGGGCATGGCTGTACTTTTGTCTCATGATGCTATTTCTAAGAGATCATATGTGCATGAGCTGGACTTACTACTGCTCCCCCACAAGTCACATAGAATATGGTGTTAGTTTCATTTTTTTGGGAAAAAGAAACTTAGCCCACCAATTAGCCTGTTGAACAAGATAATATGCAAAGTACTTTGTAATTACAAGCTTGATATGAATGAGCCATTATGATTCACTTTAATTATATTTTGTTAATTCAAGGAAGAATAATTTCACAGGTATAATCTCTATCAGTAAAGCTCACAATTCCTTGTTAAAAAAATTAAAAATATTTATTTATTAAGTGCCTATAAATATACAGTGCCACATATCAATACCAGATTCAAAGATAAAGTTGAAAGAACTCTTGCTTTTTTGGAGTTTAAATTCTACTAGATAGTCACATTATTGTCATATTAAATGAATTCAGTTCTGACTGTGGGTTCTGTATGATGAAATGAATACAAATCAAATGGTTAACTGACCAAATTAAGGTAACATATTCCCAAGTGCTTAGTTGCATAGGACCAGACAAAGCAGGGCTCGTCACAGGGAGAAAACTCTTTATATGTCTACAAAACCTTGAAAAAGAAGATGAGGAGGAGAACTGACAAAGTCATCAAACAAGAAAGACAGCCTGCTTCATTGGAAACAGCATTGATCATGGGGTCAGAGGATCTGGATTTCAAATCCCATGTCTAGTGCTTTCTTTGTGTGTGATGTTGGGGAAAATGCTTAACTGCCCTGGGTCCTATTTCTGCAAAATGAGTGAGGTGGATTAGATGGCTTCTGACCTCTCTTAGTTCTAGAGTTAGGTGGCCATGAAGGTGTGTGTGGGGTGCTATGTGGCGGGAAGGGGGAGTACCCCTGCCAACCCATGAGTTTACATTCTACCAGTAGTGAATGTGAGGATTCTTCTCCCTGAGGAGAATTTTAGAACATTGGATATGAGTAAAGAAAAGGGAAAGGTTGGAAATGGAATGAAAGTAGAGTTGACTTAGATCCCAACTTTAAGAACTCCTCCTCAGTTTATGTGTCATTTAGGGGAAGCTTTTGCTAATCTTATAGTTTTCTTCTTCTCTGAAGAATCACTTATTTACTTATTTTTGTTCTTATTTTTTTCCTCAATAGGTCATGAACTCCATGAGGAGACAGTGTGTACAATGGAAAGAGCAATGGTCTCTGGAGTCAGAATATGTGAGTTCAAATCCCATTACTAATGCTTATGATCTGTGCTTATTTGAGCAAGACATCATTTTGGGTTTCTGTTTTCTTATCTGCATAAAGAGGTGGTTGGCATTTGCCAACAGGTTTTATAGAATAAACAAAAAGAATGAGACACATATTTTTATACTTTTTTGCTTATATTTATGTCCCCAGCTTTATTACAATATAATAAGGACTTTATAAATACGTCTGGACTGACAAACCAATGCCAGTATTTGTCAGCAGTATGATAGCGTGCAAATCATTGCACTATTCTCAGCCTTAGTTTTCCCCTCTGCAAATAGGGGAGAGCAGATCTTCTACTATTGTCTCATAGAATTGTCAGGAAAATGATCTGCAAACCTCACAGTCTTATGTTAATAATGTGAGTTGTCCTGGTGAGTCTGAAATAACTGATGATGACTGTTGTGTGGTTGGAAAACCATTCAAACCAGGTGTGTATATTTTGCATCTTGGCTTTCTGGTCTAGTTAGTCAGTAGCTTTCTTTCCTCTGTCACCCCTAAACTTCTACTTAACCTTTAAAGTAGGAGATTTTTTTTTAATCTTGTGGGGAAACATCTCCAAAGGACCACTGCATTCCCTAGTCAAAACACAGAGGCAGGGGTATTTCAGCAGTGGAGAAGCGAAGACTTGCTCTTTGATCACATCATCATCCAATATCCAGTGTCATCTTCTCTTTCTTTAGAACCATAAGAAATAAGTGGTCCTTATTCAGGCATGGAATGATGGAATATATCTCTGGTGGAAACATGGAAACACAGACCCACCTGGAGATCTCACTTATGGAACTCAGTTCCAATGGCTTCTTGTTGTCTCTAGATCTGTTTAGCATTTACCGCCCATTCCAGTCTGCCTCGGGTTTACCTTTCCAGGCTTATTATGTGTAATTTTCCTTTAACCACAGTACTGCTATACTAGCATTTTTTTTTTTTTTTTTGCTCTTCCTTATACATCACACAACATCTTCACGTTTTTTGCTTTTGCATGGGCCTTTACCCATAATGGAAAATCTGGATTCCCCCAAAGTTCAGTATAAACCCTAATTCCTACATGAGATTTCTCTGATTTTCCAATTGCTAGAACCTTTTACTCCCTTCTTCCTCCAAGTTCTCTTATATTTGCTTTGTATACTTTGTTCTATTTACTTGTATGAATACATTTTTTCTTCTAATAGAATGTAAATTCTTTAGGGCAAGGACTATTTTCAATAAGTCTTTGTAGTAACAAGACCTAGCCCAATGCCCGGTACATGGCAGGTGCTCATTAAATACTTAATTATTGGCTGATATTATCTATTTGTTTTTTCTTCAGTTACTATCATCCTAACGCCTATATTCCAGCAAAACATGCAGTTTTATGAGAAACAACAAGGTGTGACAGAGAGAGTACTTGACAGACTGGATTGGAATTCTAGTTTTGACATTTACCAGCTGGGCGATTTTGAGCTTAATTCTTTTGATTCTCAATTTTCTCATTGGGGATAATATTTGTCTGTCTCTCTCACAGGGTTACTGTGAGGAAAGCACTTTATCAAGCACTACACATGTGAATTATATATTAAAGGACTTTTTTTTGGCCACTTAAAGATTTTGTTACCGAAAGCAAGGATATCCAAGGTGCATTTGGTCAATGGATTGTGGTCAAGGGATTTATTGCCAACTGTTATCTTAGAGATGGTGTTGAAAGCCTATACGTAGCTAGCAACTAGAAGAATGGGATAGAAAAATCTAAGATTTAGGAGGCAATGGAATCTGGAGAGGTTGGATATCACAGAATTGAGAGTCAGATATTCAGGAATGAGTAGGAAAACAAATGTCAGATAGATAGATGGTGTCAATATTTGTTCCACTTTGCAGGTGGGGTACTTTGTCATTAAACTAGAAAGAGATATAGAAAGGAGGGAGAGAGGGTACTGAAAATGGAAAAAACAGCTGTGGTGAGCACACAGAACAGTTCTCAGTTTCAAATAGACTGCAGAATGCATCTTTCTTTTTTCCTTTTCCAAGCGAACAATCCTCTGGGCTTTGATCGAGGCTATCCCACAGACTAATGGGACAGTTTCTCCTGTGGTTCTCCAAACCACATCTTCCAACAGAAGATAAACTCCTTAAGGGAAGATAATAACCTGTCTTTATATTATCAGGGCCTCACATAGCAACAGCTTAATAAATGCTTGTTGAATTGATTTGGTTTGAATCTATAGATCAGAGTGCAGGAGCAAGTCCACCTTCTACAAGATGTTTTCTCTGATTAATTCTAAACAGTCAAAATTTAACCTTCCTATTTGCAATATTTTCATAATTATTATTTACATTCATCATATATTTATTTTGGGCATCTGTTTGTCCTGCCTCCTTTAAACTCCATAACTTCCTTCAATTAGATTGTAAATGTTTTATGAAGAAGCATCATATCCAGTCCATATTCATTATCCTCCAAGCATTCATACATTTGGAGGGTGAGGAGATGGAATTAATTTAATATTGTTTCAAAAGGATGGCCCACAAAGAAGTGTTCAGTGGAGAGAGCAATGGGTTAAGAGAGCTAAGCTAATTGATGACTGTTCATTTTGGTTTCTGACTGACAGAGCTTGGAGTAGAACTTAGACCTTCTGACTTCCAGGCCAATGTAATTTCCACTATTTTCAAAAATCATTTATTGGGTACACACAAGATATTTGGGCAAGACTCTGAGATTACATGGATCAAAAATGAAACAGCTCTATCATTTGTCTATTTAACCACTTATGTATTTAGTTGTTTTTTGTTCCATTCACTTGCCCAACTATGTCTGTCTGTCCATCTATCTATTTATCTTTCAGTTTACTTAATTTTCTAGCTAAGACATCTAAGACAGACGTAGTTCAAGCACTATTTTCTTCACTGAACCTTTCCTGCTTTCTCCAGCTGCTAGTGTGCTTTTTCTTCAAGTTGCCTTTTGTTTAACTACATGAATATATTTGTATTAATTTACTTTATATTTATGCTACATATAGTTTATTTTACTTAATTTTTATAAGTATGTTTTTTCCACTTTCTTCCATTGCTTACCTACAATTGAATAATAAAAATGAAAATTTTCATAATAGTTATGAACAAAGCATTAGAAACAGATACTTATATTGGTTATGTCCAAAGTATACATCTCATTATCATTATTTATTTTAAGACCATCTCCTCTTTAGCAGAAGATAATTGGCATATTTCATCTTCTATTCTGTTGTTTAATGTTGTATTCATTAGAGTTCTAAAGTCTTTCAAGGTCCTCACTTTTTTTTCTTGAGGCATTTGGGGTTAAGTGACTTGCCCAGGGTTACACAGCTAGGAAGTGTAAAGTATCTGAGACCAAATTTGAACTCAAGTCCTCCTGACATCAGGGCTGGCACTTTATCCACTATGTTATCTAGCTGTCCCTGTCCCTCACTTTTTTTAAAGAAAAATTTCTCTATAATGTCATTATTGCATGAATTATTTTTCTACTTCTGCTCACTTCACTATGTACTAGTTCATAAAAGTCTTCCTAGTTTTCTTTGAAAGTGTCCTTTTCATCATTTTTTATGATACAATTAATTCATATACCATAATTTGTTTAACCATTCCCTAATAGGTAGGCACACCTTTATTTCCATGTCTCTGGTTACTATGAAGAGAGCTGCTATAAACATTTTTGTCCATTTAGACCCTTTGATGCATATATTTTATATACTGTATACTTGTCTCCTCTAGTAGAATTTAAGCCCTCTGCAAGTGGGGACTGTGTTATATTGTACTTATGTTCCCAGGGCCTAGCACATTGCTTGGCACAAAATAGGCGCTGAATATATCCTTGTTTGGCCAGCTGACTGATTGCCAACTCTTACTCCGTGGGTACAGCCTCTGGGAACATAGGGTCATCTCCATATCACAATGAGGCACAGTGAGAAGATTTTAGTAGATAAAGTCTTAAAAAACCCCCATAGGGCTCTCCTGGCTCTTTTCTCTTTTCACACAGCC
Source organism: Antechinus flavipes (assembly GCF_016432865.1). Classification (NCBI taxonomy): domain Eukaryota; kingdom Metazoa; phylum Chordata; class Mammalia; order Dasyuromorphia; family Dasyuridae; genus Antechinus; species Antechinus flavipes. The sequence continues at coordinate 621,851,906 of NC_067398.1, forward strand.
CTGGACTTAGTTCAGGCCCTTATAGCCTTTTATCTGGCATATTGATCTTGTCTTAATTGCTCTCCTTTCCCCAAATCTCTCCCCTTCTCCAATCGATGTTCCATACGGTCATCTGAGTGCTATTCCTAGACCACTGGTCTGACTGGGCTGCTCTCTTACTCCATTAACCCCAGTGCTTCCCTAATGCTTCTAAGATCAAACAAACTCCTATTTGGCATTTAAAGTCTTTCATAAACTGCTTGCATGCTCCCTATCCATTTTCCATTATTCTCCTTTTTAGGTCAAATTGGCCTTCTTGCTAACGCTCACACAGGACACTCTGCTGGCTGTCTCTGGCTTTATACTGACTGCTTTTCATGCCTGGAATGCTTTCCTACATCCCTTCTGACCACTAGATTCCCTGGTTCCCTTCAAAGCTCAGCTCAAAGCTCACTGACTTCTTCAGATGGCCTTTCCTGACATTTCCCACCTCAGTGTTTCTTCTTGTCCTGAAATTACCTTGCATTATTTTTCACTTTTTTCTACATGTACACACTGCCTCCTTGAGGGCAGGGATTTTTCATTCGAAGCTTCAGTGCCTAGCATAGTGCCCAGAAGAAATGTGTTTAAAATGCTTGGTGATTGATAAATACCATATAAGGTACAATGAACAAAGTTCATGGGAGAGTATAGCTAGAAAGGGGTGCTAGGAGGAGGGACCATTTCTAGCTGAGGGAAATCAAGAAAGACATCTTGGAGGAGGTGAGACTTTATTATTCATCCCTTGTTCTTGAAGAGAACTAATGACATCATTAGGGTACTGTCTTGTCTTGTGCATGAATTGGATTTGAGGCAGAACTGAGCAAAGTTATTAACCTCATTCTTGCATTCAGATCATGAGAATTTGGGGATAAACAAAAGTCAGGGTAACTAGTGATGATCCAGACATGAGCTGGGCAATGAAAAAAAGAGGTAGAATTCAGTAGACATCTCTGTGAAAGGATCTCATTCTAAGCATGGGGCATGATGTACATAAGTAGACTTTTCCGGGTGGGAACTATTTTATTCCATTTTTTATTTATCTCTCTTGCTACTTCTTTCCTCCCCTTTCCTCGTATTGTATCTAATTTTAATTTCCCCATCTTCTCTCTCTCTTGGATGGGTCCTTATTCTTCAGATTGGCAACTTAAATATTTATTATATTACATAAAATATATATTCAATATGGCTTAACAAACATTTATCATATTTCATACAATATATTTAATTCAATTTAACAAGCATTTGTAACATAAAAATTCAATTAAACTTATCAAACATTTATTATATTATATAAAATATATGCCACTCAACTTCGTAAGCATTTGTCCCTTAATATAGTAGTGGCTAAAATTATAAAATGGCAAAAATGAAATCCTCTGTTCTTTTGAGGACCTTATTTTCTACTGGGAAAGACAATATGAACAAATATGATTAAAAATATAAGGTGTAAAAATTAAAGAAGCTAAGTTATATCATGGACAGAGTTCCAGATCTGGAGTAAGACTAATCTTTTTGAGTTTAAATCTGGCCTCAGATATTTACTAGATGTGTGACCCTGAATAAATCACTTCACTTTGTTTGCCTCAGTTTTCTCATCTGTAAAATGAATTGGAGAAGGAAATGGCAAACCACTAGCATTTTTACTAAGAAAATCCTACATGGAGTCATGAATTAATTGGGCATGACTGAAATGATTGTACAACAACATGCAAAATAAATACAGGAATGAATGAATGAGCCTCTAGTTTTTCCAGAACTGAGGCAATCTCAGAGAATTTTTCTGTTGAGCTTTTTCTACATGATATTATTGTTTCCTTTAAATCTATCCTCAGTATTCCAGTAAAAGCACAAGACTGTCAAAGACTGAAAAGGGTCAGGAAAACCCTGAGAACTCCACCCATATGTCACTGTCTTTGCTTTACTTCCTGTGCACAAACCCCAAAGAGGTGTGTTTTTCTCAATCAATGACACAACTCAGGTGGAAATCTTGCCGCCCCCTCAGCAGAAGTCATTTCACTTAGTGGTAGGTCTCTGTGAGGGCTCCTAGGCAGAGGTTCCTCTTGGAGTTTCCCCTTTGAGCCTTGTGAGATACAGTTATTCAAATTGGATTTCTCTGCCCATGTTGCCGGCTAACTCTCCTAAGTCACCTGTGGTGTGTAAACCAGAGGAGAGAGTCAGTGGGGGGTTTCCAGTCCTGTATTCATTATTAGTAAGCTAACCTGAAAATATACTTGTCAGCTAAGAGTATGAAAAGAAATTAATTTTTAGCAAGTGGACCAAAAAAAAATCAATTAAAAAAACCCAACAACAACCACCAAACCAACATTCGAAGCTCTAGAGAATTGGCATCTCCTCTTTTTTGGACTTAATAATGAATTGTGAAGTGACTATATTTTAGACCGGTTCTATTTCCAGGCAGCCTGAATTTGAGGAAGCTCATTTATTTAATTTCCTCATCCTCTCTGTTTCTGTCTCTGTCTCTGTGTTTGTATCTCTCTCTGTCTCTCATTTGATGGAGCTTTATTCTTCAGACTGGTACATTTGGTGCTTAATACACATTTCTTGCCTGGACATTTCTTCCTAGGTGAGTTCCTAAGCAAGACCCTAAGATATTGTCAGAAGGGAAATCTCCTAAGACATAGCTCAGGATCATGTCACTCCTGGTTTAAAATCATCATTGACTCCCTATAACCTACCAAATCAAGCCGAGGCTCCCTTATTAAGCTGCAGAGCCCCTCTATAATTTGGTCCCAAGTAAATTTAGTGTCAATAAGGCCCCAACCAAATCTTAATTCTTGCAACCCCTTTTTAAAACATGTATACCAACTGAGCCTTTAATTAACTCCATATTTTCCTACCTCTGTATGGTTGCTCAGACAATTCACTCATACCTGTACCCATTCTCCTAATGAATTTATAAATTTATTAAGATTCTTTCAATCTTTCAAAGCTCAATTCAGGTTCTAGCTTCTTTTTGAAGACTTCGCTAATGCCTCTCTTGACTTCCTCAAATTTTCTAAGAAATTTCCCCTGGATTTCTCCCCTGCTCCACAACAGTCTACTTTGCATATTACTTTTTTGCATTTGTTTTATATTTTTTCTACTCAGTTGTAGGGAAAGTAAGTGGTACAGTGGATAAGAGTGCAGGGCCTGGAATCAGGAAGACACATCTTCCTGAGTTGAAATCTGGCTTCAGACACTAAGCTGTCTGGTTCTGAGCAAAACAAATTAACCCTATTTGTTTCAGTTTCCTCATCTATAAAAGGATCTTGGGAAAGAAATAGCAAAGCATTCCAGTATCTTTGCCACAAACCCCCCTAAAAAGAGTCAACTATGACTGAAAATGATTGAATAACATTTAATTATAACTTGATCATTTTGCTAATTCCTATACAAAACATTTCATCCTCCACTTTCACGCTATCCTCAGTTGTTGAATGTACTCCCTCTTTACCTTTAATTCTTGTAATCCTTAATTCTATTCAAAATTTAGTTCAAATGTTATGCATACAAGAAGTCTTTCTTGATCCTCCTCACAATGGTTCCCTTCAAATTTTACACTGAATATATTATATGGTTACTCATCTGCTTTTGTTTTTGTTCAGTTTTTTCATTTCTGTCTGCCTCCATTTTTTTTTTTTTGGCAAAGATACTAGAGTGGTATGCCATTTCCTTCTCCTCATTTTACAGATGAGGAAACTGAGGCAAACAGAACTAAATGACTTGCCCAGGGTCAATGTCTGAGGCTGGATTTGAACTGAAGAAAATGAGTTTTCTTGATTCCAAGCTGTATCCTCTACCTCATCTAGCAGTTCCTTTTATACTTATTTGTTGTTTTCTACTGATAAAATGTAGACTCGTTAAGGGCAGGACCTGTTTAATTTTTTGTTTGTATTTTTCTTAAGAACAGTGCTTGGCAGATAATAGGTAACTTAAAAAATGCTTATTGAATTGACTTAAGTTGAATAGAACTTTTCATCTTCATATTTAAGTTGCTTTTATGCAACTTAAATATATTTGTTTGTTGAAATCAATCAAAGAATACATAATCTTATAGTATGCTGTCCCTGACTAGGCTATAAACATTATAAGGGCAGAGATATAGTGACTTAGCTATTTCACAAATGAATCCATTGTAGTCAGAATGAGAGAAGAGACTTCATTAATGGAACATCTGGGAGCCCTCGGTTGCACAGTGGGTCTAGGAGGTCCGGATGAGCTGATGGATGATCAAAAACAAAGTGATTAGCGGAGAGACTGTTTTGAAGCCATCCACGGGAGCTTCCCATACTGACATCAGTTCTGAGAAAAAGCCTTTAAAGACAGTCTCTCCTTTTAGAGTGGACCCACAGGATTAGCCTTACCTAGGGATTCGCTGAATTGGGAGAGGCAGTATAAGGGTTTTGGGAAGCAGAGAATTGGTCACACAGATTGGCTTTGTGACCTTGGGCAAAATATTTTGCTAACACAGTATCTTATTCATGAATTACTTACATTGAAAATAAAGTAGTTTTGGGGCAGCTAGTTGGTATAATGGATTGTGGTTCCTAGTGGATTGGTACCAGGATTCTTGGTGTGTGACCCTGGACAAGTCACTTCACTTCAATTGCCTTAGGGGAAAAAAAGAAAAGAAAAAAAAATTGGTTTTACATGTACCTATTCTGATTCTGAAACATGTTTTATTTCAAATTCAACAATCCTATTCAATAAACAATAAGCATTTATTAAGTACCTACTATGTGCCAGGCACCTTTGAGGAGCTTATATTCTGCCAGGAAGCTACATTTGGTTCTTAGAATAGTAAACTGGGAGAGCACTCACAACAGGAGAGGGAGGAGGGAGATACGAGGGAAGATGGAATTTGAAGTCTTGAAGGAAGAGAAGCATTCTCAGAAGCAGGCATTCCTAAAGTGGCCACTTGAAAAGGATGAATTCTAGGCATGAAGGATGGCATGGGCAAATGCTTGAAGGTGGGAGATGGGATACTGAGCTCCAGGAATAGCTTTTAGGCTAGTTTGGATGGACTATAGACTTCATAGAGTTTATGAAAGGAAGTAGATCAAAGTAAAGCTGAAACAGTAAATGGAGTTGCAGGCAAATTTGGTACTTTACATACACCATCAGTACTATCTTTAGATATGTTTTCCTAGCAGGCAGGATGAGGATTATTAGAGCCAACCCCGTCCATCTCAGTTCCTTTGTGATCACTAATCTGAATTTGTAAGGTGGCTCACAGGTATTGTGAAACAGTTAAGTGGTGGAGTGAATAGAACACTGGATAAAGACAGGAAAAATTAGGTTGAAATTGCTAGCTGAGTAACCCTAAGTAAATCACTCAAACTATGTCTCAGTTTCTCCATCTGTAAAATAAGGATAATAGTAGCACCCACTTCCCAAGGTTGTTGGGAGGATCAATTGTGGAGTGCTTACACAGTGCCTGCAGTCAATATCATCATTAGTAATGGTAATAAAGCTTGTGGTCACGAGATAGAGGGATGTTAATTTGTCCATAAAAGGATAGAACTATTAAACTTCGTTTCTTCAGATAGACTTTAATCAGTTGAGTTAACTACTATCATCCACTATCAACAAAGCTTATACTTGCTCTTGAAGACTTTAACCCAATTAAAATCAAAATTGATACATTCCTAGACCAATGGCTGTCATCCATAAAGGGAGAGTATCATCAGACTTAAGGACCAGGCTGAGAAGATAAGACTGAAATACAGAAACTAGAAACTGTCTTCAGATATGTGAATGGATATTATGTGGGTGGTAGTGGTAGTGGTAGTGGTGGGGAAAGGAGAGGCAGCTGCTGAGTTTCCACTGAGAGTAAAAGCAATGAGATAAATGATAAGAGAAACTTAGCACAAGATAATAGAAATAACTTTCTTATTATTCAGACTGGGCTACCCTTGAATTTGACAAAAAGGACTTGGAGATTTTGAAGAGAAAGATAGAGAATTGTCTTTCTGGGATAGTTCTGTTTGGTGTCAGTAATAACAATAGTAATAGTAATAATAGTAGTAGCCATAGCAGTAGCAATAGTAATAATAATAGTAATAGTGATTTATGTAGCGATTCAAGGTTTGCAAAATGCTTTGTTTATTGACTCATTTTTTTCCTCCTAATAACCCAAGTAGGAAGAGGTAGGTGCTATTATTATTTCCTTTTTACAAAGAAAACTGAGATCCTAATTCTGATGCAGGCATTGGACTATATGAAGTTTTTGACTGTGATACTCTTAACTCCTTTCTTTTTTCAGTCCCCCATACTTAGATTCTCTGCCCCCCCCCCCTTAGCTCTGCTTCTTAATTTTCTGACTTTCTTCAAAATTCAGCTCAAATTTCATCTTTTGTAAAGAGGTGTTTTCTGGTCTCCAAGTCTCAAATTTTTAATTTTAAATTACATTTTATGCACCTGAAATTTTAGGCTGTCTCCTCTTATTAGAGTGTATGTTCCCAGAAAGCAAGGACATGTTTTTTATTTTTATTTTATTTATCTGTAACTTTATTAGTACAATGCCAGGCATGCACTAAGCCCTTTAAAATCCTCCCAAATGAGGAAATAAAACTAGCACTCTTTACAGATGATATACTTAAAGAATCCTAGAGAATCAACTAAAAACTACTTGAAATAATTAAAAAATTTAGTAAAGCTACAGGATATAAAATAAACCTACATAAATCAGCAAGAGATGGAGAAATTCCATTTAAAATAACTGTAGAAAATTCAAAATATTTGGGAGTCTACCTGCCAAGACAAACCCAGCAACTTCATAAACACAATTATAAAGCACTTTTCATGCAAATAAAGCTGGATCTAAATAATTGGAAAAATATCAGTTGCTCACGAGTAGGCCAAGCTAATATAACAAAAATGACAATTTTATCTAAATGAATTTACTTATGCAGTGACATACCAACCAAATAACCAAAAATATTTTATAGAACTAGAAAAAATAATAACATAACACAAAGGAAGGTGGCCCAGCTGTACCAGATCTAAAACTATACTATAAGGTAGTAATCACCAAACTCTTTGGTACTGACTAAAAAATAAAGTGATGGATTAGTGGAATTAGGTGTGTAAGACACAATAGTTAAAGACTATAATGATCTACTGTTTTGTAAGTCCAAAGATTCCAGATCCTAAAATAACAACTCACTATTTGACAAAAACTTCTTGGAAAACTGGAAAATAGTAAGGCAGAAACTAAGTATTGACCAACATCTCACACTGTATACCAAGATAAATCAAAAAGGGTACATGGACATAAAGAGTGGTACTATAATCAAATTAGGAGAGCAAGGGATAGTCTATCTGTTAGATCTATGGAGAAAGAAAGCAATAGGGAACATTATGAAATGCAAGTTGGATAATTTTGATTACATTAAATTAAAAAAAATTTTTTTATACAAATGCAGCCAATGCAACCAAGATTAGAAAGGAAGCAGAAAATGAGGAAACATTTTTTATATAAAGGCTTCATTTCTCAAATATATAGAGATCTGAGAAGAATTTTCCAAGAATATAAATCATTCCCCAATTGATAAGTAGTCAAAGAATATGAACAGGCAGTTTTCAGATAAAATTAAAGTTATCTAAAGTCATATGCAAAAATGCTCTAAATTACTATTGATTAGAGTAATGCAAATTAAAACAATTCTGAGATACCATTTCACACCTATAAGACTGGCTAAAATGACAGAAAACAGAAATGATGAACATTGAAGAGGATGTGGGAAAACACGAATACTAATGCATTATTGGTGGAGTTGTGAATTGAACCAAACATTCTGGAGAACAACTTGGAATTATGCTCAAAGGGCTAGAAAACTGGTTATACTCTTAAAAAAATTAACTTATTATGATTATGATTATTATTATCATTGCTGTGGCAATTGGGATTAAGTGACTTGCCCAGGGTCACATAGCTAGAAATATTAAATATCTGGGTCAGATTTGAACTTAGATCCTCCTACTTCAGGTTGGTGCTCTATCCACTATACCAACTAGCAGCCCCCTAATCATATTCTTTGATCTAACAGTGCTATTACTTAGTCTGCATTCTAAAGATATCATAAAAAGGGGAAATACCTACATATACAAAAATATTCATAGTAGCTTTTTTGTGATGGCAAAGAATCAGAAACCAAGGGGATACCCATCCATTAGGGAATGTTTGAACAAGTTGTAAAGGAATTTACGGGGATACTATTATTCTATAAGTAATGATGAGCAGATGTTTTTCAAAAACAAACAAAACCTGGAAAGACTTACTTGAACGGGTACTAAGTAAAATGAGTAGAATCAGGAGAACATTGTACACAGTAACAGCAATGTTGTGTGATGATCAACTTTGAGAGACTTAGCACTTTTCGGCAATACAATGTTTCAAGACATTTTAAAGACTTAATGGAAAATGCTATCCATATCCACAGAAAGGATTGAGGAGTCTGAATGCAATTGAAAGCATAATATTTTCACTTTTTATTTTCCTTTCTCATCTTTTTTTATTGTACTGTATTATGAAAATGGTTGCTTTGTTCCATGAACTGAAAATAAAATAAGCAAAAATAGATTTGAACACAGATCTTTGTGTACTCTATCTAGTTCCAGAGTGTATATGTACAAGTATACCCCAGCATGATCTTTGGAGGTCCCTTCAAAGTCAATAATTCTAATAACTTGAATTGTAAATTGCTATTCTTTTTTAAAAAAATTATTTTTATAGGCATTTATTTATTCTATTCTTTCACTACTTGCCATTAAGCAATTTCTTTTTTTATTGTTTTCTTTTTTCTTGTTATATATGCATATTAATTTTTTAAAAATACATATTTCTTTATGAATCATGTGGGGAGAGAAAAATCAGAAAAAAAGGGAAAATCACAACCAAAAAAAAAAAGAAAAGAAAAAAGAAAAGTGAACATGAGCATGTTTATACTCATTTTCCATAGTTCTTTCTTTGGACGCAGATGGTATTTTCTATTTAAAATTTAGTGGGGTTGAATCATTTGGATCACCGAACTGCTGAGAAGAACCAAGTCTTTCATAGTTCATCATCACACAGTTTTGCTGTAACTGTGTACAATGTATTCCTAGTTCTACTTGTTTTGCTTAGCATCAGTTCATGTAAATTCTCCAGGCCTTTCTAAAATCAGCTTGTTCATCAATTTTTATAGAACAATAATATTCCATGACTTTCATATAACATAATTCATTTAGGCATTCCCCAATTCATGGGCATCTACTCATTTTCCAATTCTTTGTCACCACAAAAAGAGCTGCTACCAACATTTTTGCAATGTGAGTCTTTTTCCTACTTTATGATTTTCTTGGGATACAGAGCCAGTAATGGTACTGCGTGGCCAAAGGGTATGCGGAGTTTGATAGCCCTTGTAGTTGTTATTTGTATTATATTATTTACTTCAATGTGTTTGTTTTTGTTTGTTAGGGAATAAGCATTGAACCAAGAGACCCAATACCTGAGTTCTAGTCCTTCTTTAACCAATTCGTTAAAAAGACATAATGTCAACTAAATTAAACAAATATTGATTAAACTCATACTGTACACTTTGAATTTTTAGATCATTTATTACAATCTTTTATAGAGAAAGCAAGTGAAGACCCAGAGAGGTGAAATGCTTTCTATGACACATTGGAAAAAAGTTGCTAAGCCAAGATTCAAACTTAGTTCTACTGAGTCCCAATTTAAGGTTCCCTCTACCATGCTCTACTGTGTCCTTTGTCAGAGACACAGAGGTTCTAAGATTCAAAAAGAACTTCCACAATCATGTATTCTAGGAACTTTTTTTCAATGTTCTCAAGAATAGGGTAGGATTTATTTTTGGAATCTGGAAGAAATTGTTCCATTTTTGATTCTGCTCACTTCACTCAGTATCAGCTCAGATAAATCTTTCCAGGCTTTTCTGAAATCAGCCTGCTCATCAGATGTTTCTTGTTTGAGGACCAGCTTAGCTAAATTGAGAAAAGCTCATTACCAGGTGGCTGGCAGCTTGATATTTTTTATTTAATTTTTAATTTTTTAATTTTTTGGCTCTCTACCAAGTTATGGAAGGCTGTGATCAGAAGTTCTGGAAGTTTTAAAATAATAATTCATATTTATATACTCCTTCCAGTTTACAATGTACTAGGTTTCTAACTACCAAGAGAAGGAGGTGGTTTTATTATCCTATGTTACAGAGAAGGAAACTAAAGTACAATGACTTGTCCAAGCTCCCAGAATGTATCAGTGCTAGAGCTAATGTTGGAACCTGTATCTGTGGTCTCTAAGGCCATTGTATTATTATCCATCTTAAATATACATCAGAGCATATGTGTGTGTGTGTGTGTGTGTGTGTGTGTGTGTGTGTGAGAGAGAGAGAGAGAGAGAGAGAGAAAGAGAGAGAGAGAGAAAGAGAGAGACAGAGACAGAGAGAAAGAGAGAGAGAGACAGAGACAGAGAGAGAAAGATAGAGACAGAGACACAGAGACACAGAAAGAGACACACAGAGAGAAACACAAAGAGGAAAGGAGAATGAAAGAGAGAGACAGAGACAGAGACACACAGAAAGAAACAGAGAGGAAAGGAAAAGAGAGAGAGAGAGAGAAGAGAGAGAGAGAGAGAGAGAGAGAGAGAGAGAGAGAGAGAGAGAGAGAGAGAGAGAGAGAGAGAGAGAGAGAGGAAGAGAGGGAAAGAAAGGGGGAGGGAGGGAAGGAGGGAGAAAGGGAAGGAGAGAGGGAGGGAGAGAGGGGAAGAGAGGGAGAGAAGGAGAGAGAGAGAAAGAGGGAGGGAGGGAGAGAGGAAGAGAGAAAGAAGGAGGAAAAGAGAGGGAGGGAAGGAAGGAGGACGAGAGGGAAGAGAGAGGAGAAAAGGAGAGGGAGAGGAGAGGGAGAGAGAGAAAGAGGGAAGAAGAATATAAAAAACCCTGGCTTTATTTTCATGGAAGGGAAACAATGGTGCACCCCATTTTGGCTCCTGCAGCCACTATCAAGGAAAGGAAAACTTGTGGAGATGCAGGTGGACATTGCTTCTGCAGTGTGGAATCCTGAAAAGAAAGTTTTCATTCCCAAACTCCTCAGCTTTGCTGAATCACCCAGCCTCAGAAACTGATATGGTTCTTTCAATGGAAATAACATTCAAGGAGATGTATTACCATTGGCTTTGCCCTTGCATAAGGACTATGGGACCTCCATCTGCTTCACAGATGAAATCTTTCCCATGTTCTGGGTCTCTAATTAGAATGGGAGGGCTTTGAGGAGAGAAGCTGTCTCTGCTTTCCATTTGTATTCTCAGTGCTTAGCATAGTGTTTTTCACATAGTAAGTGCTTCATAGGTAAAGAGGTAAAGGAAAGAGAACAAGCATTTATTAAATACTTACTGTGTGCCAGGCACCATGCTAAATACTTTTCAAATATTTCACTAGACAGAAACATCATCTACTATCTCTGAAATTTCTAGATCCAATCCTCTAAAACACAGGAATTCAGCTGGAATTTCACTGCCAATTAAACTATGGCACTAGAAAGAAAACCTTTGGCTCTTTTCATGGTTCAGTGAAAAATCACTATTTGGTTTCAGTTCTGGAGTCAGCAATCTAAGATAGTTTGCTATGGTTCAGAGTTTATTCCTGGTTAAAGGGTGTAAAAACAATGGCTTTGCTCTATGCTAGTAGCTATAGCTATAAAAAAATCTTTAAAATTACTTGTTTGGGCTTTTGTGAGATTTGCATCCAAAATATGTAAGCTTTTGCCCCTGGCTGCCTGTTTGGTCACAGATGATAGTGAAGTTGAATTTTTTCCCCCTTTCCTATAATCCTTAAACATGTTCCTTTAAAAGAAGCACTGGGCAATTACTTTATGCAAATGAATGTGTTTTATGTGGTTTAAGAGTATCTTAGATTGAGAGCTGGCGCTGCAGATGGTAGGTAGTAAGAGCAAAGCCAGGGAGAATTGGCGGAAAGGCTGATTGGTGGAAGCCCTGGGAAAAGCTATGAGGTGGGATTTCTGCCTCATCATTCTATTGTTTCAGTGGATCCACCTTCCCTTCTTCCTGACCCAGCTGATCAAAGGAGGGCAAGGTCAAGAGGAGACTCAAGGACATCAGGGAGAAGAAAATGAAACAATCACCAGGAGTCAAAGAATCTTGGAAATGGAAGATCCCTGAAGAATAGGGATTAGAAGTGTGATTTCATAAACAGAGGAAACTCCCTTTGCCAATGCAACCTCCCTGGAGGTCGCCTTATCTGCAAAATAAGGATTTGATGGTTGATCTCTAAGGTTTCTTCCCGATCTGACATTTTAATATTCTCTCATCCTAGGAAATCACAAGAATTTACTTGAATTTATAATTAACTATCCCTCCACTGGTACAGCTCTCGACTTCATAAATCCTGTGGATCTATCATTTTTTCCCCTCAAAATCTCCCTTAGATAAATATACATGAAGACTTCTTTGGGTTCTTCTTTGGGGTTTTCTTTGAAACCTGCAGTTTTGTAGACTTGGCCAGGCCCTAAAGCACTGAGAGATTAGGCTGACTTGCCCTAAGTGCCCTAGAGTCAGGGCTTCCTGGCTTTAGATCAATTCTCTTTCCACTAAGCAATGATGGCTCTAGTAAGGCCCCTTAGACTAGAGATGTCAAACACCTGGCACTATTACTAGATTAAAATGTAACTGTGAAATATTTAATGAAATAAATAAAAATACAACTGAGCATAAATAATGTTAATATATGGTTATCTAAGTTAGTATATGACCAGGAGAGATTCTTATGCAGCATTTAGTGGTCCTATTTCTATTTGAGTTTGATATGAAACTTAGACCATGGAAGAGGAGCATTACGAATTTTGAGAACAGGGAATTTTAGAATATTGAAGCAAGAATGTTAGATCTGGATGGGATTTTAGACCCAGGATATTAGAGTGGAAGATTCTTTAGAGACTGTCTAATCCAATACCCTTAATTTTCACTCATTTAAAAGAGGGGTGATTTCATTGATATCAAGAACCCTTGATGAGGAAACTTCCTCTACCAAGATAGATCACCTTTTTTTTTTTTTTTTAAATTAAAACCCTTTTTTAAAACATATGATCTTAAGGAGTTGCTTCTAGCCCTGAAAGGCTGACTTGACCAGGATGTGCCAGGAGTGGTACTTGAACTTGTGCTAGCTCTGAGGCTGGCTTCCTATCTACCATATGCTGCTGCTTCTCTGTTACTGTTGTTGTTACTATATTTTAAAAAGGTCACTGATTACTTCCATACTGAAGGTCAATTTGATCCCAGTCTGCTTGGCTCCAAAGCCAGATCTCTATCCCCTCTGCCACTCATTCTTTTAAACAGATATATATGGAATATTGTATGAGCATAATACACATGTGCACCCATGCATATGTGTGTATATATGTGTCTGTATATATGGAAGCATATGAAATTCAGTCTATATGTGTGTACATGTATACATGATCAAGTCTATTCTATAAAGAAACTGAGACTACAGGACATGATGTAATTGAATTTAGTTTCCAAGTAAATAAGTCATAGAACTGAAACTTCTCCCAGAATGAAAAGAACCCTAGTTTTGGAGTAAAATATGCAGGGCCTGAGTCCTGGATCTGTGATTTTGTGCTATACGCTTTATCTCTTTGGACTTAATTTTCTTATCTGTAAAATGAGGAGTTTGAACTAGTCCTGGGATGTGGACTTTTTTTCTTCATTAAATATTTTGATGGTTGTATTTCAATACAATTCTTCTGTAATATCAAGTATTTTATTTTGTGCACATAACTTCTTATTCTGAGGAGAAGTCCATAGACTTCACCAGCCTGCCAAAAGGGCCATAATCTCCCAAAAGTTAAGAACTCTTGGAGATTGTTCTTGGCAATCTTCTGCCTCCAAATCTAATGAAATGATGACCTGAACTCAGGTTTCCTGACAACTAGTTTAAGTATTTTACTTTTATTTTGAAGAACAGAGAGCAGGGAAATGAAGCTTATGGTCCTTGCCCTGAAGCTATCTCCCTTACTGGGCTTTTTCTGCTACCTCCCTGTTTTTGATAAGCCTTCACACATCAGACTCTCCTGGGGAGACCCTGTACTCAGCATCCTGGCTGAAGTCTTGACCTTCCAGAAGAATGACAGGGCAGGAGGTCTGGGACTTCTCTTCCACTATTAGAGATACATAGTGAATATATCTACAGGCAAGAAGAATGTCTTGCCTACTTCATGCATTGAATGACAATTAAGTCCTAGGAGCAGGACTGCAATCAGGCTAGCTCACTCAGAGGAATCCAGGTTGCAGCCACGACTGAGACAGTGGAAAGGGGACATGCACTGGGAAAAGGGATGGCTCAGGCATTTGCCAGGTCACTGATTTCAGATCTTAACAAGTTCTATCCTTCCAAAGCTGCTTTCTTCCTGTGCACTTCTATGGGACCTGTGCTTATGAAGTAAATGCCCAGGGATCAGAGTAGGGATAGAGAGATTCTAAAGAGAGTTTCACATAGGATCAAATGCTTTGGTCGAGGGCTTCTTGGACCAAGCTCTAAGCAGACCCTATAGGCCAGAAGAAGCTCTGAAGAGACCCCAGGCAGGTTGTTTGGCTCTTCTTCAAAGCAGGGGCAAAATGATGATCTATCTACCACAACCATTAAATGTTTTGAAGTAGGACTCAGTCCTTTGAGGAATGGGATTGATAAAAGCAGGCATCTGATTGGCTTTGATGCTACTCTCTGCCCTTGTACTTATTTTTCCAGACATATCGGTAGATAAATGAAATAAACATCAGATCTCTGTGTGATTGCAAACTAAATTTTTTTCTTTTGAGGAATTTAAACTATTCAACACCCTTCTTTGTCGGACTCTTGCTGCAGCTGATACAAAGGTAAATTTTATTTTACTTTATTTTTTAGTGAGTTTTACTTAAAAATTAGATTATCTTCTTGAATAGAATATAATAGAGTCAAGAAAAGGCTTTCTTAACTTTGTGAGTATGTGTGTGTATATGTGTGTGTATATGTATGTTACAGATCCCTTTGACAGTCTGTCGAAGCCAATGGAATACTCAGAATGTTTTTAAATGTACAAAATAAAATGTATAAAGTTACAAAGGAAATCAATGATATTGACATATAGCTACCAAACTGTTAAAAAAATTCATAAATTTTAAGAATTTTGTTCTAGGGCCAGAAGAGACCCTAAAGATTCCTTGGATCACAGCATCAGACCTAGAAACATTCTCAAAGTTCATGTAGTCCAATTACTTCATTATATAGATGATAATATTAAAACTCAAGGTCCCACAGCTGGTAAACAACAGAAGTAGGATTGGAACTTAGGTCTTCTAGACACCAGAGTTAAGAGTTCTTTCTCCCATAATAAATTAACACTAAAGCAAGAAGCCCAACAAATATTTATTGAGAAAGAATTGATTGCCAGATGGCATGAAATTATCATTTTAATCTTGGACTTGTAGGGGGGAGAGGATCTGAATTCAAGATCTTAAATAGTTTATGGTCTTGAATAGGTCTATTTGCCATTTTAGGCTTCAATTTCCTTCTCTATAAAATAGGGGTGTCTGAATCAATAGATCCTCAGATCCATTGAATCCTACTCACTTTGCTTGTATGTAAGGGACTATGGTAGGCATGGAGGATACAAATATAGCCAAATAATATTTCCTGCCCTTATATGGTTTGAATTCTCTAGGACATTTTCCAAATCTGCCTTTCTACATTAACATTCATTTCACTGGTATTTTTATAATGCCTCCTAGATAAGAGGTTACTCTTAAATAGAAACTAGGCCACTAAATAAACAATATGTGTGAATCTTTGTGGACCCATACTGACTTAGAAAGCCACATATTGACATTATCTATGTTCCATTGTATTTTAATTTATTTTTATTAAATATTTCCAAATTACATTTTATCTGATTGGAACTATGCTGTAGGTAGAGCAGGTCAGTGGTCAGGAATTGTATTTGACATGTTTATTCTTGATCATACCCATAATATTGTGATGGGTGTGTTGGATGGACAGTTAGCTACTGTTTAGTTTAAAATTATTACCATCATCATATTTTATTAGAAGAGGGACTGCTAAGTGGTATAGTAGATACATAGTTTTAGTTTGAGTAACATTTCAATATGAATCCTGTCTCAGACAGTTACTAGTTCTATGATGCTGGGCAAATCACTTAATTTTTCTCAGCCTTAGTTTCCTCACCTATGAAATGGGAATAATAATATTAGCTTCTACCTCACAGGATTGTTTGTGAAGATTAAATAATATAACCCTTGGTGTAAGCTTTAAAGTGTTATATTAATGCTAACTATGGTTTGCTATTATGTTACATTGGGGCAGTGGCTTTCTGTTTACAGATGGATGGAGTTTCAAAAGTTCATTTGTAAGTTGTTTTGTTTAGAACTTGGAATTCATTTTGTCCTAGAAACTATGTTACAATTTGTGATTAGGTTCCCAGTCTAGTCCACAAAAAGGCTGTTTAAACTACAATTTGGTTGAAACACTATAAGCTTTTATAATAAAAAAGTGGAAAACAATATTGTTCCAATATTGATTAAGTTCAATATTTCAAGTATCTGTGATTTGCTGTCTGTGGTTGTTCTGTCCATCAAGCTAGATTGTAACTTTTCTATGCCAAAGTCTTTGTGAGTTCCTGTGGTCAAAAATAACCCATCATCTATTTATTTGCCAGTGCTCTAGTGAGTGATGAGCTCTTTGAACCTTGTTAGGCTCATCCTGGGACAAGAGAACTAGAGTTTGCCATCAGAACTATCCTTAAAGGCTTTCTTACTTGGTCAAAATGTCCAGAGCTTATGCTTTGCTGGTGAAGTCTTTGAAAAATAAGTTACTTCCACACCATAAAGAGACTGCAGAAGAAGACTAATAATGGGAAGATCATATTGAATAAAAAATAACTTTATTTGCATTGATGATACTTGAAGAAAAGCAAATTTTATCAGAAAACGTGGAGGAAAAATTAGAGATTATTAAGGAGTTTCTGGAAATTCTCAAGGGCTTTGGAGATTGGTGACTATAGGTATCTAATTGTTCATCTAAATCTACGACTTTCTTTGCTTTGTGACAACTGTTTCAGTAGTGAGGGTTTTTTTTTTTTGTTAGCTCTCTCTCTCTCTCTCTCTCTCTGTCTGTCTGTCTTTCTCTCTCTCTCTCTCTCTCTCTCTCTCTCTCTCTCTCTCTCTCTCTCTATATATATATATATATATATATATATATATGTAAGAGAAGTCAGAGTCAGAGATATTCCCAAGATACTTGAATAAGACAGAGGGGGAGAAATATTGGGGTAATATTACCTTACCAGTGCAGCAAAAGCAACCTATTACTACACACTGTCTTGAAGGAGATCAGAGAACTATAAATATACAGCTAGAACAGACTTCTGTGGTCATCTAGACCAGTGGTATCAAACTCAAATAGAAATGGTTCCATTTAAGCTATAGATCAGTCTCTTGGTGCATATTAACTAAGAAAACCACAAATTACCATTATCTATGTTTTATTGTGTTTTATTTTGTTAAATTTTTGCCAGTCCTTTTAAAAATCTGATCTGGTTGTATTTGGGAGCATTTATAGCCTCTGGAAGCATGTTTGACATCTATAATATAGTCCAGCTCCTGACAAATTTACTCTTCAACACATGTGAAGCTCAGTTCACTTCCCTTCTCTTCTCAATAGCTCAATCTCTGGAGGAGAAGGAGTTTAGGTTCATAGTTTAGTTCCTGTAGAGTGCAGCCCCACTCCTAAGTTCAACACTTACTTACCTTGGGCTCATGTCCTAGCACCTTGTCTTCTCAAGTCCTCCTGCCATCCTTTCTGGCTGCTCCATCCCACCTATAATCCTGAGTACCAAGGTCATCACAGACTGAATTCTCAGTTCCCATGGGGTTACCTCTGGCACTTGAATCCAAGAAGACAGAAGTTTGGAGGTAGGGTCAAAGAAGGAGAGTAGAGAATGAAAGTTCTTCCCCTCTTCCAGGTTCAGTTCCTAACCGTCTTTCTGGGGCTAAATGAACAATGAGAAGGAATGAACAAGAGGACAAAATAAGAGTGGTTAGCTCAGTTTTGTCAGTTATTAATGCACCCGATCAAAGAAATCTATCTCTACCACTATGGCAAAGACACTGAGGTCTACGTGTTAGGCAATCTGGACACGCTCCAAAGGCCCCTCAAAGCCTTCTCCACAATAGGTGAACTGGGCATGCCAGGGGAATAAGACTAGATTGTATAAATGTCAGAGATGGGATTGGAATCGGCCATCACCTAGGTCAATGATGGTTATCTCAAAGGTTTTAAAATAGTAATCAGCAGATTAGTGCTCCTCTGGCTCTAGAGCTTTGAATGCCAATCAGTCTATGGTACCATGTTCTTCTACTTATTAGTTAAGAGGAAGAATGTATCTTTTTGTCCTCTGATCTTTGGAACCAAGAATATTCATTGCAGATAGTTTTCCACTATTGTTTTCATTTACATTATTATTATGACTGTGTATGTCGTTCTTTGGGTTCTACCTTTTTTTTTTTTTTTTTTTTACCATATCCTACTCAAGAAAATGTCACTGAATTCCTAATATTTGTCACTATTACATTTATATGACACAATTGATCCTACCATTTCCCAACTGATGGGCACTCCCTTTATTTCTAAGGTTTTTTTTTTTTTTTTTTTTTTTTTTTTTTTTTGCAGGTAACAAAAGTGCTTCAATGAATATTTTCTTCCTATGGGACCTTTCTTTCTGCCATGGATCTCCCAGTAATGGGATAGCTAGATCAGAAACTTTTCTCCAACAATTCCAAATTTTATTCCAAAATAGTTATTTCAATGGAATATGACTGTGTTGTGAGTAGAGATTCACCTAATATCTTATATGATACACAGGAGGTCATTAATAAATACTTATTGATTCAGAAAAACAAACACAGATAATAATAACTATAATAATAGTTGGCATTTAAATAACTTTTAATGTTTGCAAAATGCTTTAGAAATGCTATATTATGTAAACCTCGTACCAATCCTGAGATGTGGGATCTATTATTATCCCCATTTTACAGATAAGAAAACAAAGGCATAGAGAGACTAAGTGTTCAGGGTCATACAGCTGGTAAATTTTGGGTCAATATGTGATTTTAGCAGATGGAGATAGAGAATCTCCTTCCCTCAGGTTTGCTTTTACTTCTAAGTGACTCATGGGGGTCATATTGGGAAGCAATCAAGAAGATTCCTTCCTTAGCCAAGAAGGCTAAGGACTATGACCGAACTTGATAATTTCATTGAATAAAATAACCACTTCAATTTGTAGAGCCTCATAAAAAATGATTCCCATTTATATATTTTTTCAACAGATGTATAGTAATTGAGGCATACAGTGCTCTCTAGAAAAGCACTTTGCATTGGCAACATGGGCCCTGTGGATGTTTATCCATGTTACCTCTGTGGTATCCCAAAGGCAGAGTATTGTTGTCCACCATCTCTGAAACTTCCATCTGCCCCTTTTTCAGTGCAGACCCGGGGCCCTGTCTACAACCATCCAGACTTTGACCTGCTAGAACAACTCTGAGTTTCCTCTGCTTTGGCTGAGGCTGCTAATGCTCTCATTTCATGGTCTGCCATAATAAGTGCTTCTGACTGTGGGCTTAAACACTAATTTGTATGTAGTTATTATTTGCAAAAAGAAAGATGGAAAGAAAAAGGAAAGCCCACTTATGTTCTTTTCCTTTTATCTTTCTGGCTCCTTAGGGGCTAATTCCCTGTGGCTACTTTGGAGCAGATGTAACCAAGAAATCAATATAGTCATTAGATTAACCCATGGCAGCCATAATGGAAGAGCAGTGCTTACCATGAAGCATAGGCTGAGATGTAAGCTATGAACAAGGAGGGAGATACTTAAAAGGGGAATATGATCCACTAAATTGAAGGGAAGAATTAAAACCCCATGAACCCTTACTTAGAGGAGGAGAAATTGTAGGTTACTGCCTTTAGCAAATCAGTTCCCCTTTCGGAAGAGGCAGTGACCCGGTTTCAGGCACTGTGGGGGAAATACTGGCACTCAAGCATGGTATGATACTTCAGAGATATAAGATCAACAGCTGTTGGTACCTTAAGTTGAAGCCTTAATGAACTCTCTTCTTTACTTCCAGGTGGTTCTAATGTCCAAATATTTCTAGTATATCTACTCTTATTTCCATTTACACAATTAATATCTTACTACAGGCCCTTGACAACTCAGGCCTGGACAATTTTCATAGCTTGTTGGTGGTCTCCTCTTCTCAAGTCTTTCCCCTTTTCAATCCATCTTTCACTCAGCTGCCAAAGGGATTTTTTCCAAAGTCTGTACTCTCCTACTCAGTAAACTTCAGTGGCTCCCAGTAATCTCTAGGATCCAACATAAAATTCTCTAGCATTCTAGACTTTCATAACCTGACCTTCTTATATTTTTTCATGCTTTTAGTTTTTATTTTATTTTTTACATTTTACTGCTCTTTCTGTACTCAAGAATTCAATCACTGGCCTATTGACTATTTCTTACTCATAGCACACACTTTCTCTCTTCATCCTGACTATATTCCAAAGCTTGGAATGTTCTCCTTCCTTGCCTCTTTCTCCAGTTTCCTTGGCCTCCTCCAAGATTCAGCTCAAATTCTTCTTTTAGCAAGTAGTCTTTTCTGTTTTTCTGCCCTCACCCCACCCCATCTCCAATTCCTTTCTTCTAAGATTATCTTCCAAATATTCTTATGAAGTTGACATCTTCCATCTGGGCTTCCACATTAGTATATGAACAACTTAAGGGTAAGGGCCTTATTATTATTATTATTATTTTGTTTTTCTTTGTATCCCCAGGGATGTACACTGTGTCTGGCACATAGTAATTGTGTAATAAATGTTTATTGACTGACAGGCAGACAGAGAGTTTTCCTGTCCCTGGCCTTGAGATATGTCTGAAATATGCTTCAGTTGCCCAATGACTTATTATTTTCTCGGGTAGCAGGTGGGGGTGATAGATCTCCAGGTAAATCCAACACTTAAGGCTTGCCCATGAAGCAGAATATCCATGACTGAATAGGATCTTAGGAGCCAAAGGACAGTCAAGCTTGTAGGTGCAACTCTTATATACAAAAGAACTAGCATTCCATAAGGGCTTTCAGAAAATATGGATGTGTGTGTGTGTGTGTGTGTGTGTGTGTGTGTGTGTGATAATCTTTGCAGAAAATAAATTCATGATAGGGGTCACTTGAATAAGAATCTGTCTTAGTTCATTAATATATGATGTAATTTACAGAAAATGAACTAATATATTGCAGAAGGGATTTGTATATTGAAAGGAAAATTGGAATCATTGACTTCTAAAGATTAAGTTCAAGACTCTATGCTTCAACTTCAAATCCAACAGATAATTATGACACATCTACTATATGCAGAGTATTATGCTTGACTGTGGGTGAGATACAATGATGAAGTATAAGGAAAAGTTCTTCCTTTCCCTCTTAGAACTCATTTTGTTAGGGGAATATGACACAAATGCAAATGGCTATGATATAAAATAATATGTAGTGGTTTCTGTGTCTGGTTGTTTGCTTATTTTCCTATTATAGATTTATAGCTCAGAAAGCTTGGTGTAGAAAGTACATGCATCTTTAACATAAAAGTTCATGGATGATAATGGACTGAGCTGATTTTATGAACTTTAAAGGTAAAAGATGGAGATACTGAAGAAGAAGGGGCAGGGAGTAGTCTGTGGCTGCCATAAATGCTATCTTTCCTCTAAAGTCAGGGCTTTTGAGCATACTTTGCAGTGGTGAACATTTGATATGGTCTGTGTAGCATAGGTAGCAAAGATTTCTGTAGGACAAATGAGCTAATTTCTTGTCAAGGCAATGAATAAGAAGCACAGAAAACTTCACGTAGGGGAATTGTGGTTTCTGCAGCATTTGATCCAGGAGAATTCCAGGGAGGTTGCATTAAAAAAAGAATTTTCTATTTCTTTTACCTTAAGTGAGACCCAGGGGCAGTGAGGCCCCATCCTTTGGGATGATGAGAATTAAGATGGTTGTAATTTCTGAAATGTGTTACCTGCATGTTATTATCTTTTATTTAATTCAATTAAATTGTTTACTAAGAGAATAATACTTTTGTAAAGGTTTGATTGATGCATCATGCTTTTAAGGAAAAAAAGGAGAAGTGACCATGTAGGTGCAAAGGACTTAAATTTCACTCCTATATAAGAATAAATCCCAGAGCATAGATGAGGTATTGGGTTGATTGATAGCTATCACTGTCCATGGTCCTGATTGTTTTAAAGGTTCACCCAGATAGGTTTATCATAAGCTCTAGTCATAGATACAGAACAAGTGAATAAAACATGTACAGATCAAATATTGTTCAAAGTCCAAGGAGGAGCAGAATTGACTAAAAAGACTTTCTAGAGGAGGGATTGAGTCACACATTGACAAAGGGGTAATATTTAACCAGAAGGAGCGATCATAGGATCATATGGGAGAAGGCATTCCAGATGTCAGGAAAACCATGACCCCCCCCCAAAAAATAAAATATAATTTATATTAGTTGAGGATATAGCCAGTGATGTACTGGTAAATATTTAATAACTGTCTTTCCAGAAAATGAATGTATTCACAATAAACTTTTAGGTCTAATTTGCATTGTTAACATTTTTGTTCATCACTTTCAATAATCCATAAAACAATTATTCAAGCCCTTATTTGTGGCATTTGGTGTTTTCTGAGGGAGTATGTACTCACTCACATTAAAAATTTACTAATCACCTTTTATTAATTGGTTTGAGGTGGCTCCAACCCACTTCTGGGAATAGCCCTATTTGAGTGAAAAGCTAGAACTAATTTTAAAAAGCAGTTTGATATGGAGGGAAAAAGTACCAAGATGGGATAGCATGGAGATAGTATAGGGATAGCAGATACTATAGTTTGGCTAGAATACAGTACATGCATAAGTAGTATGGAAAAGGTTAGAAACAGAAAGTGACACCAGGCTGTGGAAGGCTTTGAATATCAAGTTAATAGTCTGAATATTACTCAATGAGCACCAGAGAATCAGTACAGGTTACTGAGTAAAGGTGTGACATGACCAGAGTAGAAAACGATTCTAAAAACTGATTAAAATATATATTGGAAGAGAGTAGCTGTCCTAAAACCAATAAAAAATATTACAACACTATCCAACAATTGCATAGTATTACAACATGTGTAATGATATAGTCCTACACATACAATATATAATGTAGAGTAGTGTAATCATAAATATAATTGTACACATTTGAAGTAATAGAAATAAGGAGGGCAGAGCAAGTTTCAGAGAGATAGCTAAAGCAAAAACAATAAAAATAAATAAGGGATGAAGGGTAGTAAGAAGGAAAAGAATCAAATATAATACCAAGGTTCTGAAGGTGTGTTATAGGGTAAAGGAAGATTCTGTCAAGAGAAATAGTCAAATTGGGAGTAGGATTAGTGGGAATACAAGTAAGAGTAGAGATTTAGAGCAAGAATTAACCTTGAATATGTAGTATTCTTCCCACCTCCATTTTACAGGTGAACAAACTGAGGCTGAGAGTTTAAGTATCTTTTCCAAAGTTATAAATAGTAGAAACAAGATTCGAATCTAAGTCCTCTGACTTAATCTAGCATTCTTTTCACTGTATAATATGATAAAGTAAGAAGAATACTAGCTTTCAATTGAGAGGAGATAGGTTGAAATCCTCCTCTAATATTGATTTACTATTTCTTTGATCTTGGTCGAACTACCTAACCTCAATGGACCTCAGTTTCCTTATCTGTACAGTGAAAGCATTGGACTAGAGATTCCCACCAGCTTTAGATTGATGATCCTATCTCATGTAAGTGATTGGAAATGCAAGTCTAAGATTTTAAAGAATGAATTAGGCTAGAGACATGGATTTGGAAATCATCTGTGTAAAGTGATCATTAAAGACATGAGTGAATAAGGTTCTCAAGAGGGAAAGAATACATAAAGGGAAAAATGATAATGTTTTGGTGAGAACTCACATTAAGGCACTGGGAAAAAGTACCAACCAAAGAGGCAGTGAAGGAACAGTAAAAGAAAGAGGGAGAATAAATCTAGTACTTGAGACCAGTAAAGAAGAACATCTTCTGAAGGGAGGGGTGGTAAATTATGTTGAGAATGGCAGAGAAATAAAGGAGGATGAGGATTGAGAAAAGGATGCAGTATTTAAAGCAAGGAGATTTTTGGCGATCTTTGATAGTTTTCTATCATTTGGTCTTCAATCAATTGGTCAACTCTCATTTACTAAGTCATTATGGGCCATGAATTATACTAAAGGGGACAAAGTCATATTGTTGAAACCAAGGAATAAATGGTAAGGGGGAAATGGGAATATCAGCTATGCATTGCCTTTTGAAGGATCTTGGGAGTGAAAGGTGTGTAAGTTCTAAAAAATTATTTTTGAGCATAACCTTTCTTTCATTTCATAAATGTTAGTTGAATCAAATTAATGAGGCTGTATCCCAGAGGGAACTTGGGAATACACGGGGAATACTGCTGCCCTGGTGTTGGATAAGCAAGCCTCTTAAAGATTAGAACAATGCCAGGGTAAAGGAAATAGGGGAGAGATTTGATGAAATTCTCAAGAGGATGAAGGAATTTGCCTTGGTATTTTTTTAATGTATACTAAATACAGACAAGTAAAAGGTAAACATGGGAAACCATTGAATACAATAAGATCTCTTAAGCAAAGGAAAGGTATGTAACAAAATGAACAGTATTTCTGCAGATGTTTCCCTAATATTCTTAACTCCTACTTATTCAGAACTTTTGTCAGTTATGAGGTAAGCCAGCCTACAATTACCCAAAGGCTGGTAACCAATATGGTGAAGTGTTTGGCAATTATCTTATTTGGGGAATAGGTGAAGGAACTTAAGATGTTAGTGTGTGAAAGAGAAGCTGGGGGAGGGAAAGGTTTAGGGGGCAAGATAGTTGTCTTTAAGTATTTGAAAAGCTATCATGTGGAAGGAGAAAGACATTCAGTCTAACTTCAAAGGGCAGAAGTAAAACCAATAGGATGGCAGTTCTTGGCTCTGTATAAGGAAGGCTCATTAATCCTTTCACAATTGGAACTATTTGAAAGGGAAAAAGGTTGCTATGTGAATTAGTGACCTCCTTAACCTTTGAAAATGTCCAAAACAGAATGACCATTTCTCAGAGATGTTGTAGAAGGGATTCTTGCATTGGATAGATGAACATATCCATAGACTAGATGACCTCTAATGTCCCTTCCAATTCTAAGATATTGTGGGTCTATGATTCTATGCAAGGCAACGCAGGGTAGAGAAAAGAATTCAGAGTATTTCAGAGTACCTCCTACTGAGTCTTTTGGGCTTTGGAGAGGCACTCAGTCTAGAGTTCCTTACGTTTGTGTTTCTGTTCACCATTTTCCTTAGAACCAGCTGACCTTAGCTATACCAATTTCCTTAGGCTTCTCCAAGATCTCTAGAAAGGAAATGGAAGAGGGAGGGAGGCAGGGTGGAAAGAAAAGAGATTTTTGCTTATTGAAAACAATTAAATTAAACTTAAAAAATAAAATATTTGTGATACAAGTTTCAAAAACTGAATGAGAGATGGTTAGAGCTGACCATCCACACTGAATGTACCTGTGATTTAAAAGGAAACAGACAATCTTCTAATACATACTTGCCACATACATGACACACTCAAACATACCACATACCCCTACAAATACACATACACATAAATATCAGTGTCATCCCCCAAAATACACATTTATGTGATGCACATAAACACATACCACAAATTCACTGACCCAGTACAGACACACAAATACACACACAGACCTAACACATATACTTGAGCATGCATTGCACAGTCAGTAACCCAGAGGAAAAGAAAATGAAGACTTTTGAATGGGTGCCAAGGTTGATTTAATTAGATGTATTGAATCCATTAACTTTTGATTGATATGTCTGCTGAGAAATACAACTTGTAAGTTGTGAAGGGGGCGAGGGGGACTCATCACACCAGTATTCTGGAAAAGGCAATAGAATCTACATGACTGACCTACTTTTAACAGATCTGAAGGGATTGTGTATGAGCCCAGTTCTTGGGAAGATAGGAAGCTGTCTCCTCTTTTGTTCTCAGCATCAATGTTTGAGGTTGCCTGAATGTGTGTATTTTTTCAATCTTTTTTTCCACCAGGACCATCTAAGTGAGATTACTTGCTCTGCAGAGAACTCCTAGGGGAAGGTAGTGGTCAAATTTATACATGTTCAGTCACATGGCTCTGTATACAAACATACACTCCCCACATTTTGGTGTAATTGGCTGGGGGTATCTGTCACTTTGTGCAAGGAAGAGCTAACAAGCTAGAGCCAAATGACTATTTATTCTGCTTTTTCTTGTCCTTTAGTAAGAGCATTAAAAGCACTCCAGTTTCATGAAGGTGTAGCTCCCAAATCTAATGTTGTATCATTTACTTAAGTGGAGGGTGGTACGGTGGAAGAACAAAGGATCTGGTGGCAGACACTCTTGGTTTTGAAGCTTAGTCCTGCTATTTACTAGCTATGCGGCTTAGGAAAAAGCACATTACCTCCCTAAGACTTTGTTTTCCTCATCTATATGGGGTAAATATAAAATATAATAAATATATAATAGGGATAAATATAATACAGAATAAGGATAAAAATACTTTTTTTCCTTACCTACCTTATAGGACTGTTATGGGGAAAAATGGTGTCGTGGAAAAAAAGCCAGAATCAAAGGACTTGAGTTCAAATCCTAAAATTACCTCTTTTTGTTGCCTTTGTGACTTCTTTCAATTTCTTCAGCTATCAACTGAGTGGGTTGGAGTGGATGATCTCTAGGGTTCATTTTGGTCCAAATTTATGGTACTATTAATTTTCTATAAACCTTAAAGAGATACATAAGCATGAATTTTAAGCTCTCCTATTCATTATAATGAGATAATCTTTTTTTACTATATATATATATATATATATATATATATATTCATACAGACAATACTTTCTGACTTCATTCTCCTAGAATAAGGTCAGACCCCATCAGAGCTCTAAGGGTATCCCACAAAGGATCAGGGTGTTTCTTCTCTAATGCTATCAGTTCAAACCACTTTCAAGTGTGTTCCCTGAACTCATAGTTGCCTGTGACTAATTCCTCAGTTCCATTTAACCAATTAACACTAGTTATTTTTACAAAGAGATATTTACTTCAAATATCTAGTATGAAAAGAAGTGCCAACATTCCTCCCAGTATTTTAGGGGAAACATTCTCCCATGGTCTAAGGGGACCATGACATCGGGGAGGTGATCTCATTAGCTCCAAGTGAATTGGATTTAAATGAGAGAGGGCTGGGCAAGATTACCTGCCTCACTCTCCCCTCCAGAGCCATCTGGGTCCAATGGCCAGAGATGGATGGGGCTGACTAGAGATGGTCCTGGATGAAATGGGAGACGTTGGCCTTTTTAAGCTAAAGTTTTTCACAGGACTGTTTGACTGAGGCAATGCCCATTTAGTGATTAAGGCTAGGTAGCAATTGAGGCAAAGAATGACCTCTTTCATTTAGGCAAAAAAAAAATCTAAATGAATAAAAGTAATGTTTAGATAGCCTTGGTTCACATCCATTTGCTATGTCATTGCATGAATGCTGCATGAATCTTTGGTTTAGCTATTTCTGGGCTGATGCTGTGCCATTACCAGACTTATGTTTTGTCACTGAACTCTGATGACTAAAGCAGAAAGGCTTTTGACTTTGTACAATTCTTTATCATTTAAATCCTATTCACTTGTAAGTCAAGACCATCCTGATGTCACTGGTTTTCTTTGGGAAAGAAGAAGAAGAAATAATAGCAACAATTTGGATTGGGCTTCCTGACCCTCAGAACCATAGAGATAGATCATCTGCAAAATCTGGTAGAGGTTTTACGACCAGACCTCCTGGTGGCTTCCTCTTTTGACCTTTCAAACTTCTCAAGGGTCTAGCCTCCAATTTTTAAATTTAAAAACCCTAAAAGAATAAATACTGAGACCAAAAAAACAGGTCTGAAGTCCAGGATACATGTTGGTTTTACAAGGGAAGGATCCCCTCTTTCTACATTATCTTTCTCTAGAACGCTGCTAGACTGGAAAAATCCAATCAACAGAGAGGACTACCTCTACTAATGTCTTTTAAATACAATCCCAGTTCTAGCCATTGACCAAAAAGACACCTATTTACCAGGTGGTTAGCAGACTGGAACTAGTTATAGAATGTCTTCTTGTGCTCTAAGATTCATATGGAAATTTCATCAGTTGAGTCTCTCTATATGCTCATAAAGGATGGGCTCCTTGGCCCATCTTTATATTGACCTCCTGCTCTTTGCTTACTCCCCTGTTATACTTGTATGAATATAGGGCAGTGTATTGGAGAGAATGCTATCCTTAGAGTTGTGAAGGTCCAGGTTCAAGCCCCATCTGTGACCCCTACTGGTTGTGAAACTATAGGCAAACCACTTATTCTCTAGGTGCCTTAGGAAACTTGCTAAGGCCAAAAATTACAGACAAATCACTTTTTTTGTATTGGTGAAGGTTCCATACTGAGAATTGTTTCATACTGATGAAGTCACAAATTGAGATAAAAAATGTACATATGTGTTAATTTATGTTCAAGATTCAGAGATGGGAGTTATTAAATTGAACTATAATGGTCTAAATATGAGGGCTTTGATTTGGTTCCTAAAGGATTGGGGGTGGGGGAGGATTGGAAAGAGAGGAAGGTAGTGGGAAGAGTATTCTTTGTGAAAGGATTACCATGTGAAGACACAAAGGCTCATAAACACAAATTTGTGTGGCAGAGGTAAGGTTGTATGCTTGTGAAGAACAGGACCATAGCAGTAAATCAAATTCAGTTAATCAAAATGAATTTTTTAAAAACATTGACAGATCTGGCAGTCTTACATATGGGGATATCTCATCTAGTTTGATTTTGCAAGAGAAGATGAAGGCACTCATTTCCAAAATATATAGAGAACTGACTCAAATTTATAAAAAATCAAGCCATTCTCCAATTGATAAATGGTCAAAGGATATGAACAGACAATTTTCAGATGAAGAAATTGAAACTATTACCACTCACATGAAAGAGTGTTCCAAATCACTATTGATCAGAGAAATGCAAATTAAGACAACTCTGAGATATCACTACACACCTGTCAGATTGGCTAAGATGACAGGAAAAAATAATGATGAATGTTGGAGGGGATGCGGGAAAACGGGGACACTGATGCATTGTTGGTGGAGTTGTGAACGAATCCAGCCATTCTGGAGAGCGATCTGGAATTAAGCCCAAAAAGTTATCAAACTGTGCATACCCTTTGATCCAGCAGTATTTCTATTGGGCTTATACCCCAAAGAGATACTAAAAAAGGGAAGGGGACATGTATGTGCCAAAATGTTTGTAGCAGCCCTGTTTGTAGTGGCTAGAAACTGGAAAATGAATGGATGCCCATCAATTGGAGAATGGCTGGGTAAATTGTGGTATATGAATGTTATGGAATATTATTGCTCTGTAAGGAATGACCAGCAGGATGAATACAGAGAGGCTTGGAGAGACCTACATGGACTGATGCTAAGTGAGATGAGCAGAACCAGGAGATCATTATACACTTTGACAACGATATTGTATGAGGATGTATTCTGATGGAAGTGGATTTCTCTGACAAAGAGACTTAACTGAGTTTCATTGGATAAATGATGGACAGAAACAGCTACACCCAAAGAAGGAATACTGGGAAATGAATGTGAACTATTTGCATTTTTGATTTTCTTCCCGAGTTATTTTTACCTTCTGAATCCAATTCTCCCTGTGCAACAAGAGAACTGTTCGGTTCTGCAAATATGTATTGTATCTAGGATATACTGCAACATGTTTAGCATATATAGGACTGCTTGCCATCCTGGGGGGGGGGGGGAGGAGAGAGGGAGGGGAAAAAACGAAACATAAGTGATTGCAAGGGATAATGTCGTGTAGAAATTATCCTGGCATGGATTCTGTCAATGCAAAGTTATTATTAAATAAAATAAAATTTATATAAAAAAAAAAAGAAGAAAAAAAAAAAGAAGAAGATGAAGGCACAAAAAGTGCTGAGAGATCAATTTGATTCAACTCAATAAACATTTATCAAGAAACTACCATTTTCCAGGTACTGTGCCAAGTACTGGGGATACAAAAAAGAAAAACATACAGTTCTTACCTGCAGGTAATTTACAGTGTACTGGATGGGGATGGGAGAAGGCAGGAAATAACATGCAAAAAGAAGCTAAAAAGCAGGAGTAAGGAAAAGTAGACAGCAGAGCTCAGGGGGTATCCAGAATGGGTTGTTTTATGGAGTTAAAGCCAAGATAAGCTACTGATGGAAAATGAAATAAACATTAGAACATAGAACAGGAAAATGATGAGTGGTTGTCATGTCAGGGGCTTCCCTTGAGTTGTAGCTCATCCTGCTAGATTATTTTTATTATTGATACTTTCCTGTTTCACAATGACAAACCAAAGTGCCTTCTCCCATTTCTGCCAATGTCAGACCTGAGTATTCAATGTGCTTCTGTCTTTTTGTGGAATGTGACATATATAAGACTCTTGGGGACTCCAAAGACTGAAAGTGAATCTTCTTTAGCTATTCAGCTGAGGCTTAGGATTCATCATCAGAATTACCTGAGGGCCAAAGTAAGGTGCATGGGAAATATGCTTTGAGTAGGTGATTTCATTTGATGTATTTTCTGCTGTTTATCATTTGATGCTAATCTGATATCATATTTCCTATTTTAAATAAATTGTTCTGCTGTTCTTAATATGACATGAAACTAAAGTGGAAGATTCAATTGGGTGGGAACTTAGAATATTATTTTGAGTAGTTTTGAATCCTAGGCCAGATAAATTCTTGGCATAGCAATTTGGGACCCTGATAATATGATATAATATATTATAAAATTATAAATGTATAATATATAATTAATTAGTTAATATAATTATATATCCCTTTATAATTTTCAAACTTTTATATACATTATCTCACTTGATCTACATTATTCTGTGAGGTTGGCCTCTTATTAACAATTCCATTTTACAGATGACATGATACCTCTGAAATTCTTATATGATTACAAATAGAAATGCATGGATTATTTTGTGGATTCACAAAGAGAGATATAATTTTTGTTGGGATTTTCTTAGCTGGTGAGCAAAAAAAATTCATGCTTTATCATCCCTATTTTAAAGATGAAGAAAATGGGACTGATCCAGGATTGCTGGCAATGAATTCAGAGCCCATCTCAATATACTATATGGACCACATTCAGGAGACCACTGGCTTCTTTGAGCTGATTTCTGGGTTGGGGAGAAGGTTTGGTTCAGTGTGGCTTGCTTGTTTGCTTGTTTCTTCCTCTCTGCCTTATTTGTCTTGAAAAAGTGTTAAAGGGTGATGAAATGATGTTGTCATTCAGTCTTTAGCTACCTTTGTATGACCCATAGCACCTAGCAGAAGGCTGGGGCACAGTAGGTGTGATTGGTGAAGGTTTGAAGTAGTAATTTTCAGGATCAGTCATCAAAGCCAGTGGAAGTCATTCTTCCTTCCTACAAAGGTGATTTACAATTTTTCTTTTTTCTTTTTCCATGTCAAACTAAGGCAAAACAGACTGTGCTGCCCCTGTTAAGTCAATCCTCTTCCTTGTGATTTCCTTTTAAAAAAGCATCTGAGCTTTCTGAATGGGATGAGGGGAACTAGGGGTCTTTTGTTATAAAACAGTAGAGAGGCAGTAATCGGCTCCTCCATTGTGCTCATCCAGCGTGTAGATTAGGGTTGGAAGGGGAAGAAAAGTGGTCATAATAGGGAGAAGAAGAGGGAACAGAGAATAGAATATGATTTTTCTCTGGAGCTTTTTCCTCTAAGAGCTTGTTTTAATATAGATTGAGTGTTGGAAAGAAACTTGAGCTAGGAATTAGGAAATTGAATTCAGGACTGTAATTAGGTAATTAGGTGATATAGTAGGTAACTTGTATCATAGAAGACATGTGTTCAGATGTGACTTTGGACATTTATCTATGTGAAACTGGATAAAGTATGTAACCTTTGTCTCAGATTTCTCATCTGTAAAATCAGAATAATAAAAACAACTCCCAGAGTTATTATGAGGATAACTAGATTGCTTACTAGATAGAGTATTGGAGTAAAGAAGACCTATGTTCAAATCTGGCCTCACTTACTAGATGTTTGATATTGAGCAGATCACTTCACTTAACTCTGTTTGACTCAGTTTCCTCATCTGTGAAATAACAATAGCACCAATTTTCTGAGGCTCAAAGAAGAATAATTGCAAAGCAATTGGCAGATTGCTTGACACATAGTAAATACTGCATAATTTTTAGCTATTTTAATATTTTTAGGTTATATATATGCAATTATTTTAAAACATATTTCCATGTGAGTCATGTTGGAGAAAAAATGAGAACAAAAGGGGAAAACCATGAGAAAGAAAAGACAAAACAAAAGGAAAAAAAAGTGAAAATAGTATGCTTCAATCTGCTTTCAGTCTCCATAGTTCTCTTTCTGGATGTGGATAGCATTTTTCATCCAAAGTTTATTGGAATTGCCTTAGATCACTGAACTGCTGAGAAGAGCTAATTGGATCATAATTGATCATCATACAATCCTGCTGTTGCTGGGTATGGTCTTTTCCTGGTTCTGCTTACTTCATTCAGCATCAGCTCATGTGAGTCTTTCCAGGCCTTTCTGAAATTAGCCTGCTCATCATTTCTTATTATTTTATATTTGTACTTTGCAAACCTTAAAGTCTTATATATAAATATTAGCTATTATCACCTGAGTTTGAGTCCTCAAATGCTTATTTTCTGTGTGATTCTGGGGTAGTCATTTAATCTTGCAGTCCCAATTTCCTTGACCATATTTATCCCTGGTCCCTATTTCATCTGGTAATGGGAAGCAAATGCAAATATATGTAATGTACATGCATGTCTATACATATGTACAAACACATACATAAATCTATATGTATACATATATGTAGATATCTACAATCATATATATGTGTATACATACACATAACTATTTAAATATATCTATATAAGGCTACAGTATGTTTGTTTATCCTGTTTCTCTGAAGGTAGATGACATTATCCTTCATAAGTCCAAACCTTTCCATATTTTTCTAAATCCTTATTTCCTATACCTCAAAATATTCTAACTTATACTATCTAGTTATTTTAAGTTGTCTATAACAATATTGATTAATATGGCTGATCTATAGTGTGGTTTTCCTATATTTCTCTTTTGATTAAATCTATTTTTAGCTTTAACTTTGTCTGAGATCAGTGATTACTACCCCTGCTTTTTTTCCTAATAAATTTTTCTCTGATCATTATTATGTTTGTGGGTATCTCTTATTTCCTAACCCTGCTGATTTTTCTTCTGTTCCACTTTTACCAGCTATTTTGCCTTGCTATTATTACTTAACCCATTCCCTCCTCCAAAGACTCCTTCCTCATCCTCTCTCTCCCTCCTTTCCTGCCCTCTTGATCCCATTCTCATCAATCTATTCACCAGTGACCTGCTTTTGACCTTGATGCCCTTATTGATCCATCTCTGGTCTCAGGTATCCCACATAAGGTGGGACCCCAGGCCTAGCGGTATAGCTGGAGCGGTTCCCCTGACACCCTGAGAGACTGCACTTGGTTTGATGCTCTGTTTTTAGGGGGCAGAGAAGGATATGTGACTCCTGGCACATGGTCCTAGACATCCTGTGTAAATTAGCTTTATTAGTTTTAGTCCTGGCCCTGTCACTGAGTAGGTCTGAACTTGGGTAGGTTTTAGAATTACTCTATCATTTCATTCCTGACTCCCCTTCCCCCCACCCCCCATCAGTAAGAGGAGCAATAACAGTCTGAACTACCTCATGAGCTTGTTCTGAGAGAAACGACATGATTTAATTGAAAGAGAATCGGACCCCTGAGTCAGGAAGCCGGGGGATGGATTTTGTCTGGGGCAACATGGCTCATTCACAGAAAGCTAGAAATG
This sequence comes from Antechinus flavipes, assembly GCF_016432865.1. Classification (NCBI taxonomy): domain Eukaryota; kingdom Metazoa; phylum Chordata; class Mammalia; order Dasyuromorphia; family Dasyuridae; genus Antechinus; species Antechinus flavipes. The sequence goes on from NC_067398.1 coordinate 621,886,077, forward strand.
AAACTGATTTTACAAATAACCTAATCTATTATTATTAGATCTCCTATTATAATAATCTCCTATTAAAGGAGAGTGATTTGCCCAAGATTGCTGTGTGACCTTGCCTTGGGACAGAGATATTTTTCTCCTCCTCAAAGGAGGGAAAGGATTTATTTCTTAGACTATTCCCTCTCCTCTCAGAGGGTCCAGCATAGACAGGTTAGCAGACCTGAGCCCTGAATTCTGGCTCAGGACAGACCCAAACATAGTCATTATACTGTGTACTTGGATAGCACACAGAGCCTTTTAGAAATGGCCTGGCTACTTCTTACTGCTCAAGCAACAATCCTCCTGACCCAGCCACTAATATTTTGGAAACAGCCTAGGAATAGAAATTGAGTTTCAGGATGTGTATTTGTGCGCTCACACTTGCATGGGTGGGTGAGCAGGTTGTTTCAACAACAGCCGCTTATTTATTTTGTGCTGGGGCCGGTGGGCTCCAGTTACCGAGCATGAGGACCCTTGCCATATGGTCAGAATGCTCCGACTTTCAGCTCTAAGGGAAGGCGGCCGGCCTTTCTGAGAAAACACTGCCGTGCAAACAGTACACCCACTGTCCCCTGACAGGGAGTGGGGTGGGGGGAGTGCCCGCTAAGCTTTATAACAGACTTAGGCCTTTGTGGCTGCCTTTTGGAATGGCAACAGAGAGACTCGGACTTTCAATGCTCAGTCTCTTTGGGCTCATGGGACTTTAAGCTGGATTTAATTCCATTTTTGTTGTTGTGGGTGTTTACCAGTCTGAGGGATGACGTTGGGTCTTTTTCCTCATTCTAACACCCCAGGGGCTCTAAGCAGTGACTGAAATGGCAAGTTAATAAATTTCAGTTGGTTTTCCACCTACTGGGCCTGTGAGCCAGGTAGGATAGGTATTATCAGAACTCCCGTTTTATAGGGGGAAGGAACTGAAAGTTTAGTTGATCTATCCAAAGTCAAGCACTGAGTAACTATCTGAGATGGGATTGGACCTGGGTATCTGATGTCATGTGGAATTTTTTTATCCATCACTGGTCTGCCTTTCAAACTGAATACATTCACTAATACATTTGTTCCATGTTGGTTGTAGTCTTATTCAGCCATCATACATCAGTACTGTCAAAGATTCGGGAGTGATTTGCCATTTCTTTCTCCAGTAGATTAAGTTAATCAGAGTTAAGTGACTTGCCCAGGATCATACAGCTAAGTGGCTAGATTTAAACTCAGGATTTCCTGATGTTAAGCCCAGTACTGAGCAATATAACTGCTTCTATATTGGTTTTGTACTATCTTCTATATGAAATTATTCCTGATGCCCCCAGTTTACGACTGCTCTTACTATTTTGTATTTATTTTGTATATGCTACATTTTGTCTCCCCCATGGTCAATAAGCATTTACAATGTGTCAGTGCGGTGCTAATTGTTAATATAATCTCCCTAAGGGCAGGGATTTAAAAAAGTTTTTTTTATCTTTTTATCCCCGATGCCTAGTATGGTTCTAAGTACATACTAAGCCTTAAATATGTATGATTACATATATATATATATATATGTTATATATATAACATGATTAGACAAGAGAGTAGTAGGGTTTCATACAGTTTAATATTACCCAGATTTGGATACATCATGGACTAAATATGTCTCTAGAGAAATAACTAGATATAGTGATAGAGGGATGGGGAGTGAAATTATATATTATTTTCTTTAGCCCTAATAAAATGTGCTAGATTGGTAATTTTTAAATACTCAGTTCATCCGCATTACAAATGTAGTTTTGGGCAGCTCAGTTAACATTTATTTTCTTTACCTGAGGCACCTAACAATATTACTGTCTAGCCTGTAACACTTCATCTAGTTTGCAAGAAGAGCATGAGACCTTGTTAAATATTTTGCTAAAATATAAATCTACCAGTCTAACAACTGTGTCATAAAAAGAAAGAGATTAGTCTGGCAAGACCTGTTCTCTCTCAATGTAGTTTTGCTGAGTCTTTGGGATAAATGCTTACTTATCTAGCTTTATTCAGAATTCATTTATCATTTATTATGTGCCACCTGTGTGTTAGGCCCTGGGGATTCAAAGACAAAAAGGAATAGTCCCTGTCCTCTAGGAGTTTATCTTTTAAAAGGGCAAACAACTCACTTGTCATGCTTTTATTAATATATTCTAGAAGTTGGATAGAAACGAAAGTCAAAAGCATTGGTTTCTATTTTTTAAGTTCTATTCTCTTCTCTGTTTTGAAAATCAGAATATTCACCTTTCTCTGGCAGAGAAGGGCAAGTGTAACATGTCTCCTCTTTTTCATGATCTTAAAAGATATTAGGTCAGCCTTGGTATCCTTTTGATAACCTTGTCATGTTCCTCTTGGCCTGGAGAGTAACCTATCAAAGGTACCTAAATGTTTACTTTCTATCTTCTTACTTATCTTAGGTATTGCATCTCTACTAGCCATTCTTTTTCTTTTCTAGATCAGTGAAATAGAGAATAAAAATTATCACCGTCTCATCCACCCAGACCATCAGGCCAGTCCCATCTTTAATCCTCTTTTCTTCAATATAGTTAAATAAAAAAGTCTCTCCCTGCCTCCCCTCCCCCTGACTTAGCTTGACTCAGCTCATTACAGGATTTAGCATTCCTATCACTATTATTATAGGTCCATGTCATATTTTTGTTTTTATCCTCTTTTAATTTCTCTTGTTTCCATCTTCTATACACAGTTTTAAAATATTGAAATTGATCAATAAGTTCCTAGTGCATGCATATTAGTCTCTTAAGGCAAATGTCCCTTTTCCTTCTTTTTGAATATTTTTTGTGTCTATAGAACTCACTGTGAGGGAATATCTCTTCCCTTCTGGGCTGACTTGTCCATTGGTGTTTTAGTTCATGGGATCTTCCCTATCTTCTCTACACACCTCCGTACTCCCAACTCCCAGCTAATCAGCCTACCCCTGGCTTTTCTCTCCTTATCAATTCCAAAACGAAATGGTTACTTTTCTGTGAAGTCACTACCAAAAACTACTTCTTCTTCTTTTTCTTTCTTTTTTTTTTTTTTTTATTGTTGGTGAGATTCCTAGTAGAATTTCTCCCGGTTAGATTCTCTACTTTTTGAAGGTTGGAATTTTCATTAAGGTTAGTGATTTATTAGCTTGAAGGAAAGAAAGATAGACAAAGGGTAGAGAAAAAAAGAGACATATATACATATAGACAGAGAAAAACAGAGTGTAAATCCAGTTAAATGAAGCTCCCGATCACTATAACATGTATAAATATCAGATTTGCATGCAGTTTGCTGAATTTCTCTTTTTTTCATCTTTCTGTACTCATGTGAAATCTCTTTCTGTGTCACCTGATCTTCACCCAAATATGTATTTCCTCTGTGGATTCTAGAATGCCTCATAAAAGTAGATTTTCTTAATATAGAATGCTACTCTGCCATTCAAGCTCCTTCCTTTGACCTCTTCTATTCCTTTTGGATAATCACTTCCAGAGACTGCTTCCAGGCATGTGTCTCATTCCACCAAATCTCAGTGATACCCAAATTATCAATCAACAAGCATCTTTCCAAACACTATGCCAGAAAGACAAAACAACCCGGGTCCTGCTTTCAAGAAGCATGCATTCTGATGAGGAAGACATTAAAAAAAAAAAATTGGACAAAAACAGAATGGGAAGCAACTTCAGTGGGAAGTCTTTGGAGGGGAGAGAGGGAAGGCTGGGGAAAGGATTCCATATGAAGTCAGAATTTCATCTGTCTGTAAGGAAGCCATTGGGGGAGAAAAATCACATGTATTGGCTAATGAATAGTGCAAAAATATTCTGCAACTTACAACTGTAGCTTTATCAGAACCCTCTAACTCTATTTATCATTTATACTTTGTCTATTTGTACATCACAATCTGAGGCCCAGGCTTAGCCCTTTTTAAACTTGTTCCTGTGAATTCCTGGATGTCTCTACTGCTATTCTTGACACAGGGCACTTTCAGCTTTACCCTTAGAACGCCATAACTGCCTCCTTAGAAGGGCCAGTTCTCTCATCCCTAGGAAAAGCCTCCTGTCCTTTAACTGGAGGCAAAGGACATTTTTTCTCCTCCCTTTTTCATTGTGTCAAGGAGAATTCAGCTTAGATATTTTTTAAAAATGGCTTAATGTTACAGAAAAAAAAAAAGAAAGAAACAAAAACCCAGAAACAATGAAACAAAAGTCCGATAGGTATCCTTTGTCTTTTAAAAGTCCATTGTTTAAATCCATTGTTAATGGGCATTGTCACTAGCATCAGTACTACAGGCCTGTTTTTACCCAGTGCCAGGACTATGATAATTTGCATGTTGTTTTGCATGCATTTGCATTCTGCCACACCATATGCAAAAGAAAACAGAACTCATTAGTTTAACCTTCTCCAACAGAATGCAGACCCAGTATTCAGGGTGGGACGCATATGGGCCACAGAGCAGGGTTTAAATCCAATGAGAAGTCATATGCTAGATTAGCAGAGCCTGAAACTTTGAGAGAGACAAGCTGGGAAAACAGGGAGGGACACAAGGGGCCTCAGTGAGAAGAGAGTTTGGCCACATGCTGGGATTTTTCCAAAGTATGAATTTCATATAAAGAGACTAATTTTATTTTTTAAAAAATCTGTGCAATTATCTCTATCTCTTATGTTCACACACCATAAATTATCCATGCAAATAAATACAATTCCTTTGAAAAATAACCTGTTAACAAGCATTTATTAAGCATTTGCTATTTTCTAAGGCACTGCTCTAAATCTTGAGCATACAAAGGCAAAAGTGAAATAATTCCTGCCCTCAAAGATCTTATAATCTGATGAGGGATGTACAAGAATATACATTCAGAATATATAGGCAAACCTCAGAAATTTTGTTGGTTCAGTTCTAGACCACAGCAATAAAACAAACCATATGAATTTTTTGGGCATTTCAGTGCATATAAAAGTCATATTTATACTATGCTGTAGTCTAGTAAGTCTGCAATAGCATTATGTCTAAAAAATATACAAATCTTAATTAAAAAAATACTTCATTGCTAAATAATTGCTATCATCTGAGCCTTCATCAAGTCATAATCTTTTTACAGCAACAGACAGGTTACTGAAGGTAGACAATTTCTTAAAATAAGACAATAAAGTTTGCTCCATCAATGGATTCTTCCTTTCGCTTGAATACTTAGAGGTCAGTGTAGGGCTCTTCATTGGCCTGTTTTCAATATTTTTGTATCTCAGGGGAATAAGAAGGCCTGAGGAGAAGAAGAGAGACAGGAAAAGCCAGGTAGGAGGAATAGTCAGAACACAATCATTTATTGATTAAGGTTACTGCGGATAAGAGTGCAGTCCTTGGGGCCTAAACAATTACAATAGTAGCATCAGAGAATACTGATTATAGATAACCACAAAAGATATAATAAAAATGAAAAAAATTTGAAAAATTGTGAGATTTGCAAAATGTGAGCACAGGCTCTTGGAAAATGGTTCCAATAGTCTAGCTTCCCATAGCATTGCCGCAAACCTTCAATTTATTGAAAACAGAGCAAAACAAAATAAAATTCAATATCTGTGAAGTGAAATAAAGTGAAGTGCAATAAATTGAGGCCCTCCTGTATACAAAATTAATACAAGATACTGCAAAGGCCTGGAGGCTGGAGAGCAGATCACCATGTTTGATGAACAATAAATGGGTCAGTGTGTGAGTAGATTGTAAAGACAGAGTGCACTGATTTGCGAAGAGTTTTGAGTTCCAAACAGAAGTTATATTTGATCATAGAGGTAAAAAAGGATTCATTGGAGTTTGTTTAGTAAGGGGGTTATATGATTAGACTTGTACTTTAGGAAAATCACTAAATCAGCCAGAAAAAAAAAAAAAAACCAAGAAAGAATAGTCAGGTAGGTAGAAGAACTAGGAGAGATGTATGTCCCTGAAATTCAGGGAGAGAGAGCATTCAGGAGGAAAGGGAAACTAAACACATTCAATCATAGCTGCCGTTGCTCTAAACAGTTTTGCAGATTTTCTTTGGTGGGAAGGGAAGGGAGTTGGGGGAACTGCCTACAAAACTTTAGACCAGAGTAGAAAACCTATCTTGTTTTATAATTATGCCAGAATTGTATCCAAATAACTAGAATGTTTTAAAAAATTGAATCCTCCCTCAGAGGAAGAAGATTTTCCTTTCTCTAAAGATTCCCATCCCCAACTTCTCTTTTTTTTTTTTAAATTTAATTTTATTTAATAATAACTTTGTATTGACAGAATCCATGCCAGGATAATTTTTGCACAACATTATCCCTTGCAATCACTTATGTTTCGTTTTTTCCCCTCCCTCCCTCTTTCCCCCCCCCCCCCCAAGATGGCAAGCAGTCCTATATATGTTAAATATGTAGCAGTATATCCTAGATACAATACATATTTGCAGAACCGAACAGTTCTCCCGCTGCACAGGGAGAATTGGATTCAGAAGGTAAAAATAACTCGGGAAGAAAATCAAAAATGCAAATAGTTCACATTCATTTCCCAGTATTCCTTCTTTGGGTGTAGCTGTTTCTGTCCATCATTTATCCAATGAAACTCAGTTAAGTCTCTTTGTCAGAGAAATCCACTTCCATCAGAATACATCCTCATACAATATCGTTGTCGAAGTGTATAATGATCTCCTGGTTCTGCTCATCTCACTTAGCATCAGTCCATGTAAGTCTCTCCAAGCCTCTCTGTATTCATCCTGCTGGTCATTCCTTACAGAGCAATAATATTCCATAACATTCATATATCACAATTTACCCAGCCATTCTCCAATTGATGGGCATCCATTCATTTTCCAGTTTCTAGCCACTACAAACAGGGCTGCTACAAACATTTTGGCACATACATGTCCCTTTCCCTTTTTTAGTATCTCTTTGGGGTATAAGCCCAATAGAAACACTGCTGGATCAAAGGGTATGCACAGTTTGATAACTTTTTGGGCATAATTCCAGATTGCTCTCCAGAATGGCTGCCATCCCCAACTTCTCACACCTCTTTCCCTTTCCCCTTAAATACAGTTCCATATCTCACTCCTCCAATGAGATTGTAATCCTTTGAGGGCAGGAAAAATGTCATTTTTATTGTTTCCTTAATATCTAGAGTTATGCCTTACACATCATAGGCCTTAATAAATGTTTATATTGAATCGAATTCTTGAGAGATAGGTTTTCATTTCTCTCTCTTTTTTTTTTTATTACTTTCTATACAATCTCCAGGACTACACAATACAATTCTATACAATTACCAGGGTTGGTAAAGAAGGGAAAAAAGAAAAATAACTGGCAATTTGTTAAACTATCAGGTAAGAGAAGAGAATCAATCAAAATGCTACTTGGATCATGGATATTAGTAATGTATATATTCTCTTCCCCTACCAGACTATAAGCTTCATGAGGGCCTTTTCTCAGCAAAACTTTACATCTCTTAGCACCTAGGAAGATGCTTTATATACAGTAAGTAATAAGTACATAAAATTATGGATTTAGGATGGATGGGATCTAAGATCCCATCAACATCCTGATTTAATAATGAGTAATCTTAGTCTCAGAGGGGTTGTGTCTTGCCCAAGGGTACATAGCAAATCAAGCCAAGCATTTAGTAAGCTCCTAGTATATACTACACATTGGAGATACCCAGAAAGGTAAATATTAAATACTTAACAATTTATTAAATTGAATGGAATTAATGGAATTAAGTTAATCAAGGAGCTACCAATATCTGAACCTGACACAGTGAAAAGATTGCCAATGTGAAATCCTAGGTTCAAGTCCCAAATCTGTGAACTGTGTGATCTTGTCCAAGACATTTAACTTGATGCATAAATCTGCCTATGTGACACCTTTGTGGTATTTAGAATGGTCTTGGATCCAGAGTACCTGGTTTTAAATCCCACTAAGACATTTTTTAGCAGCATGATCCTGAGTAAATTACTTAATCTCACCGAGTTTCATCTTCATCTATAAAATGAAGATAACACATGTATTATCTAACTAACAGGGTTATTCTGAGCAAAAGGATTTTTAAGGTACTGTATATAAATATAAGATCCATATTTTCCCTAGTATTTGACCTAATGTTCTATATGTATATGCTTAAATGGTTTTTGAATGTTAAATGAATCAGGCCTCAGTTTCCTCATCTGTAAAAAGGAGATAATAATATCCATACTTCTCTATGTTGTTGTAATGAAAATCATATGGGATAATGCATATATAATGCCTTTTAATAACAAAATATGCTATATATATGTAATATTGTGTCCTGAGCCTCAATTCCATTACTATGTAGAACTATAAAAAGTGTAGGCAAGTGGGCTAATGATATACTGAATTTAGAACAAATCTTGCCAAATTTTCTTTCCAACCCTTACTCTCCTACTACATCTTTGATATGAATGTGGTATTTCCATTTCTCAACAAAGTGCCTTGTTGAGGGGAGGGGTGAAGGAAAGAGGAAGAAGTAACCCAGACTGATAAGAGTCCTATATAAGTCACTTATGTGAGAAAATAGCTTTCCTGCTCTGGACCTGTTTTTGCATCTGTAACATGAAGGAGTTGGATAAAGTAATTACTAATTGCTCTTTCAATATTTAATTCCTTAAAACCTATAGATGTCAATTAGTTTGGAATTCTGACTGATTAGGGTTTCATTCAGGAGATTCTCCCTGCAAAGCTTTTCTGAAACCTGAATCTCTTTAATTTGTTTTGGAAAAATCCTATATCTAAACTGTTCCTGCAGCAGACCAAATTCTTGTGGCTCTTGCTCACTGTTTGTACAGAAGTGACCCTTTCTATATCACCAGTTGTGACTATCGGTCATTTCCTGTCTCCCTTGGCTGCATAATCACATTAGTTTGACTGGAAGGGCAATGTGGCCAAAACATCTTCCTTAGTCTGGCAGGAGGGTAAGGAAGCGGGGAGAGGTGGAGAGGAGAAGGAATCAACTCAGACAGTGGAGTCTGGGCTTCTTTGGATATGGTCCATCCTTACTCCAACTCCTTCCCTTTGGAGACTGCAGAAACCCCATGGAAAAGCCTGGGATGTCACTGATCTGTGATTTTCCTCTTCTATTAGGTTGCTTAGGCAAGACCACATCACCTTAAAACAGATTGTTTTGTGAACTGCTCTTAAAAAAAAAAGTTTTATTGATGCCTTTTTTTTTACACTGTAGTTATTTCCCAATCCACTCCTTTTAGCCCCTGAATTAAATCTTTTAATTTAACCCCCCCCCCAAAAGCAGGAAAGCAAAAACCACATCATAGATGGTATTTCACATTCATATTCTTAATTATCTATGCCCAGAAGTGCAAAGTACACGTCATCTTCGGTTTTTTGGATTTGCAGGAGATTGGTCATTGTAATTTATCTGAATTAAGCTGCTTTTTATCTTAATATAATCCCCATTGTTCAGATAAGGGCAGTGAGGTTTAGAAATCTTAAGTGATTTACCCATCCTCATATAGTAGAAAGTATTGGGAATGGGATTTCAGCCCAAACCTTCCTGATGATGTTCAATACTCTGTCTGGCTCACCCTTGATAGATACATACAGAATCCTGCTCCAAGGCCAATTGGCATAGGACTCTTGTTTTTTATTGGTAGAGGTGAATGTCCTTCCCTGTGTGAGGGGTAGGGTAGAGTTTGTGAGAAATGAGAACTTCAGTTCTCTGTGCATCCCCTGTGGGACTTGTCAAGTGCCAGCCCATCTTCATCATCAGGCTTCAAGTCCTCTTTAACCATTGAGTCACATTGAGTGCTTCTGGTTTTTAGCTCCTAGAGAACAGACAGAAGAGGCGACCTCAGGTTGCTGAAGGAAAAAAAAAAGCTTTGAGAAGATATGAGAAGTACTGACAGCACCTATCATGTCCATATATTCAACTTGCTACTCTGGAAACTTTGGAGATTTTCCCTTGGGTGAGATCCAGGATAATTTCTCTGGGTTGAGCTGAGTCCCTTCATTCCCAATGGAAAAACTCCTTCATGCTAAATGGTCTGGTACATGTTCTATTTCTGCTTTCTAAATTATTATGAATTGGATACATAGGTTTCTTTGCTATTTGCTATGTCTATTTAATGTGGAACTGATTTGATGGGAAAAGAGTCAAGCCTTGAATATTGAGCTTGGAGTCTCCATTACCCTCCAATAAAGATGAAATGATCAGAAATTATCCTGAACCTAGTCATATCCTCTAGACTAACAATATTTAGGAGAGAAGATAGATATAATAATAGCACAGTACTCCTTCTTTTTGAGGAAAGCAGAAGGGTCTCTGGTCCTAATTTCTGATTTCCCTTCCTGGCAGAAATGAAAGCCTCTGTTGGAGTAGAGTTGAGAGAGAACACCCTAGGGATGTCTAGTCTGCCTCCTTTTTAGTCACATTAAGGCATCAATCACCATAAATGGGGGTTCTTTACTATATATGGAAGCCTTTTCTACATATAGTATATGTCAAGAGGGACATACTACATTTACATTAACTGGATTAAAATTTAGTTATTAAGCTCATGAATGTGAGAGTTTGAGGACACTTTCAGTATCTTCAATTTTATTCTCCTTACTTTACAAAGTAGGAAACTTAGAGAAGGAAAGTGACTTGCCTACATTCTCAAAGTTAGTGGCAAGATTGGCTCTAACAATTTGACTCCTAGAGGGAGTCTTAATATTTTTCTTTCTTTCTATTTCTTTCTTTCTTTCTTTTTTCCTTCCTTTTTTCCTTCCTTCCTTCCTTCCTTCCTTCCTTCCTTCCTTCCTTCCTTCCTTCCTTCCTTCTTTCCTTCCTTCCTTCCTTCCTTTTTTCCTTTCTTTCTTTCTTTCTTTCTTTCTTTCTTCTTTCTTTCTTTCTTTCTTTCTTTCTTTCTTTCTTCTTTCTTTCTTTCTTTCTTTCTTTCTTTCTTTCTCTCTTTCTTTCTCTTTCTCTCTCTTTCTCTCTCTCTCTCTCTCTCTCTCTTTCTTTCTTCCTTCCTCCTTCCCTTCTCCCTTCCTTCCTTCACCTCCTTCCCTTCCTTCTTCCTTCCTTCTTTCCTTCCTTCCTCTTTGTGTATGTCATCACTTTGCATGTTTATGTGTATCACTTAGGCCATCTAGTGAAGCCTATGGAGCCCACCTCAGAATAAGTTTTTAAATGTATAAAATAAATGAAATTACAAAATAAATTGAAATATTGTTATACATCCATATATGTGTACATAAAACAAGTTCATGGACCCCAGCTTAAGACACTCTGTACTATAAATCCAATGCTTTCTCATTGCAATTTAAGGGAACAAACCACTTCTGGTTGAAATAAGAAAGATGTATTTTCTACTTTTTTTGTGCCTTGGTACTTGAAAAATAGCCTTGTTTTTCAAGTAGTGAGGTGGTCCTACGGTGAAGAGCATTATTCTTGGAATCAGAAAAATCTGAGTCCAAACTCCATCCCAGATATTTATTAGCTGTGTAATCCTAGGCAAGCCACTTAACCTCTGCCAGTTTCAATATCTTCAAATGTAAAATGAGAATAATAATACTACCTATTTCATGAATCATTTTGAGGATCAAATGAAATAATATATATTTAGTACTTCAAATCTTAAAGTGTTATCCTAAATGCTAACTATTGTTAGCTATTACAATAAAATAATTGATTTAAAACTAGAAGGGACTTTAGAGATAGATCATTCTCTACCCACTTCCTCACTTGTAAATAAAGCAAAACTCAAGGAAAGTAAATGATTTATCCAATGTCATACAAATGGTAAAGTCAGAATTTGAACCTATGTTGTTTAGACTTCAAATCTAGCTCTATGTTGTATATGAAAATGATCTATAACCATAACATACTAGAAGCAAATGAGCAGTCATAACTACTATCACTTATATTTATAGTTATTTTTATGCAGGCTTTGGATTTTAAAAAAAAGTCCATTGGTTTATAGCAAGAATTCTCAAACTTTTCCAACTTACAACCCCTTTTTTTGCTAGAGAAATTTTTACATAACTCTTGGTAAGTAGATATATAAAATAAGTATGCAAATCAAACACTGATGATAAATCATAATTGTGAAATTCAATTCACATTCAATTATGTGACCCCATAAAGAATTGAAACCCACAGTTTAAAAAGCTTTGGTTTATAGGACATAGATTTGCATGAGCTTAAATTCAATCATAGGAAGATGATCATTGCAGTGGAAACCAGAATTAGGAGCAATAAGCAGAAATCTCAAGGGACCAGATTTTGTCTCAAAATAAGAAAAATCTTCTTAATTATTAGAGCTGTTTAAAAATGAAACGGACTAGGGTAGCTAGGTGGCCCAGTGGATAGAGCACTAGCCCTGAAGTCAGGAGAATCTGGACTCAGATACTTCACACTTCCTGGCTGTGTGACCCTAGGCAAGTCACTTAACCCCAATTGCCTCAGTTAAAAAAAAAAAAAAAAAAGGAATGGACTGAATTCCCCATCCTTGGAAGTGTTTAAGCTTAGATCAAACAACTATTTGCTGGGAAGATTGTAGTGAGGATTTCTTCTTCAGATATAATCACTTGATCTAGATTAACTGTGATCAATTCCGTTAAAATTCTGCAAATTTATATTAAGTGCCTACTATTTGCAAGGCATAGTGCTAGATGCTGGGATTATAAAGACAAAACTGTCAGTCCTTGCCTTCAAGATGTTTACCTTGTTCCCTTCCAATTCTGAGATTATAAAATAATCTACAAACTCAACAGTCAACTAAAGAGATTTGATTTATTTACTTTTTTCTAGATTGAAATTTCAGGACTCATGGAATTAACTGGAGGCACTAGGATCTGACAGCTAAGGTTTTTTGGAGGCAGCATAAAAGTGGATCCTCTCTCTGAATCTCTAGTCCTCCAGCTACTCAGTGTTCTGAAAGTGGGAAGAACTGATTACCAGATACTGATGTGGACATGCCAAGAGGAAGATGTGTGTCAAAACTCTAATTAGGGAACCAGAGGATAAAAAAGTGAGGATCCTCAGTCACCAAATCACCAAGTGTAAAGAGAAGTCCCAGGAGGAAATTCTGTATCATCAGGATAGAAAAGACTCAGTCAGCTGGGGACTGGTCGTAGAGGGAATGCTCAGAGGCAATTGATCTGGGTAGTGTCTCTCCATTCTATCCTTCCTTTTGAAGACTTTGCTCCCTCACACCTATAGCTCTTAAAGTGTCTTGATAAGTCTGAAATTTAACAGATTTAAGCTTCTGTTAGAAATTGAGATGTTATACAGAAGTTCACTAAATAAAAAGAAAAATATCCTACTGGTTAGTATTATGCAGAAGTGGGTTAGGTCTCCTGAGAGGAAATATTAAAGGTCATTGATTCCAGGGCTTCTTAAACTTTTCCCACTCCTTATTCCTTTTTGCCTGAGAATTTTTTATGTGACTCTGGGTATATAGATATATAAAATAAGTACGCAATTCAAACATTTCCTGATAATAAATTATCATTTCACCCAACTTTCAATTACACAATTGTGTGATCCCGATGCACAGTTTAAGAAACTTTGATCTGTTCCAACCCTTTCATTTTATAGATAAGCTAAAACTCAACCAAGTGAATTGGCCCAGGGTACATGGTTAGTAACTTACGGAGCTGTGTTTTAACTTTAGGCTTTTTGATTCTTCCAAATCCAGAAATCATCCTGCTACATGACATTGCTTCTCAATAAATTATTATGATAATTTGTAATAATAAAAATAAAGCACACTGAACATCATATTAGCTCTAACCATTCTATAATACTGCTTATGATCAAATGTCACACTGGAGTTGAGGAAATCCTAGTCTATGGCTGGGTATCCTTTCCTGCCTCAAGCAATTGAAGCCTAAGTAAATAAGAAAATTCAGATCCAAATGTAATTTGTTACCTGACATGGTGGCAGAATGGGATTTTCTGGTTAATAAAATATTAATATGAATGTATATATGTGTATATTCATACACATGTATATATACATTTATATACACATATATTTATCTAAATACATACATATATGTTAGTATGTCACAAAAGTCTTAGGGAATTTGTAAGTGTTAATAGCTCAGACTCTAAGACTTAAAAGTATTTGTTCTAGCCACCAAAAGATTTTTGGATAACCCTATATTATCCTAGCATAGAGTACCACTTTTCAAATAATTAGATCTCAGTAAATTGCATTTAATGTAGAACCTATTCTATACATAATCTTTTGTTGGTGATTCAGAGGGTCTTTAGAGTTCTGTTTTGGGTCAGGATGATATGTTTTTATTTTAATAAGAAAACTTAAAATAGGCTGTTGAATCACAAATTCTCATTCTCAGGTTACTATATAATGGAATTGACCATAACTAAAATAGCTACCATGAACTATGTGAGCCACTAAAATCCATTCTCTGTTCAGAGTTTTTTTTTTTTTTTTTGTATCACTCTCTTTTTTTCTTCCATGCTATGAAAGAATTACATTCTTTAGTGTCATCTTTTATAGATAGTGTTTCTAATAATCAGGAACTCCTTCTTGAGCCATCCCACCTCAACCCCATCCCACTTTCCTGCTACTTCTATAATATCTAAAATCAGTTCTATTTTGATGAAATTTGAATAGGAGAGTTTGGGAAAATAGATTAAAATTTTAAAAAATGCTTATGGAATTGAATTAAGAAGAGGTAACAATGATTTTTTGTATGAGGCCTTTGGAAGAACCATAGCATTTAGAAACAGAATTCAGCTCAATTCAGAGAAATCACAGATTTAGAGCTGACAGAGACCTTTTTATTCAAGCCCTTAATTTTATAGGGGAGAAAACAGAGGAGGAAAAGGGATTTGCCCATGATCACCAAAGCTGTGAAAGCCATTAAATGGAATTTAGGTTTGTCAAGCTCAGCTGTTTTGTTACTGTACCAGCCTTGTCCTGAGCATGTAGTAGATGTCTATAGTATCCTAGGAACTATGTTAGATATTTGGGGATAGAGAAGCAAAAGCATCATAACCTTTGCCTGAAAGGACTTCAGAGTTCATATAATTTAACCCATTATTTTATAGATGAAGAAACAAATCTTCAATAGATCAGAAGTTCATAGTCTGATATTTAGCATACTTTATGTCCTGTGAAAAGGACATCAGAGACTGGCATAATAGAACATTGTAAAGGTCATAAGGGTAAAGATTAAAAATATTATTTTATATATTCACCAAATAAACATTCCTTTTGTCTATCGGGTTTGTAGGTTGTTCCTACAATTAGAATGTTTTCTCTCTTTTTTTGCTTCAAAGTGCAGAAAGCATCACTTTCTTGATCCCCTGATTATTAGTGTTCTCCCCAATTATTTTGTACTCTCTTTTTGCATATTTTGCATATTGGCTAATCTATGGAGGTTTAGGTCCTTTCTTCCTTGCTTCCCCCAGAAAACTGTAAGCTTCTTGAAGGCAGGGACTTCTTTTTTTTTTTTTTTTTGTTTTATGAACTCAGAGCTTATCTAATTATCTCAATAAATTGGACGCTTAACAAATTAAGTTGGGAGGAAACTCTTCCTGTCTCTCTAAAATGGTGTGGCTTTGCTTGTTTTTTGGAAACTCTAAAAAAAGAAAAAAAAGTCTTTTCTCTTACAATGTTTGATATCAATATAAAATCCCCTAAAAGCAATTTTATAACCCCAGAAAGAGACAGGCAGGGAAGGAGTCCTCATAAACCTGTAGCAGATATTCCTGATAAAAGACATCCAGGAAACACAGACTTATTTCAGCTTCTAACAGACTTTGCATTGAAACATCATCTTGATCTTGTCTTGTTCAACATATTTACCTTGGGTCAATATACTTGGGTTATTCATTTCAAGACAAGTCAGTACTGTGCAACTTCTGACTTTCTCAACAAATATCTGGGCTAGACAGGTATTTTTTATGTTAAACAAATTTTTGTTTTCTTTTTATGATTTGGCCAAAAGTCCTTGAGAGGTTTTTCCCTTTATGTAGTTTTGTTTATCTTAGTTTCCTCATAATGATGTCAGAGTTTTCATGAATTTTAACTTTTTTTTCTATGTTTTTTTTTTTTCAGAGATTTTACTCTCTTGTTCAGAAATTTTGGGCAATTCACTTTTATAGAGAAGACAGGATCCAAGATTCTTATCTAGGTATTCATGGCCCTCCTATTCTAGCCCCAAAGTACCCAGCATATCTGAGTCACTTTAGACTCAGTTTCCTCATCTCTAAAATGAGGTGAGATAAGATGATATCTAAGATCATTCTTCAAAAAGTAAAAAGCTGGTGAGGGAAGCAAATGTTTGTGCTGAAGCTGATTTTAATACATAAGGAAGAAGTAAAAATGCTATGAACTTTGTCCAGGAGTGGGAGGAGTGAACACCTCATCTTTGAATTCTAGATAGAGAAGACAAAGAAAAATAGGCAGATAATGTGCCCTAGCTTTTGGGAAAGGGAATTCCAAGGATCAGTCAACCAATAAGCATTTATTAAATGCCTATTTTATTCCAGGCACTGTACTAAGGCAAAAGATAGTCCCTGACTTTGAAGAATCCTCAATCTATTGGGGGGAAGGAGGAAGGAGGAAAGATAATACATAAATGAACATGTACAAATAAGCTACTTCAGTATAAGTAGGAAACCATTACCAGAAAGAAGTCACTAAAATTAAGAGGAATTGGGAAGACTTCTTGTAGAAGGTGGGATTTTAGGATTCTGAAGATTATATAGAATTTTGTACCATGAATCCACCATAGGAAATGTTCTAAGATTATGTAGAATCCCATAGTCTAAAATCAGCTGGAGAAATACATCCAAAGGGATTATGGAAAGCTTTCAAGAATGAAATTCTGAAAATGCAAGTATAATTCCATTGAGGAATAACAGAAAGATCCATATAAAGAGACTGATGAAAATGCATGGCATAAATTGACTTAGATTTTTAAAAGTCATTAAAAAAAAAGATGGAAGCAAAGGCAGATATCACAATATTGATTCAAAATAAGGGATACGTCCTTTAAATATGGTATGAATTCATAATGGGTTAAAGACTCCCCCAAAAGTAGTCATTAATAGGTGGAGGTCAAGTAGAGTTATAGGACTTACATATTTATATGTAAGTTTCAATTTATAGATAAGAAAACTGACACTAAAGAATTTAAGTGACTTTCCCAAAGTCAAAAAGATAGCAAGCAGAAGAAATAGAATTTGAACCCAGGTGCATTAAATTTAGTTTATTCCACTGCTGGAACTCACCACAGTCTTCCATTGGGCAGAACTATTATTTACACATCTTTGCATGTTTTACAAAGTCAACAAAGATTTATTAAGTACCTACTAAGAGTCAGGTTTTGTGCTGAGCACTGGGGTTAAAAAGAAACACTAACATTGTTTTCTCCCAAGGAGTTCACATTATAATGGAGAGGCAACATGCAATATATAGATTCATACATAAAAGCATGCATATAGAATTGTCTATGTGTGTTTACACATACATATATATGAAAAAATATATGTATATTTTATATATACATATATATACATACATATATATGTATATATAAAATCTATACACACACACAGACAAATTCACATACAAATGTTGGTTGATTGGTGTTGTACATGAAATAGGATTTTAGCCCCTATTTAAAGGGAATTCTCTTTCCCTAAATTCTCTAAATACAAATAGTGTGTATATGCACATGTATATGTGAATGTATATGCATATGTATATATATGTTATATATGTTATATATGTATATATATACATATATGTATATGTGTGTGTATATATATATATATATATATATATATATATATATATATATATATATACATATGTAAGAAATTGGAAGTAATCTCAGAAAAAGGAAATTATCAAGGAGAAAGCAACTGGGAAAAACGTTTTGCAGAAGGTGAGATATATAATCTGAATCTTGAAGGAAACAAGGAAAAGCAGGAAACATAGTCAATGAGGTCACACTTACAAAGAATGGGGCCACTAAATTCTATCTAAGAATTTCTGTGGTCTGCATTTTGACAAAGAAAACAACATATTAACATTACCTATCTCCTATTATATTTTTATTTATTTTGTTAATTATTTCCCAATGACATTTTAATCTGTACCTGGCTTTTATTGGGAAGTGCTGCTTTATAGTTTAGCCTTCTGGTTGTGTTTTTAAACACCTCTGGCATGAATGAGAAAGGGGAAGTGTTACAGGCATAGGAAATAGTCAATGAAAAGTCATAGAAATGGGAGAAGCAGCAAGAGGGCCAGTGCTGCTGGATTATAAATTACATAAAAAGTAGCATAATGTAGGAAGGGGTCAAGCTGTGAGGGATTTTCAAAGTCAAAGACTTCTACTGACCTTGGAAGCAAAAGGAAGCCACTGGAGTTTATTAAGTAGGAGAGTGACCTAGTGAGACCGCTGGGCTTTAGGAAGATAACTTTGGCATCTGGGAGTAGGGCTTGGGGAGGATATGGGAATAACTGTGACAGGTAGACCAACCAGAAGTTTATAGCAATAGTCTAGGTGTTGAAAACTGTACAAACAGAGAAGAGAAGGAGATTCTATGAAAGATGTAAAGATAGATATGACAGGTATTAGCAATGGATTAGATATATGGGGTGAATGTAAATGAGGAGTGAAGGATGGCACTAAGTTTATGGGTCTGAATGACTGGCAGGATGGTGGTGTCCTTAGTAGTAATAGAAATAGAAATCCTAAACTCCTGTCTTCCTACTCCATCAAAATCCCAACAACTTATTGCATGATAAAGCATCATTTTTTTTTAAAGAGGGATCTTAGAAGTTACCTAGTATATTCCTCACTTCATAAGTTGAGAATTTGAGTCACAGAAACATTAAATAAAGTCCCCAAATTACACAGATGTTAAGTGACAGTACCAGGATTTTCCCTAGGAATTATAGGCCAAATTCAGAATTCTTGCCATATCTGAGGTATTCTAACATTGAGCCTTTTTTTCCTGAGTGGATTGGGGTGAATGGGGGTTGATTGACTGCCTGTGAAAGATTCATCAGGAGTCCTTTTCCCGAGTCTTTCTGGAATTTTTTCCACTTTGGAAAGCCGGAGTAGTGGTGCCAGTGGGGATGTCTGGATGTTGCTGGAACCGAGATAATCTCCACACTGTCAAAAACAAGCTCAACATATGACCCTCAGCCAGACAAGAGAAAGGCAGACCTTGAATCACAACCTCATGGTGAATTTCAATATTATCTGCCTCTGAAAGGTTATTCAAAATTGTGTTTGTGTGTGTTTTTCCCCTTTCTCTCCTACATGCCTGGGATATGGCCTTGTCTGGTGCAATTTATTGTTTTCAATGTCTGCTCTTTGGCATTTGGATGTGTTTTGTTTCTGAAAGTATAAAAATAGAAACAGTCCTTGTGT
Source organism: Antechinus flavipes (assembly GCF_016432865.1). NCBI lineage: Eukaryota > Metazoa > Chordata > Mammalia > Dasyuromorphia > Dasyuridae > Antechinus > Antechinus flavipes. The sequence goes on from NC_067398.1 coordinate 621,905,478, forward strand.
GAGCTGAGGAACCTGAGGTCTTGAAAGGTTTTCAGTGAAATTATAGAAGGGGATTTTGGAGCCACAGTGGTTTATATAACATTCAATCAGTCATTTGACAACCAACCAATCAATAACCACTTATTAAGAGCCTCCTTTGTGCTAGGCACAGTGCTAAACATCAGGGAGGAAATTACAACCAAATGGTCTGGTCAGGAAAGAGTGTTCTCTGCTAGTTGACTTTTAATCTAGAGTTGAGGAGAGAGGGAAAGGAGATTCTTGTCTCAGGGAAGGGCTCAGACAGCCACTGAAGACTCTTTCAGGTTCTAAAATGCTGTGTTTTGAATGGAAAAACAATCCATCCCTCAAACTTCATATCCTTTTCCCTCAATGTCCCTATAAATGCCTTCCAGCAATTATATGTCTTAGTCGGGAGTGAGGAGCTACCCTGGAAGGAGCAATTGGAATAACCAGGAACTAGGAGAGTTGAAACCTAAATGAGACTGATTTGTTGTTGAGTTGTAGACTTTTTGTGACTCCATTTGGGGTTTTCTTGGCAAAGATATTGAGGTGGTTTTTCATTTCCTTCTTCTGCTCATTTGACAGATAAGGAAACTGAGGCAAACAGGGTTAAGTGACTTCCCCAGGAACACACTGTTAGTAGGTGTTATTGACTCCAGACTCTATTCATTAAGCCCCTAGAGATTCAGGAAAGAATACATAAGCAGGTGTCCTCCTTCTATAATATTATAGCTTTGTCATCTTGGAGTAGGTCAAGCAAAGTCTTTGACCTTCTGGATTTTCTTTGTGTGTGGGGGACTCAGGGTCATAGGATTTGGAACTAGAAGAGTCCTGTAGTGGTCCAGCCAATAGAGTGTTAGAGCTGCAGTCAGGAAGATAGGAATTCAAATCCAACTCAGAGATATTCAGGGGTTTTATGGAACTAGTCAAGTTACCCAACCTCTGTCTTGCCTCAATTTTCTCATGGATAGAATGAGGTTAATAATTATACCTATTTCCCAAGGCTAAAATAGGATATTATTTGTAAAGTGCTTTGAAAACCTAAAAATGCCATAGAAATTCTAGTTATTGTGTTGCTCTTCACTCTTCATAAGTTGATATTCTTTTGCATAATTTTTTGAATATTCATGTCATCCAGTACCACAGTAAAATTCCATTACATTTATATGGCAACATTTTTCAGAAACCATTGATATTCATATACTATTTTTCAGTCATCCACTAATTGATGGGTATAGTTCTTTGCCATAAGAAAAAAAATGCTACTATCAATATTTTTAAACAAATTATCTTTCTCTTTGTCTCTGAACCCCTCCCCCCTTTGTATCTCTCTGTCTGTGTCTTTGTCTCTCTCTCTCTCTCTCTCTCTCTCTCTCTCTCTCTCTCTCTCTCTGTTTCTGTCTCTATCTCTATCACTCACTAATTTGAGTGTAGCTCTAAATTGTTTTCCAGAATAGTTGGAACAATGCATGATTCCAACAACATATTACTATTTTAGTATTGCTCCAGATTCAGTGCTCTATTACCTAGCTCCCCAAAGCTCACCTCAGCTCCTTCTGACAACAGTTGAATGTAAGAGAATTTCATCAGTAAATTTTATTCCACTCTTTGTGGTTCTATTTGGAGTTTTCTTGGCAAAGATGCTGGAGTGATGTGTCATTTCCTTCTCCAGCTCATTTTACAGATGAGGAACTGAGACAAATGAAGTGACTTATCCAGAATCATACAGCCAGTGAGTGTCTGATGCCAAATTTGAACTCAAGGAGATGAATTTTCCTAACTCCAGGTCAGACACTATAACCACTACACTATTTTATCTTCTTTTAATCTTCATTATTTGTCTTTGTTTTGTCTTACCCATAAAAGATTTTTTAATTTAAAGAAATGACTAGCAACTGATTTTTCCCCATATCTCTATCTCTGTGTCATTGTCTCTCTTTATCTCTATCTGTTTCTCTCTGTCTGTCTCTGTCTGTCTCTGACTATCTCTATCTCTATTTCTCTCACTCTGTCTGTGTCTCTCTCTCTGTGTTTCTGTCTTTGATTTTCTCTTTTTTTCTCCCTCACTCTCTTCTTCTCTCCCTTCTTCTTTTCTTCCCTCCCTCCTTCCCTTCTCCCCTCTTTATCATTTCAACTTCACTTAATTCTATACTGAATTGTAGGGTAATCAGTAATGACCCCTCCAATGGCCTTCTCTTTTTGAAGACCTTTGTTTATTCTTTGAGGATTAATAAAGGTGCTATATAGTGATCTTTTCCAAGTTCTCAGCATTGCTTTTTTTTTTTTATTTGTTTTTGGCCATACTTTCCTTTGCACTTTGGTACGACTGATCCTGCTTTATTGTGGGTTTTGTGTGTCCCTCTAAATGCCTGACTTCCCCACATCAAGAGCTTCTGCTATGCCTCTTGTAGATATTAGAGTATATTATTTAGGAGATACAACTTGGGCACACTTCCTTGGAGTCATAGCCATTCTTAAAAACCTCACAATTTATAACACATCAAAAGAGAGCCATGAAACACGTGTATGACTTGAAATCTGGCACTCAACTGATAGAGACTTATATAACCAAAGGTGGGGAAACCAGCTCAATCCTGTTTCATCTGGTCAAGGTCAGGTGTTCTGAGTCAGCCTAGTATTAACAGAAGCATACATACATACCTGAACTGTTGTTGTCACAGAATAAAAACATATCAAAATCATTGCTTGTCTCAAGTAATTTGCACGAGTATACAGAAATACCTATACAATCTTATCTGATATATGCATTTAAAAGGTACACAATAAAATGCTATGTGGGATAGAGGGAAAAGGTCATTATTAATTTGGGGTGTTGGAGAAGGTTGTAGAGAGAAAATGGCATTTGAATTGGGCTTTAAAGGATGGATAAAAATTTGAGAAACAGAAAAGTGAAAATAGAAACATGGTAGAGTAGAAGTATTTTCCCTGGTCCTAGAATCTGGGCTCAAATCCTACATCTGATGTTTAGTACCCGTATGATTTTGGACAAATCATTTAATTTCCTTGAGAGTGGGAGTGGAGTTGAACTAGATAAGCTCAAAGTCCTTTCTGAGATCCTGATCTCAGATCCTGATCTTGAGATGTATGTTTATGTTACATTCTAGGCATATGGACAAGTATCATCAAAGGTAGTAAAACGCAGGACTTGTGGAAGCTAAAGCTGAATAGAGCAGCTGAGGAGGATACTAGTATATAGAGAATATTATGAGAGAAAGATGGGATCAGATACTGGAGTAGAGCCTTTAATGCTGGGGTCAACGCTTGAAGTTACTTAGCAGTTAGGAGGCACAGAAGACTTGAACAGAGGGACATGGTTTGGCTCTCTCTTCAGTTCTGTAAGCATAATCAACTAACCAATAAGTATTTATTGTGCCCATCTTCTCTGCTAGCTACAAAGTGGGGGATACAAAGAAATATTTTAAAAGTTTCAAGAGTTATAGTTTCTGGGTAATTTAATCATTTAATTTATAAGGCTGAATTGTTTATTAACAAAAGGATAGGCATTTGGCTATCTTTTTTAGACCAAAGATTTCTCATGGAGGAGAGTTCACAGTTTATATGCTGGTGGAAGAGTAGATGTTCCCCAGGTAGCAATCAACTTTGGTTAACAATAATTGAGAAAATGAATATTACAATGAGAAGGTGGGCTATATTACAATGAGGGTCTTGGAGTACGTGACTTGGATCACCCAAATCTTGGTCAAAGAGACTTATCAATTTCCGTATCACCTGTTTGACAAAAGGGAGGATTCACATTTTCCCAGACCTGTCTGAGCAAACACAATAAGCAGGAATGCACCCATTAGCTCAAACTTAGAATTTCTTTTACTGTCTTTGATTAGATCTCAGCCATCCTGACAGGGCAAATGTTTTAGAAAGATTTCCCACACTGGTTGATTTCTGGATGAAGAAGTAGAAAAGGGAAAAACCTTGGTATCGATAAAATAATTAGTTATTAATATAAAAGAGAATTAATAATTTCTCACAATAGTTCCTGCCCTCATGGGACTTACAACTCATGGGGTGACAAGTCATTAAATAAGATGTTTTAAAGATAAGCCAGAATAAAATAATGTTCCTTATACATTATTAACTACATAGTAAAGATTTGTTATCATGGTAAAAGTGAATCTATAGTAAGAAGATCTGGGTTTAAATCACAGTTCTCTCACTTACTACCTGTGTAGTAAAACAAAGGACTTGGAGCTAGTGATTCCTAAGATTAGATCACCAGACCTGGAATCCAGAAATTTAAGATCAAATTGGTCTCACATATTAGCCATGTGGTTGCGCAAGTCACGAAATTCCCGTCTACCTCAGTTTCTTTAAATGCAAAATAGAGATAATGATAGTATATACCTGTCAGGGTTATTGTGATGCCAAATTGAATTAATATTTGTAAATCACTTTCCAAACCTTAAAACCCCATATAAAAGCTAGCCATGATATTGTACTATTGATAATTTTAAATAATATTAACAATGGTTATTATCTAAAGTGTTTGTTGTTCTAATCTTATGAAAGGACAAGAATTTAGGAGGGAAAATTATTACTTTGAATTTCTTGGAGGAGAGCTTGACTAGCCCTTTAAAGATGGGTAATATTTAAAAAGCTGGAGGAAATGGGAATGAACATGAAATGCAACAAAAGCCATTATTCTTGTATAATTTCTCTTCTTATTTTCCATTCGGGATTCTTTAATCTGTTACTGAGCTCCTTAACATATGAACAATCACTTTAGTACATCTTAATTTTTTTTCTCTCCTCTCCAATCTGCATTTGCCTACTTTAAGCTTTAATTCCTATTATCTGTATATTTCCTTTGCAGAGAAATTAGACTACTTCTATGCTACCCCAGCCTCTCTTGGAAATAATACAAGCATATGGTCCTTCAAATTTTGTCTCATGGGGTGCAATCTCTAGATAATATAATTTATATTTGCAAATATGTAAATCACTTAATAGAAAACATCTTACATATATAATCTCATTTGATCTTTGCAATAACCCCATGAGATAGGTAGAACAAGTGTTAGCCCCATTTTATTGTTGAAAAAATTGAGATTCATGTTAAATAATTGATCAGAGACTTGTGTCTCCTGACTTCACTTTACCACAATGCCAGTTTTTAAGATTTAGAACATGAAAGGTTAAAACAGTATATGAAAGAAAGGGGTGGAGCCCCAAACTCTAGGGTATAGTCTTGTGTCAGTTATCTGTCTCATTGGAGAGAATATTAGCATGGATAGTGACAAACTTTCCCAAAAGCATGACTGGGCTTCAATTCAATTCAATAAATATGTATTAAGCACCTATTTTATGTTAGACATTGTGCTAGTCAATGGTAATAAAAAGACAGAAATGAAAATAATGTCTGCCCTTCAAAAGCATAATTCTTCTGAATAACATGAGAATAATCTACATTTCTAACATACTCAATTTTTTTCAATGAACTTTTACATCCAAATTTTTTTGTTTCCATTTTAGCTCAAAAGAAACCTGTGAGGCAGAGAGTATTATTATTCCAATTTGATTGATTGTGACCCGAAGCGTAGAGAGGTGACTTTCTTATGGTTATGGTTTCAAGGCAGAACTGGGGCAAGTTTCCAGGACTCCTAACACTTGGCCCACTGGTTTTTCACTAGATGCCTGTTTTATGTTCCCTGTTTCATTTACTTATTTATTTGTTTTATTATTATTTTTTTAATCATTTGCTGTGGGCTCAGTGTTGCTGGGTTGTTTGAACTAATTTAATTGATGACATTTTATTGTACAGTCTTCTCTGCCAGCTTCCAAGAACAAGCACAATTTTACAAAACTAAGATACAGGCCAAAGCAATCCATTAACATTTTGCATATTTGGGGGATGGGTGAGAGGGAAAGGGAAAAGAGAAAGGAAGGAGAAAAGAGGAAACAGGAAGTAGATGGAGAAAGGAAAAGGGAAAGAGAAGAAGGAAGAGAGGGAGAGAGGGAGAAAGGGAAAGGAGAGTAGAAGGAAGAGGAAAAAATGAGGAGGGAAGGAAAAAAGAAGGCATAAAGAACTTAGGGTAGAAGGGAGAAAAAGAAGGGGAGGGAGAGGATGAAGTAGAAGGAAGTTAGCCAATAAGCACTTCTTAACTGTTTGCAGGGGGCTAGACACTGAGTTAAATGCAGGGAATATAAAGAAAAGCGAAAATATGGATTATGCTCCCAAAGAGCTGATATTTTAATGAAGGAAACAATAAGCAAATCACTATGTATATAGAGTGTGTGTGTGTGTGTGTGTGTGTGTGTGTGTGTGTGTGTGTGTGTTAAATGGAAGGTAATTTTGGAGGGAAGATCCTAGAATTTCGGGGCAGGGGAGAGGGAGGAAGGAGAGCATAAAAACGTAAGAGAGAGAAGAATGAAGGAGACCTCAAAGAAAGTAGAGGGAGAAAAAGGAAGGAAAAGAGGGAGGGAAAGAAGAAGGGAGGGAAAAGATGGCAGAAATGTAAGAGAAAGGATTTTAAATGGAGGAGGAAAAGAGGAAGCAAGAGGAAGAAGATAAAAAAAAAAAGAAGAGGGCAGGAGGAAAGAAATGGGAGAGATAGAGAGAGGGAAGAAGTAATAGAAGAAAGAAGGGGAGAATTGAGGGGAAAAGGTGAAGAAGGAAAAAGAGAAAACGGAAGAATGCGGAGGGGAAAAGGAAGAATAGGGAGAAGTTAGTTTTTTTTTTTGGAAGACATTTGTCATTTCAAGAGAAGGCTGGCTGCCTTCCCAATCCAATCATTGTGAGCAGCAGGAGCTGGAGAGAACATTGTTTCAGCTGCCTCTCCATTATCTGCCGCCTCTTCCCGGCCGGGGCCGGGGCTCCGGGCACCCGGCACGCGCCCATCTCCCAGGTTGTCATAGCGCAGCCCCAGATGTAGCTCAGCGACTGTCCGCGCGGCCAGCAGCCGGGGAGGGAGGGCAGGCGCCGGCCCGCGCGCCGGGAGGGAGGCAGCACAGCTGGAGTTTATCGGTGTGAGTCTGTCAGGTGTAACAGGCTAAAATGTGTTTTTTTCTTTTTCTTTTTTTTCATCCCGTGCCACTGGCTGCTTTCTTGACTTCAAAGCAGGAACAAGCCGCCCTGGAACACAGCGACCTTTGGCACAATTTCCCTCTCCCGTTCCCTCCCGAGTGGAGAGCGCTTGGCTGAAGAGTGAGAAAAAGCCCAGCCAGCGCTGCTTGGCGACCTCCCTGACCCGGGAGGGAGGCTGCTGATTTCCCCTGAGCTGGAGAAAAGCCGCAGGCAGGTGGTGGCTACACACGTTAACTCCTACCTTCAGGGGGGCGCAACGGATCCGCGGAAGCGGGATTGGATTTCACCCGTGCCCCTTTGTACTTGATATTTGGTATTTTAGAAAATGGTGTGTAATCGGATCAGAGCCTCCCCTCCTGAGACCTGAGCTGAACCTGCCCTTGGGAGGGACCTGGAGGGAGAAGTGGGGGCTTTTTACAAGGGTGGTCAAGTGGCTGGCTCAGGAGCAGGGAGCTAGGGGCCAGGTTCGCCAGCGCGGCTGGCTTTCTGGGCACGCTGACCACCAGGGAAGCACTTCACTCATCTCTGCTTTAATTCCATTCTCTCTGTAGTGTTTGGCTTTTTTTTTTTTTTTTTTTGCTCGAATTTGCAAAAGGGGTTGAGATTGGCAGGCCTAAGACATCAGTAAAAGGCAGAAAAATGATTTACTAAAGATGAAAAGCAGCATGGAAATTAATTTTTTTTTATTTTATAAAAACAACTTTTAGGATTTATTTTCTCTCTTTTTTAAAAACCTCCTTCCTTCCCTTCACCTTTCACTCTCCAAGAACATTTGCACATTTGACACCTTTGGAAAATTCCTTTTGTGTCTGGCAAACAGTAGGCATTTAACAATTGTTGATTGAAGCGAGGTGACACCGAGGATAGAGCACCAGCCCTGAAATCAGGAGGACCCGAGTTCAAATATGATCTCAGACACTTAACACTTCCTAGCTGTGTGACCCTGGGCAAGTCACTTAACCCCAATTGCCTCAGGGGAAAATTTTTTTTGATTGACCACTCCGTCATACAACAACAGAATAACTGATTGTATGATCTTGGAATCTCTGAGTCAGGGTTTTCTCACCTATAAAAAGGTAGGGGTAGAATAGATCATCTTTAGGGTTCCCTCTGAGACTCTCCATTCTTAGGTTTCTTTAAACTTTAAGTCTATGTTCTAAGGTCCCTTCCAGCTCAAATATTTTATGATCTTTAGCTTTCTGTTTTCTCTGGTTTTCTTTAAGACTCAACTCAAATCCCACTTTCCACAAGTGACTTTTCATTTGTGCCCCTGCTTCCAAATGTTTTTATTTCTGTGATTACTTTCTAATACATTTCTTATACTTGCACAGTTATTTTTTCATATTGTCTTTCCTATTAGAACACTAGTTCTTCGAGATGGTGTTTTTGCCCTTCTTTGTTTTTGTCCTTCTTTGTATCGTGAGGATTTAACACAGCACCAAAAAACCATGTGGTACAGTTTGTGTACCTCTTGTGTAACTCTTTGTGATCCCATTTGGGTTTTTCTTGGCAAAAATATTGGAGTGGTTTGCCATTTACTTTCTTAGTTCATTTCACAGATGAAAAAAATTGAGGTAAACAGGGTTGTCAGCATCTCATGAGTATTACATCAGATTTGAATTCAGAGTTTTGCTGAGTAGAAGCCTGGGACTCTCATCCATTATAACACCTACCTGCCTCATAATATAAGAGCTTAATAACTTCTTGTTGACTTAATATTGGTTCTAATATTCTGTTTTAAGGACTCACCCAGCTTGAACATTTTTCTGATTCTAATTTATGATAATGGGGGCAGGGTTGAGAGGAGGTACCGAGTGTTCTGCTGTTTCTACTCTTTCCTTTCCTTCTTATTATTGTTCTTAAGCAGCAATCCATTACCAAATAGATCCAGGAGATCAGAAGATCATGTGTGTAAGAGACCTGGAAACTGCAGAGCTATAACTAGCAATTTTTGTGTCTGAGGCCAAATGGAACAAAGGCATATTGATTAATGAAGAGTGAAGAACAACACAACAACTAGCATTTCTATGGCACTTTCAAGTTTTCAAAGCATTTTACAAATAATATCCTATTTTAGCCTTACAACAACCTTGGTAAGTAGATACAATTATTAGCCTCATTATAGCCATGAGAAAACTGAGGCAAGACAGAGGTTAGATGATTTGACTAGTGCTCCATAATTCCTAAGTAGATTGGAGATGGATTTGAATTTATATTTCCTTGACTTCAGCTCTAATAATCTATTGGCTGGATCACTACAGGACTCTTCTAGTTCTAAATCTTATTACCCTGAGTCCCACAATTCCACCCCCTCCACTTCTCCCCCCCCAAAAAAAAACCCAACAAAAAACACAACAACAAAACTCCAGAAGGTCAGAGAGTTTATTTGATCTACTCCCAGGGAGTACATTATAGAATGGGAACACCTAACTAGAGCTATCTATCTACACATATATATGTATATATACACAAAGACATATATGTATGTGTATGTATATATGGAACAAACTCTAGTTGGGATAAAGGACACAAAACAGATCTTTTATTCAGTTGGGGGTAGAGTAGTTCAGAGTTAGGGGTTTTGCTTGGACAAGGTCAAGGGTCAGGCCAAGAACAACTGACCTGGGGCGTGGCCATCTTGCCATCACCATCTTGCCATTTCCCTTTTTGAATAATTATTTCTTTCTAGCTGCATGTTAAATTCAATTATTTCCATATTGATGAGGGTCTGAAAATGCTGTCAGCACCTCCTCTGAATTCTGACACCCTGGGGAAAGCTGTAGTCACCCTGACTGAATTGTGAATTTGGGGGTGGAGGTGGGGACTGTTGCCTGGTGAGCCATTATGTGAGGCAATGGTAGAAAAGACCAAAGGGAGAAATTCTGTCAAGATGCCCTGAAACTTAGCTTCCACACCATGGAATCTGGTCTTGAACAGCTGAAAAATAGTCACTTGAACAATGTGTCTTAGTGTGCAAAATGGACAGTCTTTGGACCCCAAAGGCTTCTAATTTATCCTGGACACTAAGACACAAAATAGTGAATGATTATCAGATCTCTAAATGAAACTGTAAACTAAAGGGTAGTGTTTCTGGGCATGGGTTATTTGTGTATGCTTAAAAATGGAAGAATTAAGTCTATTTCTTTTTCCTCCATCTCTTTTTTAAACTATGGTTTATTATTTAAATTTTAGTTTTTTAATTGAACAAGAATTTATTTTCTTTCCTTCCCACCTCTGCCCCCACTGGGAAAAAGAAAAACAAAATCCTTGAAACAAATATACAGTCAAGCAAAAAAAAAAAAAATTCCCCTATTTGCGTAATGAGTCCCTGTTCATTTCTTTTGTGCCTTTTTAAAACCCTTTCCTCTCTTCCATCTAATATCAATTACCCACCATTACCATTGAATGTAGTTCCCTATTTTTGATGATGTGCCCTTTAAAAATTTTTTTTAGCTTTTCTTTTTTTAATTTAAGCTTTTTATTTTTCAAAACATAACATACGGATAATTCTTCAACATTATCCCTTGCAAAACCTTATGTTCCAATTTTCCCTCCCTTCCCCCACGCCTTCCCCTAGATAGCAAGTAGTCCAAAATATGTTAAACATGGTAGAAATATATGTTAAATATAATGTATGCATACATATTTATACAATTATTGTGCTGCACAAGAAGAATCAAATCAAACCAGTAAAAAAAAAAGCAAAAAAGAATGCAAAAAGAGTGAGAATGCCACATCGAACCCACTATCCTCTCTTTGGGTGTAGATGGCTCTCTTCATCACTGAACAATTGAAACTGATTTGAATCAGAATTGAATCAGAATATGTATTCTAATATGATCTGTTGACTTGAAAACAATTCATTCCCCCCCCCCCCAGCCATTTGCATCTTTTACCCCAAAATACCCAATAAGAACATTCAGCATAATGCATGAAATCAGTGATTTTCAGGCTTCTTTTCTCTGGAGACATCAGCAATGAGTTTTTGAAATGTGTGTGTGTGTGTGTGTGTGTGTGTGTGTGTGTGTGTGTGTGTGTATTTCTGTAAAGTTGCAAAGCATTTTACATTTGTTATCCCATGTGAGATTCACAATAACACCATCAGATATATGCTAGGTCATTGAGGCAAAATTAAAAAATAGGTCTTCTTGACTCCAGGGCTGGCATGCTGCAGTCACTAAGTTACCTAGATACCTTCAAGATCTTTAGATTCTGGACAGGGAGACAAGACAAGAAAGTAATTGCTTGAAAATAAAGAATGACATGGCATTATATAATTTTGGGCTTCCTGAACTCAGTGGGAAGCTGAGCAAGTTGAGCTCAGAAGACTTTCTCCAATCTAAAATTTAAGATTCTGTAATTTTGTGTGGTAATGATTATAATTACCACATGAATTTTGGGGACCATTGGTTTGAAGATAACTGATTTAATGGACCACCCAACCCACTTGTTCTAGCTTGCCAACATGAAGAGCAAAAACCAAACCAAACTCTGACTGGAAGGAATGGAAAAACTGAATACTATTTGCAATGAGACACTGATGAAATGATTAGATTGAAAGCTAGCAGTAATCTTCAAGGTTATTTAGTCTAATCAATTCATTTTAGCTGAAATCTATCAGCCTAAAATTTCCCATCCTTCTCTCTCTTCCCTCCTCAGAGAGTTATCTGTCTCAAACATATTTATTTATTTAATATCTTATTTTTAAAAAAAGCAAAAGGAAGAGGAAAAAAGCAAAAATGATCTATACATTGAAAAATCCATCTTATATACACATACACATATATACATGTACATATGTATATATACATATATAGATATAGATATACATGTCTGCATGGTTTCATGTCTGTGAAAAGCTTCTCCACAATCTTTTTTTTTTTTTAAAGTGAGGGAGAAGTAGTCTCCATATCTCTTCTCAAGAGACAAGTCTGTTTCACACAGTTTTGCAATGTTCTATAATTGACGTATGATGGTTATTTTTTCTGTTTCTATTTCTGTAGTCACTGTTTTTAATCCCTCCCTTCCATTTTGATTAATTTATATCACTTTAAGTAAATTTTTTTCATGGTTACCTGTATTCTTCATATTCATTGTTTCTTATAGTATTGTAATATTCCATTCCATTCATAACCAGAAATTTGGTTAGCTATTAATCAATTACCATCTACTTCTTTTTCTGGTTATTTGCTACCACAAAAAGTATTATCGCAAATATTTTGGTATCTTTTTTTAAATTAATTACCCCCTTGGAATAGAATCTAGCAATGAAATCTCTGTGACAAAAGGTATGAACATTTTAGCTACTTTATTGGATTATTCCAGTTTGCTTCTGAAATGATAGTACTAGCAGTTCTACCAATAATGTAGCAGTATGTTTGTCTTTCCACGACCCCTGTAAGAGTGACTGGCTGTTTATATCTTCTGTCACTTTTGCTCAAGTATCATCACCTTTTACATAACGCCAAATCTAGGTATCTCTCACTTTATTACCCTGTCTTCTACACTCCAGTATCAATCTACTCTCTCCAATTAATCATATGCATCATTATTGTAACTATTATTATAATCATTTGTCATTATTTATAATTCTAGTAGAATACAAGGTGATAAAGATATAATATGCCTCATCCTTTTTTCCACATGATTTTAATTTCTTTTACTATAGGTCTTTATATTTTGAAAATTTTTAGTTCCATACAGCTTAGAGATTATAGATACTTGGTATGGCAAGTATTTGATGATGAAATTGTTATGCTCAAGTATTTATAGATCATTGGAATATCGAGGGGAGTGTGGGCCACAATTTGGCTTGAGAAAATGATGTAATTCTAGTATATTTGTAGAATGCTGAAGGATGTTTTGAAGTCTATATTTGCAGGATAATTTGTAATTTTCTCTTAGTCCATGAAATATAGGGAATGGCTAATGTATAATTCTAGCTATTAGTTCAGATCTTTCTAGATATTTGGTAGTTATCAAAATTTTGTAACATTTAGTGTTGTATTGTATGGTTTCTATGATTTATTTGGATATTTTTATTTGATCCATTAGTCCCACTTCTTTACAGATAGCCTTTTAGTAATTTTTTTTGGCAGTACCTAAACTGTTATCATAACTTACTACATATCCACTTACAAATTCATAGAATTCAGCTATTTGTTGATATTTTGTTGTTTGGGTACATATGGATGTTACCCATGACAAGCTTTTTGATTCCCTTTTGGAACTTAGGTATTTAATAGACTTCATTCAGAGAAAAAACATTTAAATATATTAGACAAATTCAATGGCTTGTGTCTTTTGTCAGTCTTTATTATTGCTTGGTGAAATGATATCTGCTCATTCTAAATGTATTTATATTGCTGTTTTTATCTGCTAATTACATATTCTGATATTGTCTATCAATCTTCTTTTTAGTAAGAAAGTGTTAATCTTTCTGTGGATACCTTAAAATGATGTAAGAGAAACTACATTACTATCATATGGGATTTGGTTAGGATATTTTCCAAATCTGTCTTGGTCTATTTTATAGATCTCAATATACATTGAAGTGTTTCATAGATATTAGTTGATATAAATATATTATTCCCATTAATCTTTGATTTCAGCATACTAGTAAATCTTCTGACATATTCAGCCATTGCTTTTTCTTTAGTGGCTTTGTGCTCAATGTGTCTTGCCTAGGGATACCAAGGTCTTCATCCTTTTATATCTTCACCCTTTCAGTTTGACCTTTATATATAAACTAGATGCCTTTGGTATTTATCTCTTCTTGATCTATCTTCTTTACATGTCATACACACTGGATTAAGATCTTACAAATGCATAATTTGATTCTCACAATGACCATGGAAGGTAGGTTTTATTACTATTTTCATTATATGGTGGAGGAAACTGAGGCAAACTGGGATTAAGTGATTTGCCTAAGGTCACACAGCTAGTAATTATCTGAGACTGGATTTGAACTCATGTCTTCCTGACTTCAGACCCAGCATTTTTTCCATTGCACTACATAATTAATGATATTGAGTGATCAATAAGATGTTTTGATTTGACTGCCTCTTTCACTTGGAAGCCATACTTAATTTTGTTTGGGAGAAATATTGAATTTTAAGCTAGATTAGTAGAAACATGTGGGTTTAAACTTTCTCCCTGAAAATTTCATGTTTTTTTTTTTTTTTGATTGTTTCTGTCATTGTGTTGGCATTGCATTTTAAATGGAGAATAGTGTTTCATGTAGACATAAAATATTCTAGCATTCTTATTATATACTTGGATCTCATATATTTTAAAAATATGAATAAGCCATGAATATAAAAATGAGTCACAAAACTGATTGTGATAATCAATAAAGGCAAAGTAGGTGTTATGGTGCTTTCTGATGGCTTTTTCAATAATTATTGAAATAATAAATTGCTCTTTATAATCCCTGGGACTTCTTGGTGCCCCTCTTCCCATTTTTCCTTACCCAGCCATTATATTGTTTTTGATATGTTTTTGATTAAAAAAAACATACAAACTATGTCACACTTATCACAGAGTTGTCCTAAATTTGGAGTGTTCACTGGCATTTTTGCCTTTTGATAGTATATCAGTGATATCTTTTGTTTTGAAAGATGGACTCAGTTGTATATCTGAGGGGAAGCTGGTGACATGCTTTGCTAGTATTTCATGTGCCACTTTGGAGCATTTGATACAATAATTGTAGCTTGTATCTGACCTTAACGCTTTCCAGTTTTGCAGAGACATTAAAGTTTACTACTTCCCTTGCTTTCATTCTTCTGTTACATATTACATTAATGATGCACATGCCATTTTTCATTTGATCCAACTTGATTTTTCATTTTATGGGACCACATAGATGATGTAGAAGCCAGTTTTGTTACTTCCATTTAAAAACATCCTTTTTCCTGTGACTTGTAGTGGGGAAACACATATCTTTCTCTCCATTTCCCCCCTCCCTTTTCCTTTGGTAACTGCAAATTGTACACCCTTGTGTCAAGGAAGATGTCCAGCTGTTAAAGACAGCCTAATTGAAGTGACCCTTAGGTAACTCTTAAGTTCCTGCTCTTCCCCAATAACTGTTTGTGTTTTACAGCAGGATGTCTCATTTTGGACATTGTGGAAAAGTCTGAAGTTAACAGATATCCTGTAATGTTTTCTTTTCCTGTTTGTTGTTGGTATATAACATGTTTGATTCATTAAGTGGGTGGAAAATGTCTCAGAGAAAGTGTTATTCTCCAGTTAGTAAAATTTTTGAGCAAATCTTACTTTCTAAAACAGAGAAAGTGGTTTTATTCCACAAAAAATTAAAACGTTCATATGTAAATATGGACAAATACATTTTGTCATATTTACATGCTTACAAATGTCATACAAAAGCTCTTATTTAATCTAATCCTTAGGGATAACATTGTTTCTTGTGATTGCCTTGAATTGGTGAAATATGTTTTTGGACTAGAGTATCAAAAATATATTATGAATCCTTGCCTTTAACTGGTAAGATCTCTTTCCAAATTCTTTATGATATAGGACTGGCACATAATGAAAATCTCTAGTTGATGCCCATTTCTGGTTGGGCCAATTTAGTGATGAGTGAAATAATCAGTAAAGCATTTCTAGTTAAGTATAGTAGTGAAATTCTGATTTGTTTCTGGTCCTCTTGTGATACTGGAATACAATAGAATACCATTGACTCCTTTATCCTTTTAAGGACACTTTCAGATAAGGCAACCCTTTGATACTCTATATCTTTGAGGAGCAGTAGTATCCCACTGATTGATGTATCAACCCAATTTATTATTGACAAAACCTAATTCTCCTACATTTCAGGATTCCTGCACACATACCACAACTGCTGCAATGGATCTCAGGGAACATGAAGTCCTCACTGTATGTGATTCAGGTTGGGATTCCCTTGCTTTGCCAGTCCTGTTCCCTTCACTCCTCCCCTCCCCACAAAGAATGATGGGTTGAACTTTGAGGGGGTTGTTATTATTAATAGAAAAAAAACTCCAGATCTATTATTTAATTAGTATGAAATATTCCTGATAAGGAAGCTTCCTCTACTGATGTGGATTGGTATCTAATCTTCATTTTATACTCCTAGAGATTTTCTGAGGTCTTGAAAAGTTAAGTGACTTATTTAGGATCACTCAGGCAGAATGTGTCAGAGGCAATTTGAATCCAGTTCTTTCTGACCATTTCTCTACCACCACAAACTACCCTTCATTATATAACTGTCTGCTGTGTGTGTATGCATGTATGTATGTGTAGGTATATGTGTGTGTGTGTGTGTGTGTGTGTACACTTGTGAAGGATGAAAACTTTTTTTTAGTGTCCTCTATAACTGGTTTTCTTAATTTTTTTCACCCTTAACCCATTTTTGCTCTAGAAATTTTTATGCATCCCCAGGCATGTAGGTATATAAGATAAGTATACAAATCAAAATTTACTGATAATTAATCATAAAGAAATTTATTTTAATACAATTCTTTGGTATACATATAACTTTACCATTTATTAAAGATGAAAGCAAATTTGCATACTAATAAGATGGATGTGCTTGTTTACTTTTACATAAAGAATTAAATTTGTTGGAATATTTGCTACTGAAGGATGGAGAGTTTTCAGAACTTTTTTACTGCTGTCAAATATTTTTATGACTCCTCACATTCAGTTACATGATCCCATACTGGGGGAAGAAAGTAAGGTTACTCTGCTACTAAGTATTTGAGACAGAATTCAAACTTTTCACTCCAACCCTTATGCTGTGATATATGATATAAATGATGAAAATAGAAGGGGCTCTGAATATTGTCTAATATAGTGGTACCAACTCAGACAGAAACAGGTCGCTAACCTACAATTAAGAATCTCGGTGGATGCATATCAATTTAGAAGACCAAATATTAACATTGATCTACATTTGATTATATGCATGTTAAATATTTCCCAATTATATTTTAAGGCACACTGGGAATGTTGCAGGCCATAACATGGCTTGGGCTGTGCGTCTGACATTTCTGATCTAATAATCATTTTATTTTACAAATGAGGTGGGGGGGAAATCTCAGAAAAGAGAAACAGCCTTCCTAAGATTAGGATGTTCCTGTCTTTCAGGCTGTGGAGAGTTAAACTGAGTTTGTCCATAGGCCAGGCTTTCAGAACCCCAGGTGTAAAGATCTTGTACAATTATTTTTTCTGGTGGGGAAAGAATGAGGAGGATTAGATCATAGTGATACCTCAGGAGTCCTGCAAATTAGGGCGTTTGTGGTACTTAAATTTCCTCCTGCTGGGGCTAAATTTTTAGAATAGTTTGCCCAGAACTATCAGGCTCCTCCTAAGTTCTTCCTGGGATGGGAGAAAGTTCAGGCATTCATTTTAACTGACCAGCTGTTCCCAGAACTTCTTCCTTCTCCCTCCTAATTTCCCACTCTCTCTGACTCAAACCTTGTTCTGGTTCCACAGGGAGCTTTTCCATTCTGGACCCCGTCTTTCTATCTCCACCCCTTTAGGTCCCCTAACACTTTAAATACTAATAATCTGGGAGCATAGAAAGAAAACCTGAATGTGAGGTCCTGTTGTGTGTGAATCACTGACAGCTGGCTAGGACAGTCCCTTCCCATCATCTGATGAATCACTGTTTTAATGTGAGTAGCCACATAATGTGTCTGTCTATCCCTACTTTTCATAGACTCACATAATGGTAATGTATCAGCCTATTAGCAGTCATTAATGCATTAGTGTAGATTAATTTGCCAGATTAGCCAGCTGTCACTTAGCAAAGTGCAAGTCCCAGGAAGAAGGGGAAATAAGATGAATAAGTTTTGAGGGGAAAGAAAATGTACAGAGGTTCATGGCATGCTGCCCCAAGAAGGATGATCCTTCAGCAAATGACCCAACATAGGGGCATTGGCTGTCTGGCCAGGAAGGGAAAGAACAACAAAAAACAGGGAAAAGGCTAGTTTTATATAATAAATGAAAACTATCTTTGCATGTATTTTGAAGATAAAAAGCTATTATTTAAAAAAGTAAAAATAAAAAGCTAAAAAAAAGTAAAATAGGTGAAAGCTTACATGTGATTTTTTAAAAGAGAATTTAGAATCTTTACTGAAGAAAGAGCTCTTCCTGAACTTTTTGTACTTCTGGTTGACGCCTTCTAGGTCAATGCCACCTGAATTTCTAAAATGGGGCTCATTATTCATCTCTCTCCTAAACCTTCCCTTTCCAAATCTCCCTATTTCCATTAAAACTACCACCATCCTTTCAGCCTCTCAAATTTGCAATTCCAGCATTCTCCTAGATATTTCACATAGTCAATCAGCTGCAAGTTCTCACCATTTTAACCTTCATTGCATCTCTTACATCTCCACTCAAAGCCACCATCTTGGTTTAGGCTCTCTTCACCTCTCACCTAAATTATTGCAACTATCTCCTAATTAGTCTCTCTGCCTCTCTGCACTTTAGTCACTGCTGCCAAAGTAATTTTTTCTTAAATGCAGATTTGACTATGTGACTCCTTTACTCAATCAACCTACAGTGGTCCTTTCTTTTTTAAACCATTTAAAGTTCTACACAATCTTTCCCCAACTTATCTTTCTAATAATAGGCTTTATGCCTTCTTTTAAGCATTATTACCCAAATAAACTGACTTTTTTTTTCTGTTCTTCAAACTTGATGCTCCATGTTGTCTCTGGAATTTTGTAGTAGATGTCTCAAAGACCTTGTAGATGATCCTTCCTTTCTTCTACCTCATTGAGTTCTTTTTCTTTTTTCTGATCTCTCCCCTATTAGTGCTCTCCTTCCAACACTCTCTTGTATTTAACTATTCTCTATTTGTATCCATAAAGTATAATGTAAATATTGACATAAGTATTTAATCTCATTAGAACACAAGATCTTTACAAATAGGGATTGTTTTATTATCTTTTCCCTTGTACCCCTGGACTCTAGCTCAGGGTCTGGTACACAGCAGGTAATTAATAAATACTTGATTGCTTGATCAGATGAATCCCTTTACTCCATCCTGAAGAAGAAAGTATAAAGGCAATAACTTCTGAGAGTATTCACTTATTTTTCTAGCTTTATTTTGTATTCCTTCATTTTAAGCATTCTATTCCAGCTAAATTAATCCATTTCCCAAAATACAACATTCCATTTCCTACTTCTAACCTTTGTCCAGTGATCCCTATTTCTGAAATATATGCTCTCCTTTGCTTTATAAAATTCCTTTAGAGCAAACTTCTGGTGCCACAGATTACATTCATTTCTTTAGTTATTAGCATGAGTTATTATATCAGTTTCCTGTTACTCTAGATTGACCCTGAGTCTGGGGCCAGGTAGAGGATCTGGAATGGGTTGGACTTTTATCTCTGGAAGATTGGAAAAAGATGCAGTGACTTGTTTGAGTCATGGGTGTTGGGGGTGCTTTCTGATGTGTTTCCTTGATCTGCTGCTACATACTATATTAAGTAAATTGTCCCTATGTTTTTATTAATGATAGGAAGTCTGAGTAATATTTTTTTTCAGCTTTTATAATCTAAGAAGAAAGTCAAGAGTTGCTAATGGATGGGAGTGAAAGGAGCCAATGATCCAATATAAACTCTTCTGTTTGACATTTAAAGCTCTTCACAACCTGGTTCCCTTCCTACCACCTCACTGTTTAGTCCCCTCTGTGCACTCTATGACCCAACCATACTGACCTACTTGCAATTTTCTGGAACATGACGCCCCATCTCTCATCTTGGTATCTTTGCACTAACTGTCACTCATTTCTGGTATGCTTTGCCCCCTCCCTTCAGCCTCTCAGGTTCCCTGACTTCCTTCAAAACTCAGCTTAAATTTGATTTCTGCAAGAAGTCTTTCCTGGTCCCTGAGCTGCTAGAGTTTTCCCCTATCATATTTTTTTTTTTTACCTATTTTGTGTATATCAGTTATGTACCTCCTGAACTGCAGATTGTCTCCCTCTTTGGAAGGAGTAGCTCCTTGAGAGCAAGACCTACTTTGGCTTTTCTTTGTATTCTTGATGCTTAGCACAGCATCTGGCACATCTGTATTCCTTTGTGATGAGTTACTATTTCACATAATAACTATCCATCAATGTACCCTTAAGGATTTTTTTTTTGTATTTTAAAACTTTCTCTTGTGTTAAAAGAAATAAAAGAAAATTTCTATATCAGAAAGCTGCTATTTAGTACCTTGAGTAATTTTTCTAGAGAAAGGCTGTTAATATAATGTAACATAATATAATATATTATTATTATTTTAACAGTGTCTCTAGAGAGATACTGTTAATATAATATAATATAATATATTATTATTATAATAACAGTGTCTCTAGAGAGATACTGTTAATATAATATAATATAATATGCCTTCAGGAATATTCCAGAAATGAACTAAACTCCAGGACTCCTGTATATGTGTGTGTGGAGCCCATGATTGGTCAGGGAGTTTGGGAAATAGCCTGACTCCTTTCCTTGGGGGTATAGGGGCAGATTCTTCCAGACTAAATGCAGTCCACCTGAGTTCAAAACAACCCCTGTCTCTAGGATTGTGGATCTTCCCCATGCTTCTGCTAAGACTAGATGCCCTCTGAGTTCTGTTTTAAAGGTAAGATTTCAGGATTCTGTGATTAATTCTCTCTAATTTTCCTTAAGCTCAGACATGCTATGAACTATGAATGCACAGTGCACATGGCCCTGGGTTACCTCAATGCGCCATAGGCAAACCACACTTGTAGGGATGTCGTTCCCATTTGTTTGCTCAGTGACCCACATCAATACAGCCCAGGAGGGACGAGGACTCTGTGTATGTGTGGGTGGCTCTCAGGCCCCTTCTGAGGCTCAGGAATGTCTGGAGGATTCCATAAGAGACTGAGAAGTCAGGCTCAAACAGGGTCTCTTCCTCAGGCAGCTTCTTTTTTACCTCCTCCCCATGACATCCCTTGGGATTCTTGTGGGGAGGTTGGAGAGCTGGCATTTTGTTTGGCTCAGGGATACAACCTGACAGGGGCTCAGCACATGCCTTTGCCTTCCTCAGACAGGGCTGTGTGTTGTCGCTGTCCAGCAAAGGCTGCTCAGAAGAGCCAGCTGTTTGCAGCACTTTGTCACAGGTTTTCCACAAAACATCTCCAGTTTGGCACAGCCACGGGGGGTGTGTGGGAGATGAAAGGCCCTATTCACACTTAGGGCAATGGGTACACTGTCTAAATAAACCGGGCTATGTGGAGACCAATTCATAAGCACTTGTGGCCTCGTGATGAATGGTGGGTCCCTTGGACCAGCCCCTTAATCAGTTTTCCTCGAGGGACAGGCAGCCACTGAGTTGCTTCTGAGATCCAGAGTGTCTTCCCAGCTGCCCATCCCCCAGGTGGACTCCAGGTTGTAAAACGAAAGAGATCAATACCCTCCTTGACTTGCTTGGCATATATTATTTCTTGCTGCAGGATTGTGGGTAGCTGATTGTCTCAGGAGGAGAAGACAGATGCAACCTAAATGAATAGATTCAGAAGCCCTGGGTTAAAGGCTTGGTCTGATCACTTACTACCTGCTTGATCATGGACAAGTTGTTTGATATCTCTGAATCTCAATTTACTTATCTATAAGATGGGGATAAGCCTTATACTCATCACCTACCTCATAGGGTTGGTGACTCATAGGGTTGGTGAGAAAGGGGCTATACTAATAGGAATTAACCTTATTTTAGGGATGAGAACATTATTGGAAAGCAACTCAGTGGGTCAGACAAACTCCTTAGTAAATCTGAGGAAATAGTTGATTTTTTGGCTGCTGTTGAACTACTGGGAATGAATCATTTCCCTACCTTTCCAGAGAATCAGGAATCTAGATTTCTCCCCCTTGGTTTCTATAAAGCATGTTATTGTTATTTATAATTTATTTGTGATATTATTAAGGCATTCATATGTTATTATTGAAGTTGTTGTAATTGTGGCTGACTCTTCATGACCTCATTTAGATTTTTTTTTTTTTTTTTTTACAAAGGGTGTGGGAGTGAGTTGCCATTTTCTTGTTGCATTGATTTTGCAGATGAGGAACTGAGGCAAAAGGGTTAAGTGACTTGCTCAAAGTCACACAACTAATAAGTGTCTGAGGCTAAATTTTTACTTAGGTCATCCTGACTCTAATCTTCTACTCCATTGTGTTACCTGGCTAAAGATTATCAATTTTATTGAGGATGTATTTCAAGTCTCATAATTTTTTCAGGTATAAGACAGTTATTTATTTCTTCCATATTGAATGGATGCTTAATAACAACAGCTAACATTTATTTAGTGCTTACTATGTATCAGACACTTTACAAAGATTGCATCATTTGATCTTCACAACAACCTTGGGAGACAGGTGCTATTATTATCCTCATTTCACAGATGAGGAAATTGAGGCAAACAGAGGTTGTCAGAACAAAAATGACTTATAGGTATACATTGATAAAAACTTAAAACATGAAATCTTTGACTCTTATTATGCTTTATAGGGAGATTGATACTTAAATATATAAAAACTTGAAATAGTGGGATGAAGAACAGATATTTGACTTTCATCTTGGCTTTGTACTTACTAAACAGCCCCCTCAAGGTCCATATCTTCTGGTAAGCCAAAGTATGGCTTAGGTCCAACTCTTGGAAGTGATTGTCTTCTCTGAGAAGGGTTTATAGTTGCAGAAAGATCTTGTTGCCAGTCGGTTCTGATTAAAGAAGCCAAAGGTTTCTGAATTTTTGAGGAGGCTACTCCTGAAAAGTCCACCTCTCATGAGTATGGTTTAGTCACTTGATTTCAAGCAAAGAAACATAGAATAGGGTAAGAGTACAAGGGCTTGAAACCCAGACTGAGGTTCACCTAGGTGGTACATCTGCCATTTGTGAAGAGATACAAAAGCATGTTGAAGAAGGGGAAGGGAGAAGCTTCTTCTTTATGAGAAGTTTGAGAGGCTCACAAAGGGTCCTCACAGAAATAAATGAATAAATGAACTCCACACTCCTCATAACAGAAATACAAAAATTGAGATCAGGACATTTAGTTGTTTTGTAAATAACAGAAGAGTTGGGATTTGAATTCATGTCTTTTGGGTTCAACAGAAATACAAAAATTGAGACCAGGACAATTTAGTTGTTTTGTAAAAGAGTTGGGATTTGAATTCATGTCTTTTGGGTTCATTCCACAATCACATTTTTCCTGATATTGTGGGATTGGGGAGTCTACCTTTAAGATATATAAAGGTAGCCACTGATTCTCTTTTATATTTGAATTTGTACAATATAATACAGTGCCTAGCACAGAGAGGATACTTAAGAAATGTTTTATTTGAAAATCTTCCAGCCAAATGGCCGATTTCCCTAACAGAAAGTATGTAAGAAGCCCCTGGATGGGCTAGAACCTTATTAAAATGTAAGGTTTATTTCACAGCCTAAGAGTTTTCCACTTGTTGATGCTTCATATTAAAGATAGGGACACAATGGTTAGGGAACTGGACCTAGCTTGAGTTGAGAATACTACTACTTAATAGCTTTGTGACCCCGATTCCTTCATTTGTAAAAACAAAAGATTTGAACTCCGTGGCCTTGAAGGTCCCTTACAACCCTAAATCTAGGACCCTCTATATTTCCCATTTGTCTGTAGTACTTTCCTGAGGGTTTGACACTATTGGCTCTTTGATCCTTTTCTTGCCTTCCTGAATTTGCTTCTGTCTAACTTCTGATCTTACTAACAGTCTCTCCCAGTTCTAGAAACCTTTCCTCTGCTGTGGGGTTTAGTCCCTCAGTCACACTAAGGAAGCATCAAAGGGAATATGTGGTCCAGGAGGGAGCTATTTGTGATAGTGACAGAGACCTACTTTAGGAGGGATCCACATTTATTGAGTTTTTCTAGGGCTCTCTTTGTCTTGTGATAACTATCAAGATATTTTATCTTTATCTTTTTCTTCGATTAGTAGTGTAAGTTTAATTTTTGGGTTTCTGAATTAGAGATCCAGAAACTAAAAGATGAGGTGGATAGAGTTTGACTTAAGAACTGTGCCTTAAACACTTATCTAGTTGTGTGTCATTGAACTGCTGCTCCAGTTGCCTCATCTGTAAAACAGGAATAATAATAGCATCTACCTCTCAGGGTTGTCATGAGGATCAGTGAAACAGCATGTAAAGTGCTTTGAAAACCTATGCAATGTTACTATTTCTATAAGCAAACATTTCAGAAAGGGCCCTTTCACCCATGGTAATAATGTTGACAATTTTTCATTAAAGGTTTACATTAATGATTGCTGACAGCATGGAATTGGCCCCGGATTCTCTTTTGAAAAAAAATTGTTTTTATTTTTAGCATAACAAACAGCACAGAGAACAAAGGATTGTACATGAAACAATGAATCTCTATTATTTATAATTTATCTTTGTTTTTAAGTATATGACAAATTAAACCTGTGGCTTTCAAAGATGCCCTGCTTGTCTGTTCTTTCTGAACTTCTTTCTTTTCTTCTCTGCATTTAATAAAAAAGGATGACTCAATAGCTCTTTTTTACTTTTTTTTGCTACCCTACTCAATAGCTTTTTTTTGCTTTTTTTTTTTTTTGCTACCCTTCTCAATAGCTTTTTTTTCTTTTGTTTTTTTGCTTCCCTATTTTCCAATTGCCCTTTGATCATCCCTCCCCCAAATTAAGAAAAAAAAAAAAGGAAAAGAAGCTCTCAACAAACATAAGATACTAAAGCAAAACACATTGTCCCACTGGCTATGCCTGAGAACATGTGGCTAATACTGCCTCTCTCTCAGGAGCATGCTTTGTCATCCTTGTTTTATAGATCTGGCAGCTCTTACCGAGCTTCTATATTGGAAAAAGACTGTCATCATTCAAAGACCAAGGACCAGTGTGGAGAAACAGACTGAGAGCTTGGTCACAAGTGACTATTTTTTTTTTTTTTGCCATAGCAACTGTTGAAGACATCCTTGATCAATGATGATGAAGTACTTTACATTTATTTGTATAAGACCATTCAGATCTCAGAGTTTTTCAGTGCTTTCTCTCACTTGATCCTCATAGCAACACTTGGTAAAAAGCCATCCTTTTTAACTAATAAGGAGACTTAGACCCAGGTAAACTGCTTGACTTGCCTAAGGCCAGAAAGCAACTACGGCAGTACTGCAGTCCTACTGTTCTTCTCAATACTTGGCATGGAAGAAAAATAATGAGAAAAGGGCCCCTTTTGTGAGATCCTCCCTCCTATGGAATGCCAGGGATGCTTGGGGGAAGTGAGTGCTTTTCCATCATTGAGTGTCATTTGAAAAATTTAAAGAGTCAAGGCTGTTGCCTTCCTGTACTGATAAACCGCCTTTTACAAGATGCCCCCAGATAGCTTCTGTGAGTCCTAGGTGGTGTCAAGCCCAGTACTCCCTAAGGCAGGATTTGTAAACAAGGAGGATATATGCCAAAGTACACATGGGTAGGATACAAACAAGCAGCCCAAAGAGAAGGAAGAAGGTGAAGATGTTCAGGGTGGGAGGGGGATTGGAATTTTACATTCCACCCCACTGATTCTCTTTTTGTGGGCAAAACCAGAGAAGTGGGAAGGAGGGAGGAAAAGAAAGAGTCAGGGAGGGAGGGAGGGAGAGAGAGAGAGAGAGAGAGAGAGAGAGAGAGAGAGAGAGAGAGAGAGAGAGAGAGAGAGAAAAGGAGAAAGAGGAAGACAGAGAGAGAGGGAGGGAGGGAAGGGAGAAGGGGGAGGGAGAGATAGGGAAGAGGAAGAGAGAGAGAGAGAGAGAGAGACAGAGAGAGAGAGAGAGAGAGAGAGAGAGAGAGAGATGGAAGGAGAAAGAGAGACAGAGAGACAGAGACACAGATACAGAGACTCAATGATACAGAGAAAGGCAGAAAGAGAGAAACACAGAGAGAGACAGAGACAGAGACACAGAGACACACACAGAGAGAGACAGAGACAGAGAGAGAGACTGAGAGACAGAGAGAGAGAGAGAGACAGAGAGACAGAGAGACAGAGACACACACAGAGAGACAGAGAGAGACAGAGAGACAGAGAGAGAGACAGAGACAGAGACTGAGAGACAGAGAGAGAGACGGAGAGACAGAGAGACAGAGACACACAGAGAGAGACAGAGAGAGACAGAGAGACAGAGACACAGAGACACACAGAGAGACAGAGAGAGAGAGACAGTCACAGAGAGAGACACAGAGAGACAGAGACAGAGACATAGAGACACACACAGAGAGAGAGAGAGAGACAGAAAGAGAGAAAGAAAAAGAGAAAGAGACAGACAGACAGACAGAGAGAGAGAAAGAGAGAGAGAGAGAGAGAGAGAGAGACAGATAGACAGAGAGAGAGAGAGAGAAAGACAGAGAGAGAGAGAGACAGAGAGAGAGAATATGAATGTGTGTGTTTCTATGGACTTCTGCCATTGCTACTGTTGTGACCCTGGCTGTGCATGCAGATGTCTGCAAATTACCTTTGGGATAAGCCAGCTGGGAGGTCTACATGATCCTGTCATTGCCTTTTCAGTCCCCATGGGCAGGCCTGAATCTGACAGACTGACAGAGAATGCTTTCAGCTTCCTTTCTGCTTGTCCTACAAAAAGAGAAGCAAACAAACAGCCAGACCACAAGGGCCCCGGAGTTGCCATCTCTAGGGACCTGAGGTCTTACAGATTGATCAGACACTCAGGCAAAGCCTTTCTACTGGCCCTCACGACGAGTCGGGTGTCATGGAGGGGAGACCGAGCCCGCAGCACTGTGCACATGGGCCAAGGCTGGCTTGTCTGAAGGAAGGCCTGGATGAAGATCAAAGCTCGGCCTGTGAAAGAAGAAATGCTTCTAGGACTCTTGGGCTCAGTCCCCGAGTCCCATTGCCCGCAGCGTGGAGTAATGGGAAGGGAATGAATTTAAGGTCAGAAGAAATCAATTTAAATGCCTCATCTTGAACTTAGGGGGAACATTACTTAAAAAGATGAAAACTCTTTCCTCCCTTGTAAAATTGTGACAATAAAAATTTTATTATCTAACACATGATTATTGTGCTGACCGTACGGGAAACAGTTATCTATAAGGGATAATAGGGGTTAGACTTTTGATTCTGTTAATATAGGGAGCTTCCAGGTGAGAAACCTTATTAGATCTGATCCTGATTTCCTGACCTCAAAACTATCCCTCAACTGCCCTCTCATCTTGGAACTTCCCTCACTGTCTCTAGCCTTTTTACCCTATAACTTTCTAATGTCCTTGTAGTCTTTTCAACATAGAATCTCTCTGTTAAGCTGTCCCTTTTCTCCCATTGGTTAATTCTTCCTGGGATCTCCATTTTGTTAAAGGGTCACATAGCCTTCATCCCCCTACCCCCTGGCTCTAATCCTGGCTTTCAAGTATCCAAAACATGTAGCATCACCATTTTCCAGGTCTTCGGTCACAAAGGAGTATGATAAGCATGACATCTATATATTGCTTGTCCAAGATATCAGTAACATTATAAATATAGACAGGACCAAGAGCAGATCCTTCATTCCGGGTTAATATTGAAATCTTTCAGAACTATGCTTTGGGTCCAAACATTTGGTCAGTTCCTAATACACGTCATTTTGTAATCAATTTTCTCACAATTCTCCATCTTGTCCACAAGAATAGCATAAGAAAATTTCTATTGCTAAAATCTACAACTATATTTGCAGATTTACTTTCATTTACCAGTTTAGTAATTGCTGTCAACCAAGGAAAGGAATTTTATAAACTATGTTAGTTTCTTGCGATCATTGCTTCCTTTTCTAGATATTTACTAGCCATCCCTTTCAGGATGCATTTTAGAATTTTCCCAGAATTAAAGTCAAGCTCACTGGCTCATAGTTTGAAGACTGTCTATTTTTCTTCCTTTTTCTTCCTCCCTCCCTCCCTTCCTTCCTCCCTCCCTCCCTCCCTCCCTCCCTCCCTCCCTCCCTCTCTCCCTCCCTTCCTTCCTTCCTCCCTCCCTTCCTTCCTCCCTCCCTCCCTCCCTCCCTCCTTCCCTCCTTCCCTCCCTCC
Organism: Antechinus flavipes; assembly: GCF_016432865.1. Taxonomy (NCBI): domain Eukaryota; kingdom Metazoa; phylum Chordata; class Mammalia; order Dasyuromorphia; family Dasyuridae; genus Antechinus; species Antechinus flavipes. The sequence goes on from NC_067398.1 coordinate 621,933,565, forward strand.
CTCCCTTCCTTCCTCCCTCCCTCCCTCCCTCCCTCCCTCCCTCCCTCCCTCCTTCCTTCCTTCCTTCCTTCCTCCCTTCCTTCCTTCCTTCCTTCCTTCCTTCCTTTTTCTTTCTTTCCTTCCTTTTTCTTTCTTTCTTTCTTTCTTTCTTTCTTTCTTTCTTTCTTTCTTTCTTTCTTTCTTTTTTTCTTTCTTTCTTTCTTTCTTTCTTTCTTTCTTTTTTTCTTTCTTTCTTTCTTTCTCTCTTTCTCTCTTTCTTTCTTTCTTCTGCCACTTCTTCTATTACCTGAAGATTATAATGCACATGAACTACATGGCTTGAACTTATCATTTTTTTTTGGTGGGAGTTATTTTCAGTACATATCTTTAGAGGATGGTTGTAGTGCTGAGTGTTTTTATACTTTAAAAAATTTTCTGAAAAACACTTATTGTGTATTTTTTATCTCTAATGATTAGATTATTTGATGAACCAGCATACCCCCTCAGACTTACTTTGCTGCAACACAAAGCCTTACTGTGTCTCCCCAGGCACAGTTGACACTTGGAGGTAAGGTCCCACTCTGGAGAGGATTATGACAATTAGAGCAACTACTTGAGACTGATGCCAATTACTACCACCACTTCCAAAAAACAGACAGTGGGAATCATTGATGTTGCCACCTACCCACTGACAGGCATTTAAAATATTGGTGTAAGGGGATGTCTGACAGAGGGGACCCAGGGACTGCCTTGTCACAAAAGCACCCACTATCTGTGTTTAAAAGTGGCCAATCATCTAACTGATAAGCACTATCCACCTCCAGTGCCGACACTTCATCTGAGGGTTTATATAATACTTTACCAGGATATATTGGGAAGTGCACTGGAAATAGAATCACAAGATTGAATTTGAGCTCCAGCTCTGTGACCTTCGGCAAACTGCTTAACCTTTTTAGGTTTCAATTTCCTCATCTGTAAAATGGAGACACTAATGTCTTCCACCTACCTTAGAAAGCTGTTACAGAAATCACACAAAATAATGCCTCAGGAAGTGCCTTCAAAATGGTAGTAAGCTATTATTGTTATTGGTTAACCAGAAACTTACTAGTAATAAACTGCAATGTTCCTCTCCTGTCACTGCAAGGAGTAATGGAGAGGAGAATAGGGTAGGATTATCACTAGATAAAAGCAGTGGTGAAGTGAGTGTTTCCCCGCTTTCCCCCTTCCCCACTTTCCCGCCCCCCCCCCATCCGTCCTTCAAGTGTGAGTGGCTGGATTGTGCCCGCCTCCTTTGAGAATACACAAAAGATACAGCTTCTTGTTCCATGATATTTGAATGTAAGGGTTATTTCATTCCCTAGTGTCTACCAGAGTTCCTGACACATAGTAGATACTTCATAAGTGCTTGTTGATTGACTAATTAGTTGCTAGTTCCCATGTCTAAGGTTGTCCTTGTACCCTCCCCAAATATCTCTAAGAATAAATTTAAGACTGGGAAATGAAGTAAAAATGATCATGTGTTTGTTTTACATGAGCCCAGCTAGAGAGAAATCACTTTATTATCTTCAAAAGAGGCAATGATTCTCAGTTCCCTCTTTTTTAAAATGAGGGTTGAACTCAGTGTCCTGTAAGGTCCCTTCCTGTTCTACCTCTATGATCCTCCAATATTGTCCTCTACTCTAAATTCTCTCATTTATAACATTTAGAATACATACACACATATAGATGCCCCTGCTCATTTCAGCTACATACACATTTTCAGTTTGGATTACATAACCATTTATTTACTGGTATCTGGGATAGTTTCAATTAGTCATTAGATATTAGACATTTATTAAACTTTTACTATGTATGTACCAGGCACAATGCTCATTACTGGATCTATAGTCATTTATGTTCTTGAAGTAATATTTAGTTTGTAGATATGTGTGTCTTAAAAAAAACTACCTATGTATTTTTTTTTAAATACACATTGCTTTATGAATCATATTGGGCAAGAAAAATCAGAACAAGAGAAAAAACCCAAGGAAGGAAAAAAAACCCTAGAAAAAAAGAAGTGAATATAGCATATGTTTATTTACATTCAATCGCCATAGTTCTTTTTCTGGATGTAGATGGAGTTTTCTATTCAAAGTTTGTTAGGATTGCCTTGGATGTGGGTGAGTCTTAACTTCAAAATTATTTATGTTTGTATGGTAACCCTCTAAGATTTATATAACACTTTTCTTATAACAATTATTTCCATTTCATGAATGAGCAAGTTTAGATAAAGTGGTTTGATAGGAATTAAATTTGAGAAATGGAATTTGAACCCAGGTCCAGTGTTTTTTCCACTCTAACTTACCACTTCTTTCATATACTACAAACTTGAAGATAGAGATCAGATTTTTTTTTCTCTGCCTCCTTTTTTTGCAGGTGTGCATATTTGCAGTAGCTATATGGAATCTACATAAATGTTGAATTAAACTGCAAAAAGTAGGAAAATACATTTCTATATGGAACTTTTATAAGAGATGCTCCTTTGGGGGCAGCTAGATGGCACAGTGGATAGAGTATTGGCCTTAAAGTCAGGAGAACCTGAGTTCAAATTCAGCCCCAGATAGCTCTATGATCCTGGGCAAGTAATTTAAACCCAATTGTCTTCCCACTACCCCTGCTCCTTTGACAATCTTTGCTTGAGGGCACCAATTACATCTAACATCTAACACATGTTTCAGAATATATGGGAAAACCCGTCTATTGGGAGATAATACCAATCAACTGATATCTAAGTGTTTACTAAGATTCAAAGAACTATTTAGGAATTTGCTCTGCTGAATAAACTGCTTGCCAAAGTATAAGACAGATAAGCGAGGAGCTTTATAAATGGCATGATGAACACTGTGGAGGGGACCAGCAGAAGACTTGTGAGTCTTTTTCTTGATTTATCATTAAGTGACATCTTTCTGGGGCACAGTTTCCTTATCTATAAAATGAAGATGTTGTCCTAAGTGATTTCAGATTTCTCCTGACTCTGAAATTTCATGGTTCCATCTATCTTTTAAAAGCCCAGAAGCAGCATTGTTCCAATTAATTCATTTCCTAAGTGTGATTTAGAGTTGGATGAAGCAGTGGAGGTCATTTGTCTAATTTCCTCCTATTATAGCTGAAAAAATTGAGCCTAGAGAGCTTAGGTGACTTGCCTATGGCCACACAAGTAGTAAGGAATGAAGTCAATATTTGAGCCCAGCTTTCCTAATTCCAAACATTCTTCTTGCTGCATTATGGTTTGTTGTCCACTCTGTTTATCAAGTCAAAGATAGAATGATGTTTATATTACTAATAGTTCTTCTTCACTGCTAGGTCGACGGTTCCTTTATATTTAACTGACCATGACAAGTTATCTGTACTTGGACAGGGCCCACCTGGCTTTTACTGGCATACCTATCTACAAATTGGCACATTTCTATGTGCAATTATTTTTGTTTGTTAATGAATGCAGATACAACCAGCCCATCTTCTTGGGTAGAAAAAAAGTTTCTGAAAATTAGTATTCAGTTAGTCTGACGTCAGTACTTAGTAAAATAATGGAAAAAATATTTGAAGTCTGTAAACATTTAGAGGATAATGGATACCAAGACATAAACCACATAGGGTGGACATGTTTCAAGACACTATTATACTAGATGAACTGGACAAAGTAGGTCAGGCAAATCTAAAAGTATTTTTTGGTAGAAATGATCCTGTTGTTGAATTGAGGGGTGGGAGATGTGTTACTGAGCCTATTGAACTATTTGCTGTAATAACTTCAGGTAATCCAAATCAGAGTAGGTGTTTATTCCTCCTTGATCACATCTGCTTCCATGCTTTTGCTCATTGTGTTCTCTGACTACAATAATCTTCCCTGACCATCTTTTGGCAATTATGTCCAATTCTCATCCATTTGACATGGCTCAGCTCAGATTCTACCTCCTTTAGGAAGTCTTTCCAACTGGCCCTAGCAGAAGGCCACCTTCCCCTCTTCTCTATGTCCAAAATACAGCACTTTGGTGGCTTCTCTCTTGTTTTACTATTGACTTTTTGTGTTAATTGTTGTGTATAAGTTCTAAAGTCTGAGTTTATTGAGCTTAATCATTTCTGCATTCCCGAGTATCTAGTAAAACGTACTATACATAATAATAATTCAGTCATTATTTGTGGAGTGAATGGATGAACATCTAGCTTTTGGTAATCATCAAAAATGTTTTGGGAAATGACACTATTGAGAAGGGTTATAGATTGGATGATAAAATTGAAGTCAAAGGGAGGAAGTTGAGTTGTGGAGCTATGTTGTGGTGTGCCACAAAGGTCACTGCTTACTTGATGACTTTTCTCAGTATCCTAAAAATGAATGGCATAGAATATATAAAGTAAGTGGACCCTCATTGAACTGGGAGCACAGTAAGGACAGAGAAAATGAATTGAATGGAATTGGGGTGGAGGGAGAAAGAAAGAAGGAAAAGAAAAAAAGATTGGGAGTGGGAAGGGATAAGATAATGAGAGAATAAAGGGAAGAAAGAAGAGATGGAAGAGAAAAAAAAAACATATTCTAAGAGGACATTGTCCATTTCTATAAACAATTGCTGGTCTAGAAAATGTTTTCATTTATCAAGTGCAATGGGTTCAAGCCAGCTAGTCTAGAAGCCATGGGAGAAGCTTAGTCCTTGGAATCCAGATATTGGTTCCATTCTGCACCAAAAAGAATATAAGAGTGAAAACCCAGAGAGGAGACAATATCAGGAGTAGATGATGATCAACAGGATCAAATGCTGCAGAAAGATCAAGAAGAGTAAGGATTCAACAAAAATCATTGAGAACTCTAGAGAGAACAGGCTCAGTTGAATGATAATGTCAAAAGAGAAGGGGGGAAGGAAGTATGCAAAGATTTTGTTTAAGAAAAGGAGGAAAAAAAATCATTATTGATCAGAAAAATGCAAATTAAGATAACTCTGAGATAACACTACACACTTGTCAGATTGGCTAAGATGACAGGAAAAGATAATGATGAATGTTGGAGAGGATGTGGGAAAACTGGGGCACTGATACATTGCTGGTAGATCTGTGAATGGATCCAGCCATTCTGGAGAGCAATTTGGAATTATGCTGAAAAAGTTATCAAACTTCATACCCTTTCTTAAAGGAGGGAAAGAGACCCACATGTGCAAAAATGTTTGTGGCAGCTTTTTTGTAGTGGTAAGAGACTGGAAATTGAATGAATGTCCATCAATTGGAGAATGGCTGAATAATTTTTGTTATATGAATGTTGTGGAATATTATTGTTTTATAAGGAATGACCCAGCAGGATGATTTCAGAGAGACCTGGAAAGACTTACATGACCTGATGCTGAGTGAAGTGGGCAGAACCAGGAGATCATTATACACAGCAACAACAATACTATATGATGATCAATTCTGATGGATGATGGACATGGCTTTTTTCAACAATGAGATGATTCAAACCAGTTCCAATTATTCAGTGAGGAAGAGAGCCATCTACACCCAGAGAGAGACTTGTGGGAACTGAGGGTGGACCACAACATAGCTTTCTCATTTTTTTCTGTTGTTGTTTGCTTGCATTTTGTTTTCTTTCCCAGTTTTTTCCTTCTTGATCTGATTTTTCTTGTGCAGCAAGATAACTGTATAAATATGTATACATATATTGGATTTAACATATATTTGAACATATTTAACATGTACTACTTGCCATCTAGGGAAGGGTATGAGGGGAAGGAGGGGAAAATTTGGAACAGAAGTTTTTGCAAGGGTCAATGCTGAAAAATTTCCCATGCATATGTTTTGTAAATAAAAAGCTTTAATTAAAAAAATAATGAAAAAAAAAGAAAAAAAGAGGAGACCTTGCATGACAGCTAGCATGGATGGTAGAATCTAGTGAAGCATTTTTATGTATAGGTGAGACTTGGGTATGTTTGTAGGCTACAGGAAAAGAATCAGCAAATGAGTTGAAACATGTTTAGAGAGAAAGAAGAGGGAGATAATAGTAGGACCAATCTGTTGAAGAATACAGGAGGGAAAGGAGTGAAGGGTTTATGTAGATGAGTTGATTTTGGCAAGGAGGAGAGCCATCTCTTCATCAGAGACTGGTGAATTTTGTTTTTCTATATAGAAAAAGTTCCTAAAAATTAGGGCTAGATAAAAAAGCAATGGGTTACCTTTATGTAGGGGGAACATGGTGTGGTGGGCTAGATCACTGAATTTGGAGCATTGAGCTTAGAGTCTTAGGAGCTGACGTTGAATTCCAGCTCTGACACATGACTTCTTTGACTCTGGGACTCAATTTTTTATATATAAGAGATTTGGCCAAGATTATTTCTGAAGTCTCTTCCAGTTCTAGATTAATGATCAGAGAATCCCAATAAGATTCCTATTTCTGAGAGTGTTCAGAGATTGAACAAAGACTTATTAGGTTCTTGCTCAGACATAGTTTGCACAAGAGGTTTCTGAGGTTACTTCTAACTTCATTTGACCTTGCGAATCTGCTGATGAGAAGACTGCCATCTAGTAGTATAAGATGCTTTGTTCTCTTCCATCCTTTGCTTCTTCCTCATCCAACTTTTCTCTATAATCCTTTTTTTTTGATTTCTATCATCTTCATTATCTATTCATACTCTCTCTCTACCCTCACATCTCTGTCACCTTGGATATTTTACTATTGTAGGGATTATGGGAGACAGCAATGTTAAAAGGCTTTCCTTGAGGAAGCTAAGATACTGCTAGGATGCCAGAAGGGACTTTTTCTCAAGGAGTGGGGAAGGGAACAACAGCTATTTTGGGACTGCCTTTCTTCCTCACTAACAGAGAAGTCAGAGAGCTTGCTATCCTGATTCATGCCCCTGTCACTTCCAGACTGGATTCCCCTATAGAAAAAACAAAACATAGGGAAGATGCTTCTTGCCATTTTTTCCTTAAATACCTCAACTCACGGTTTATCTTGGTACCTGGAGTACTTAGATAAGTAATTTCATAAAAGCGCATCAAGTATACATGAAATAAGAGTGCATTTCTCATTTCAACCAATAGTTGCTAAGCATCAATTGTGTGACAGGAAGAAGAAAAATCCTCTGTCAGGGCTAATCTTTGGTTTAGATCTGAAAAGAACCCTAGATATCTTCTGGTCCATCCAATTCCTTCATTTTACACTTGAGGAAACTGAGGTCCAGTGGTAGAGTTAGTCCATTTCTAACTATTGAGAAGTGATATGCTTACTTGGGGTCCCATAATTTATAAATGATTTAAATCACAGTATTTGCTTTCACCTTTTCCCCCCTACACTTTTACATTACTAGAATAGAAGGGACCATATCACTCTTTGGAAGCTTAGGAAGCTTCAGCATTGCCTTAAGAATAAAATACAAACTCTTCTGTTTAGTATTTAAAGCCCTTAACAATCTGATTCCAGTCCAAATTTCCAGGCTTGTTACATATTACTCCCCTCACCGAACTTGTATACTTGCTACATCCCAAACATGATCTTTTGCCTCCTCTGTGTCTTTGCATAATCTATCTCTCATCCTTGGAATATTCTCCTTCTTCACTTCCATTTCACAGGATATCAAACTTATTTCTTTCAAGAAGTCTTTGTTGGTCCCCTTAATTATTAATTGCCCTGCTTCCCTTCAGAGACATCACATAATATATTAAATTGGGTCAAAGTTATGTTGTAATGGAAGGTAGGTATATTATATCATTTACAAGAGTATTACAATCTGAAACATATTTTGTAAGTATTTTTTATCTGCTTATCTTTGAATATCATGTGTCCCCCATGTAGACTATAAATTCTGAGTGGAGAAGGACTGTTTTATTTTTGTCTTTCTATCCTCAGTGCTTAGAGCAGTGAATGGCCCATAATAAGTACTTGAAAAAAAATTTTTTTGATTGAGTGATTGATTATCTTCTGTACTAGTTTTAAGTTTCTTGATGATTGAAATCATGTTTTATTTTAGTTGAATTTAACACATTTATTAACCATCTACTATGTGCCAGACACTCTAATAATGTGCTTGTGTCAGTAGGATGAACTGAAAGTTTTCTACCCTCAAAAGGATTAATAGATTTGTTTTTCTTTTTAAAAAAATTAACAAAATAGCCATTATAAGACTTAGAAGCTAAGAATGAAGGGAACCAAAGTACTCTGAGAGACTTATTGAAAGGGACACCATTTCTAGCTAGAGGAATCAGGAAAATCTTCCAGCAGGAGGTGACATCTTATCTGTGCCTTGATGAAAAAAGAGGATTTCCAAATGCAAAAACTGGAGGAAGAAAGAGGAAGAAAGGGAAACTTTTCTAAGTAAGGGAAGATCTGGGAGGAAAATGTTCAGGGGATGGGCATTTACTTTTTACATCCGTTTTAACCTAGCTCAGAGCATTGATCATAGTATGTGATCCCTAAAGTCCTGCTGGAGGAAAGAAGGATGATGTCGGGAGGGATTTTCCCTGGGAGCAGGGAGAGAACTGTAGCTATCTTGGGGGCTGCCTTCCTTCCTCTCTGATAGAGAAGTCAGAGAACCTAGTATCCTGATTTATGCCCCTGTTACTTCCAAATTGATTTCCTCCATAAAGATGTATTTTTAATAACTGGTGAAAATCTGAAGATCTGCAGCTTCTAATATTGGGCAGTTTGGATTATGGAGCCTAATTAGTCAGACTTTCCTTTCTTCACCCTTAAGATGTTCTTTTGTCCTATTTCCTTTCTCATGACCTTAGTACTTATGAAAGTCACAAAATTCAAAGTCTGGCAAAGACCTTGAAGGAACTGCTTGGGGGAAGATTGGGAGATTGCACAATGAAGGGATAGAATGGAGTAGGAGTTTCTATTATTGGAGGGGAGGATCCAATACATCTTTCTAGTTTCTGATTGTCTGATCATTCATCTCTTGAATCAGCCCACAACTTCAGCTTTGAAAGCCACTGACCTAGTCTGCTATCTTAAAGAGCAGTCTCTAAACTGTGTCTGAGGTTGTCTAGAAAAGGAGCTTTTTATTAACAGTGTCTTTAGAATTGAATAGACTGAAAGATGAGGGGGAAGCTGAGATTAGGAAGCAATTGGAGAATGGAGTTTCTTAGGAGATAAGGCAGAACATTTCTTATCACCAGACTTATTAATAATATAAATATAAAATATCTATAATATATATCCTTGAAGTCAAAGTTTCCTTGATTTCATACTGATGAAAGCTTAAATGCTTCAGGCTGGAGGATTTAGGTGGCCCACATAAGGATGATTTATTTGGCCATACTTTGCTGTAAGTTTAAAGTCTCAGGAAAAACCCAGATCTATTCTCCCATTCTCCCTAAATTTGGAAGATTATTGTGTGAAATTTTAATCAAACTTTCATACCTTTGGTTTCAAAGCTTTGCATCCTGTGAAGGTGCAGTTTTCTTCCTTTAGCTGTCCAGATTATACTTTAGGCTACAATCAGTGATTTATACTTTGGTATGAGTAAAGGATGAGAATAATGGTTTTGCTGAAAGAGAAAGAGAGAGAAGGAGAGAGAGAGAGAGAGAGAGAGAGAGAGAGAGAGAGAGAGAGAGAGAGAGAGAGAGAGAGAGAGAGAGTTGAGAAGTAAATGAGTGAGAAAGAATCAATAGAATTCTGAGTATCAGATAAAAATTTTACTTTTCAGTTTTGATCAAGGTCAGCCCCATTGAAAGACTTCTCAGCAAAGTGTTTTAAATATCTGTTTCTCTCGCCAGAATATCTTCAAATTCTGGTTCTTGGATGCTATTGTTGTCCCCTGAGATTTTTAAAGCCACTGAAGGAGAGATCTAGGAAAAATAAAACAAAAACCTTTGATATTTTTTAGTTTGTGTCTTTCCATAGATGAGAAAATGGGCCAGAGAGATTAAATCTCTCTCAAGGTCACATAGCTAGTTAGTGTCAGAGCAGGGTTGAAAATTCACTCCTAGCTGCCAAGTTCAATGCACTTTTGTCTCTAGTGTGGTACTCTTCACTTTCCCTGATTAATTTGCCAATGGGGATCACAGAGCTTTCTTAGGCTCTAATACCATAAATGAACTTGTTTTCTTGAAATGGTGGTGAGAAGTTTCCAGGGACAGCAGAAACACAAGTAAAGTAGGATTACTGGTCTTTAACTCTCAATGATGCATCACTTTAGAGTGAATCTTTGGCCTTGCTGTTAAATTGTCTCAAGGATTCTTTGAACAATATGACCTTTTAAAATATCCTCCCTTTCTAAGTCTTTGCATCCTATGATTTTTGAGGAAATCTTCCCTAGGCTAATATACTTTCCTTCTCTTTTTAGGGTAACTATTGCATCCTAGATGCAAGAAATCCCATTTTAAAACTACCTAGGGGGATTTGTTATCAGGCTATTTTGTCTTAGATTATATATAAAGGAGTTATTTTTGGAAAGATCTAGCATTAAAGAATATTATAATTGGAAGGAGAAGTAGCCTTCAGTGTAAAGGAATTTCTACCTTGGGAGTTCCCTGTATTGTTGAAATCATAGGTCCTTTCCCCCTTTCCTCCCCAAAATGTTAGAATCTAATCCAATCCTTCCATTTAATTTAGGGGTTAGCTCTACAATATATGTTATATCGGATATTTTAAATGATATCTTCATTTATTATATTAATATTTGAGCATGTTGCATAATACTTCAACTTAATAATTTGAGGAGATAAATTTGTTTTAATTTTACATATAGAGAAATTACTGAATGTATTTCTTTTTCTTTTTTTCTCTCTTACCTCATTCCTATTTGCCCTCATACATGTTTTCTTCCCTTTTATTCAGGTTCAGGGCACAGCTCAAATATTCCAAGCCCTTAAATTTCTTATATTTAGCATTTCTCAGATTCATACATGCATTACATATACATACTATGTAATTTGCAATTTTTTGGAAGGCTTTTGGTAACAGACATGGATCTCAGTGTTGATTTGGGATTGGTTATTCTTTGCAGACATGGTGAATTGGGTTGATGGAGAATTCTATTTGGAGTTGAGAAAGATGAGAAGAACACAGATGTTTTTATCTCCTCTTTTTACTCATAATCTCTTTCCTCTGACACTATAATAAATTTATCTCCATGATGGAGAGACTAAGAAATTGAACTAAAGCAACTAAGGTAGTATATCTCTACTTAAGAAGTTGTAGATAGAGTTTGAGCAGTGTCACCCATTCATGTTCTTCCAAGGGAACAGTTTCCAGGCTGTATTTCCTTGGTTAAAAACTCTAGGCCCAAGGAAGAAGAGGTAGGGAGAAAGAAAAAAACCCTCATCTTTCTTGTCAGGTCTAGCCTCTTTTGGAGCATCCTTCTCAGTGAGGAGTGTAGAGGTAGGGAAAGCACTGAGTGGGGACCCTGGTGCTAGTCTCTTTAGAAAGTATAGTTCTCCTAGAGATCAGGGAGGAGAAAGAGCCCATGTAGACCATTCCTAATGGAAAAATATAAATACAAAAAGTATGGTGGGGAAGAGGGAGAGCTCCAAACTGGGGTTGGACTTTTAGATAGAAGGAAAGAGTCATATAGATGCAACCTATGATAGAGATAAATTAATATAAAATTATAATAATAAGAAAAATTAGGGTAATAGGAAACATATTGCAAGTGTACGGAAGGTGGGGAGGAAATAAAGTCTAGATTTTAGGAAATGGTGTTTAGCAATGAGAACAAGGGAACTTTTGGAAGGAACTACAGTTTGGGGAAGAGGATGTCTGGGTCTCTGAGGCTAGGTAGTAATACATGAATCCTATCTGGAATTTCCCTGACAATGATCCAAACTTTGAATGACCACAATGACAGGAAGATCACTCCTTTTTGTGGTGGTCTGTTCAACTTTTGGACTGCTCTAATTATGAGAAAATGCTTTCTTATATTGAGTTTGATTTGTTCTCCTGAACTTAAATCAATTGGTTCTAACTCTGCTTTCTGGAGCCACAGTGGAAGTCTACTTCCTATTTCCAAAGAAAACTTTTAATAGTTTGAAGGCAGCTCTTATGTTCTCAGTCTTTTCTTCTTCACTCTGATTATTCTCAATGACCACAACTGTTCTTCATGAAATATAATTAGTATACCCTTCATTATTTAGGTCACCCTTTCACATATATAAAAGTGTGGTGACAAAAATGAATATGATGTACCAACCTGCTCTGATCATAATTAGGATGGGATAACCAGTACTTTGCCACAAGATATTGAATTAATTATGACATTAATTATATAGTACATTCAGTTCTTTGTTACATGTTCTCCTACTCTAAAGCATCCTAATCCAACTTTTCCCATCCCCAGTGGCATCCTTCCTAGCAATGGGTTTCTCTCTTGTGTACTCTCCTTTCCCCAAGTGAGGGTACAATTATCCCTTCCACATTGCAGGGTTTAGGGGTGTGGCACCCCTGTGACTTGAAATTCTGAATAAATTTTTTCCCCCTCCCTTTGTACCAGAGAAAAAGTCTGATTTTTTTTCTCTTTCATTTATGGAGTGTTACAATAGAACCTTATTGTAACATTTGGATTAATACTATACATATATCTTATGCATTTTAGAATTTTTAAGCCCTTTCTATGTCATCTTCTGGCCTTTGTATGACATCTGCAGTTTCCACAAAACTCCCTTTCAAATTCCCATTTAATTTCTTATGCGACTCACGATATATCAAAACCATGATGGGGAAAGTCACCATGTAGAAGAGATAATTGTATGTTTTATACTGTTTCCCTCAGGTGCTTGTCCCATTCTCCTAAATTCCTAGGAATAGTTCTGCTAGCCCTGCTTCCCTTAGAATGGTCCAGGTACCAATGTTTGAAAGGCATGGAAGTCATTCTGGGAAATATCTAATGTAGTTAAGAGATGACTTCCAAGATCTGCTCTTCTCTCTGCTCCTTGAAATGTGGACATTTGGAAATGACATCCTGGCTTGTTTTAGTTTTCTGAGACACATATGCATTTGTTTTGTTTGTCAGTGTGGGAGGCAACATGGTTATATTGATGTGGGCACATCTCAGGCAGGATCTCCCGAAAGGACAGCCCTGCTTTTGCCTCTATTTAGCTATTCTCAAAAAATTATTTCTTGTGGTTCTCAAGAAGAGAGGGAAAAATGTACATTAAACAGAAATATTTCACAACCTGCAAGGCTGCCTGCTGTCCTCAGGGATTTTGCAGTGAGTAGGAAGCTTCAGATGTTATTTGGTGGGTGGTTTTTAATAAGAGCACCAGATCTAGTGTTTTTGGTGACTGATTTTTTTTCACATGATCTCAGGCCATAGATCAGTTTCCTTTCATTCTGCTTTTCCTCCATTCCTATAATATACCTCATCATCTTTAATCACAAGCATTTGGTCTTAGCAAAGTGGTTATCAAAGTACTAGTCCCAGGGGCAGCTAAATAGCACAGTGGATAGAGTATAAGTGGATAGATTCAGGAGGATCTGAATTCAAATTAAACATCAGACACTTTCCCACTGTGTGACCCTGAGCAAGTTACTTAACCTTGATTGCCTCAAAAAAAGGTACCAGTTAGGACTTAAGAGCATTTTTATTCAGGTTTGCTTGTTTGTTTGGTGATAAATGGTACAGGAAAGGAGAGGAGGAAGCAAAGTACTTTTCATAGACTCTCAGAAATTCAAGGACCAACTTATTCAATCCATACCTGGACAAAACATCCTTCTATAGCATATGTGGAAACTGATGAATAGTCATGTACCATTTGCTTAGATTTCAGATGAGGAAACTTCTAAATAATCTTCTTTTATTCTATTTCTCTCTTTCTTATTTGGGAGACATAACTTCTGTGGAGCTTCCTTTCCCCTCCTCTTCTCTTTCTTGTTTCTTCTTGCTCCCTTTATCCTTTATCTCTCAACATTTCTTACCACAAATAAATGGGCATAAGACTTATGGTCACAACTGGTTCTGGGAAACTATTGCATTACCTTTTCTTCCCTTGCTTTTTTCTGCCATTGCTTTATAGAAACTGCACCTCTTTTGAGAGTCAGAAAAAAGTGAACCTGAGTCAGTGCTTTATTATTTCTGTGCCTCAGTTCTTTCATCTGTAAAACAGAGCAAATCCATGTCCCAAATTGTTGGGAAGGTAAAGGATTGTGAAATATGCACACTTATGAATAAAATAAATAAAGATGTAAGACATCCTGACCATTACTAATAACTATAGATGTGTGAATCAATTTCTTCCAAGAAATGTTGTATAGCTGTGTATCATGGAATACCATAATCTTATAAGGCAGATGACCCAGAGGACAATGATGTGTATAAACAAATGCAGTATATTTCTAATAATGAAATTCTCTCTCCTTACCTCTGCCTCCTGGCTTCCTTAACTTCCTTCTGGTTCCAGATAAAATTCTACCATCTGTCAGCTTTTTTTTTTTTAATCTCCTTTAAAACTAGTGTTTTTTTTTTTTTTCCTGAGATGGTCTTCATTTTTTCTCCTGTCTATGTCTTGTTTGTGCATAGTTTGAATATTGTCTTCCCCTTTAGAATGAGCTTCTTGAGGGCAGGAACTTTTACTTCCTTTGTATTCTCAGTGCTTAACATAGTGCCTAGCACATAGTCTTGCATATTAAATGCTTCTTGATTTGACATGGATTGGGCTAGATGGGTTGCAATCTGCTCTGATTGGTCTATTCCAATAATATTGTGACTCTATTAAGCATAATAATCAATTTTGTGACCCTGACAATTCATTTGGCCTCTCTAGATCTTGGCTTTTCCATAAGAATCTCTACCACCTTTGTGGGGAGGAACTTTTTATTTGCCCCCTCCCCCTTGGCTTTAATTCACCCACTAGATATATGATAAATATTTGAACTGAAATTGATTGAATGGAATGATCACTAGAGCTCATGCATATTAACTATTAAGCCTTATAAAGGGGAAAGGGAGATTGCTGAATTGTCAGAAAAGTACCATGGTGATAGCAATAACTTTGTTTTTCAATTTCTGGAGTTGATTTATAAGTTCAACTAGTAAGTTGAGTTCAACCTCTTGGACTACATCATCTCTAAAATTTTTCATGGTCTAATTGCTTCTATGATTCTCATGAGATAACATAATTAACAATCTACAGTTCTTTTTTTTTTAAAAAATGGCTTTCTATTTTCAAAATATATGCAAAGATGGTTCTCAAAATTTCACCCTTGCAAAACCTTGTGTTCCAGATTTTTCTCTCTTTCTTCCTCCCAATTCCTCCCCTAGAAAACAAGTAATCCAACATACGTTTAACATATACAATTCTTCTGTGCATATTTCTACATTTATTATGCTACATAAGAAAAATTAGATCAAAAAGAAAAAAATGAGAAAAAAGCAAGCAAAAACAAAAATGGTGAAAATATTATGTTGTGATCCACATTCAGTCCTGACAGTCCTCTTTATGGATGTAGATGGCTTTCTCTATCACAAGATCATTGGAACTGGTTTGAATCATCTTATTGTTGAAGATGGCCATGTCCATCAGAATTGATTCTCATATAGTATTGTTGTTGAAGTGTATAATGATCTCCTGGTTCTGCTCATTTCACTCAGCATCAGTTCATGTAAGTCTCTCCAGGCCTTTCTGAAATCCTCCTGTTGGTCATTTCTTACAGAACAGTAATATTCCATAACATTCATTTACCACAATTTACCCAGCCATTCTCCAGTTGATGGGCATCCATTCATTTTCCAGCTTCTGGCCACTACAAAAAGGGCTGTTACAAATATTCTTGCACATGTGGATCCCTTTCCCTTCTTTAGTATCTCTTTGGGGTATAAGCCCAGTGGAAACACTGTTGAGTCAAAGGGTGCACAGTTTGATAGCTTTTTGAGCATAATTCCAAATTGCTCTCCAGAATGGCTGGATTCATTCACAACTTCACCAACAATGTATTAGTCTCCCAATTTTCCCACATCCCCTCCAATGTTCGTCATTATCCTTCCCTATCATTCTAGCCCAATCTGAGAGGTGTGTAGTGGTATCTCAGAGTTGTCTTAATTTGCATTTCTCTGATCAATAGTGACATCTATAGTTCTATTTTCCTCGTGGCTTGATGGGATATAATAATCTTGACAGGGAAGGAAATAGGCTGAAAAAACTCTTCAAAATTACCATGACTTTATAACCAGACATTACCACCATAACAACCACAACCACTATTACAGACAGCCAAGTGATCACCAACAGCCACCGTAATCACAACCACTGCACTCACCAGCTCTAACAATACCCAGTATTATCAATAATACCAACCACAAGCACCATCCCGCCACTACCACCGCTCACTACCAACAGCACCCATGACATAACCCAAACCACTCGCCAGTAATCACAGCCGTCATCACCACAACCACAAGGGCTCACAATTCTTCCGAGTTTTAAGATTTACAAAGCATTTTTCTTAACAATAACCCTGAGAGGCATGTAGAGCAAATGTTATTATCCCCATTTGAGAGATGAGGGATCTCAAGTTCAAAGATAGATAAGTGTCAGAAATAAATGCAAAGCAACTTGATGATCAGTTCCCCTCTTTAACTTACTTCAGTCCTGACCTAAGTCAAACTTACAAAGTTCATCTTCAGTCTCCTGGTACCTTCTCTTAAAGTGCAGATCTTAATAGGAGGAGACTGCTGGGGTTCCAGAATTGTGCCAGTCAGATATAGTAGGAGGCCCTTATTGTTTTCCAAATACTTTTATCATTGTTCTATAGAATACTGAAACCCACAATCATAGACTTCATAGTGTGACAGAATGGGAAAGGAAGAAAAAGAAACAAGCATTTATAGAGCACCTACTATGTGCCAAAACAAACAATTATTAATTGCCCACCATGTGTCACATTGTTGTTATTGTTCAGTTGTATATAATTCTTGGTGGACTCATTTGGGGTTTTCTTGGCAAAGGTGCTATTTCTTTCTCCAGTTCATTTCTACAGATGAGGCAACAGGCAGCAGGGTTAAGTGACTTGCCTCAGACTAACAAAGATATTAAGTGGCTTGAGACTGAATTAGAATTCAGATCTTCTGGATGCCAGACCCAGCACTTTATCCACCAAGTGCTTGTTACATTATTTGCTTATTTGATTTTCACAACAACCCTGCAAATTAGGGACAATATACCCATTTTACAGTTGAGGAAACTGAGACATACAGAGGATAAATGACTTGCCTAGGATCACATAGATAATATATGATTTGAATTTAGGTTTTCATAGTTCATGACCCAGCACTTGTCTACTCTTTTCAATTTCCCACAAATCCAGGTATAAATTCTTTCTTTTATGGGTTCCTAAACTGCTGAATTTATACCTTCACTGTAACACACACACACACACACACACACACACACACACACACACACAGACTCACTGTCACACTATCAACTTTCTCATGCTCTAACTTTCACTCCTAATCCCTACATCAGTTTAATCACTCAAACCAAAAACCCCCATAAAAAAAGAGTTCACTTCATCCATATTCCATTCACCACATACCACATTTTGCTATTAAAAAACAAATCTGTCAAAAGCATTCAGGGGTTGTACTTTCCATTGTCGTGCCAAACTTGCTAGATCACCGCCATCAAAGGAATGCATTGATGCTCTGGAATATGCAGACATACCTAACAGCTGTGAGTAGCTGCCTGCCCACCCTGCCAATCCCTGCACAGCTGTCTGCCTCTCAAGTTGAATGTCCCCAGAGTCTAACATCTTGTATCTCAGTTGGCCGAACATTCCCGGGCTGACTTTGGAAAAGAACAATCTGTTTGAAAAATGGTAGAATTATCAAATTAGACATGACAAACCACAATTTGACTTTTTCATTCTTCTGGTTAAGATTTTTTTTTAAGTATAGAAAAATCCCAATGTTTTTTCAGATTATGAGTTATATATTGTGGATGAATACATCAATATTATGCATATATAAAAATATTATAACATTATGTTTAATCTAGTTAAATTAAATGACATTTTTTTCTTATAACAACATTGTGAGGTATGTTGTACAAAAATCCACATTTTTTAGGTAAGGAAACTGATACTGAGATTATTCTTCCTATTTTTTTCAATAAGGAAAGGGAAGTTTATCTTCTAATAAAGATTTCCCGGGATGTCCCATTTTACAATTGAGATAAACAAAGGCTAAGTGACTGTCTTGGTCACACATCTAGTAAGTGTTTGAGGTGAGATTGGAACTCAAATCTTTCTGACTCTGGGCCTAGCACTTTATCTAATTCCCTGCTGAGCTCCTCTCTAGTACAAAGAGAATCATTTAGAAATATGGCCTTCAATATAATGAAAAATTTTCAGCCTCAGCAATTCATAAAACCATCTATCTACCAAAACAGAGAGGAGACAGTCTATATCTACAGACATATTCAGACCAAAGCATCCTTACAAGAGTAAAATGTGGAATAATATCTAGATCCTTGAGAAATTGAGGCATTTAAGTGACTTGCCTAGGGTTAGATAGCCAGTATATGTCCAAAGTGAGAATAGAATTTAGGCAATCCTAACTTGGAAGCTAGCTCTCTATTTTTCTAAATCATAAGTGTGTTTATGTCCCTCTTTATCCCTTTCAAAATATTTCCAGATTCCAGAAAAAAAAAGTCATTTTCTATGCAACACAAAGTAATAAGCTTCCTCTGAGAAAAGGGACTCTATAAACCCTTTTCCATTTGGAATTTAAGTACCTAGTTCAGTGCCTTTCCCATGGGAGTCTGCCTAAGTGTTTATTGAATTGAATGTTTTCCAAGACATCACAACTCCAAAAAGAACTGTCTGGAGTAATATTGTTAGTCCCCAACAACATAACTCTGAATGTGATATAAGCTGCTCCTTTTCTTTCATCCCCCTGCCACTTATAAAAGTGTTCCACATTGGGATTTCATTGAATTTCCTATACATTCTCTAGGTAGCACAATGAATAAACTCCAGGATTTGGAATAAGGAAGACCTGAGTTAAAATCCTGTCTCAGAGATTTATGAGTCATATGACTCTCACCAAGTTACCTTTGGGCCTCAGTTTCCTTATCTGTAAAAAATTTCAGTTAATGATAGCACCTACCTCATAGGATTATTATAAAGATCAAACGAATTTGTATATTAAAATAACAAACCTAAAATGTTATATTGTTGGATATTATAATTATTTTTATAGTTATTCTTACTTTTATTATTGTCACTATTTGATTCAGTCCCTTGCACTGTGCTCTACTTGTCAGAATCAGTCTTTGAGGCAGATGCACTTAGTTCTCTGAATAACGATCTGTCACTGCAACTGGTGAATTTTTAGTTGACAAAATTACAAGCCCAGCAAGGCAATTAGGGATGAAGGTAATGGTGGTTGGGGTTATTTCAGCTAATTGCTGTACCTGGATGAAGGATTTCATCCCCTCTGTCTGCCTTCCTGCTTAACCCTCATCTTTTCCACACTCGGTACCCTGCTTATTGCACAGGAGGGATTTTCCTGGGCACGTCTCTTGCCTGCCACAGCAAGTACAGCTGGCGCTCCCATTTGTGAAATTGTGCATGCTACTCTTTGTTTGGCAATGCACAGAGCCCTTCATTGTGCTGACCCCAATCTCTAAGGGGTGGAGGATGGAGAGGAAGAGATTTCAGATGAACATAAGGGAACATAATACCTATGGATCACGCAGCTGCTGCAGAATCCCCCAAACTATTGTCTAAGCCATCTATGCTATGGGGATTGTCAACTTATTGGAATTTGACCTGCTTGGATGGTGTTTTATTACACAGACTGGTTGCTAATAAGGTTCTATAAATGAATGGCTAAAACAACAATAACAATAAGCATTTATTAAGCACTGACTGTATGTCAAGCATCGTGCTAATATACTAATATAGAGTTGAAAGTCCCAGTTTAAGAAACAAACCATTTATGAAGCTTTAAATGCAAATCAAAGATAAAAGGTTCTTGGAATTCAGTAACAAACCTGAAGACAATGCATTTTCTTTTTTCTTTTTTTATTTTAATAGCTTTTTATTTACAAGTTATATGCATGGGTAATTTTTCAGCATTGACAATTGCCAAGCCTTTTGTTCCAATTTTTCCCCTCCTTCCCCCCCATCCCCTTCCCTAGATGGCAGGATGACCAATACATGTTAAATATATTAGAATATAAATTAAATACAAAATAAGTATACATGACCAAACCATTATTTTGCTGTACACAAAGAATCGGACTTTGAAATAGTGTACAATTAGCCTGTGAAGGAAATCAAAAATGCAGGTGGGAAAAAATAGAGGGATTGGGAATTCTATGTAATGGTTCTTAGTCATCTCCCAGAGTTCTTTTACTGGGTGTAGCTGGTTTCTTCATTACTGCTCCATTAGAACTGATTTGGTTCATCTCATTGCTGGAGATGGCCAGGTCCATCAGAATTGATCATCATATAGTATTGTTGTTGAAGTATATAATGATCTCCTGGTCCTGCTCATTTCACTTAGCATCAGTTCGTGTAAGTCTCTCCAGGCCTTTCTGAAATCATCCTGCTGGTCATTTCTTTCTGAACAATAATATTCCATAACATTCATATACCACAATTTATTCAGCCATTCTCCAATTGATGGGTATCTACTCAGTTTCCAGTTTCTGGCCACTACAAAGAGGGCTAATGCATTTTCTTTAATGCCATTTTGATTGTCAATCATATTCATTTTTGATGTGGAACTATTTGACAATGCCACAAATTCCAGTATATAATAATATATACATATTATTAAAAATATAACATATTTATTATATATAAAATAATATAATATAAATAATAAAAAATTCCAGTTCTTCAATAGTGGTTGCTGAGGAGTTAGAGATCTGCTGAAACTAAAGAAGAAATTACCATTTGCATGTCCACAGGAATTGCTTCCTTGGGGGATAATTGTACAGGTTGGAAGGAAGACTGGCCACCAGGGGACTACTGCCAATCTTTTAGTATTGGGGGGTTATCTGCCTGATGATGGCAGCTGGTCAGTGGTTGATGTTGGTGGTGGCAAGGAAAGTGGACTCTTCCTCCTGGTGATTGCTCCCCTCAACAATAGCATCAAAGACCAGGCTGCAAGCAGGGATCAGTAGTCTTGGGGACATGGCTGTTTCCAAAGCTTTTGAGTTCAAAATTCTGGACTACTTCCCCCAGGGAGATTAAGTCAGTATTTCTAATTTATGTTTTTTATAATTGAATTATATATAAATTGAAATTGAAATTATATATAAATTGAATTGAAAAATATACAAATCCACAAAGGACCCATGATTTTTATAGCCAGTAGGGAGTTCCTGTTATAGCAATTCTCCTCCCAGTGGGGAGAAGTTCCCTATAGCTAGGAAACTCAGAATTATAGCACTAGAGGTGGAATGGACCTCAGAGACCTCTAGAGGGCCTTTATTCTAAATCTCTCATTTTATAAATGAGGAGCTTACAACAGGAAGTATCCAAAGTCATGCAGTTAATAATGTGCCAAAGGTAATATTCAAACCTAGATTCCTGTCTTCAGAAATAGTGCTATTCGACTGTACCACATTGTCCCCCAAAAATCCTGGGAAATTTTCTGGATTACCTACAGTCCAAATGAATTGCCAAAGAGCCTCACAATAAGAAATCAAGGCAGGATTGGAATCCAGATCTTTCTGACCTTATCTTATGCTGTTATCTAAAATGGCAATAATTTTTTGGCTAATTATTCCATATATTTTAAAAACTTTTCATAATAAAGACATTTTTCCAAAAATCTGAATGTTAGAGTTTCTAATGTTTCTTTAATGTGATTGTTAATCATGTAATGGAAATGTAACGTTAGTGTTCAATATATAAGCTCCTTGAAGACCACAAATGTCTCTTGTCTTGTCTTTGTATTACTAGTCTCCAGAAAAAAAGCAAATTTTCTTGCTTGTCAGAATTATTTAAGAAATGCATCTTGCATTAGATGGGAATATTATCAACATATCAAAGTCTAGAGCGAATATTATAAAAATAACAATATTACCTAAATTAATCTACTTATTTAGTGTCATACCAATCAAACTCTCAAGAAATTATTTTACAGATCTAGAAAAAATAATAACAAAGTTCATCTAGAAGTATAAAAAGTCAAGAATTTCAAGGAAATTAATGAAAAAATGCAAATGAAGGTGGCCCAGCTGTGTCAGACATAAAAATATATTATAAAGCAGCAGTCATCAAAACCATTTGGTACTGGCTAAGAAATAGAGTAGTCAATCAGAGCAATAGGTTAGGATCCCAGGACAAAATAGTCAATAACTCTAGCAATCTAGTGTTTGACAAACCCAAAGACTCAAGCTTTGGGGATAAGAACTCACTATTTGACAAAAATTGCTGGGAAAATTGGAAACTACTAAGGAAGAATTTACGGCTTGACTCACACCTAATACTACATACCAAGATAAGATCTAAATGGGTTCATGATTTAAACATACAGAATGATATTATAAGCAAATTAGAAAAACATAAAATAGTTTACCTCTCAGATATGTGGAGGATGAAGGACTTTGTGTCCAAAGAAGAACTGGAACTCGTAATTGAACACCAGATAGATAATTTTAATTATATTAAATTTAAAAGTTTTGTATAAACAAAACTAATGCAGACAAGATCAGAAGGGAAGCAATAAATTGGAAATCATTTTTATATTTAAGGGTTCTGATAGAGACCTCATTTCTAAAATATATAAAGAACTGACTCAAATTTATAAGAATTCAAGCCATTCACTGATTGATATATGGTCAAATGATATAAACAATTTTCAGATAAAGAAATTAAAACCATTTCTAATCATATGAGAAGGTGCTCTAAATGACTATTGATCAGAGAAATGAACATTAAGACAACTCTGAAATACCACTACACACCTCTCAGATTGGCTAAGATGATAGGAAAAGATAATTACAAATGTTGGAGTGTACATGGGAAAACTGGGACACTGATACATTGTTGGTGGAACTGAATGGATCCATTCTGGAGAGCAGTTTGGAACTATGCTCAAAAACTTATCAAACTGTTCATACCCTTTGACCCAGCAGTGTTACTACTGGGCTTATATCCCAAAGAGATTTTAAAGAAGGGAAAGGGACCCATGTGTGCAAAAATGTTTGTGGCAGCCCTTTTTGTAGGGGCCAGAAACTGGAAAATGAATAGATGTTCACACATTGGAGAATAGCTGAATATTTTTTCTGTAAGAAATGACCAACAGGATGATTTCAGAAAGGCTTGGAGAGATCTACATGAACTGATGCTGAGTGAAATGAGCAGAACCAGGAGATCATTGTACATGGCAACAACAAGACTATATGATGATCAATTCTGATGGCCGTGGCTCTTTCCAACAATGAGATGATTGATGCCAGTTCCAATGGTCTTGTGACAAAGAGAGCCAGAGAGAGGTCTGTGTGAACTGAATGAGGATCACAACATAACATTCTCCCTCTTTTTGTTGTTGTTCGCTTGCATCTTGATTTCTTACTCATTTACTTTTTTTGAATCTGATTTTTCTTGTGCAGCAAGAGAATTGTATAAATGTTTTTACATATTGGATTTAACATATATTTTAAGATGCTTAACATATATTGGATTGCTTGCCATCTAGAGGAAGGGGGAGGAAGAAGGAGAAAAGCTCAAACACAAGGCTATGTGGAGGGTGATGTCAAATTATCCATGCATATGTTTTGAAAGTAAAAAGCTTTAAAAAACAAACAAATAAATAATCCAAAGGCTACCAGGCTAGTCTTAATATTTTAGGGGTTGAGCCAAGATATTTCAGTTATACTAGCACCTAAATGATAAGATCAGTATTACTAATGTTTTATGTCCAGGCAAGTCAATTTTTGTTTCTGGATCTTAGTTTCCTCATTTATAAAATGTGGCAGTTAGACTAAACGATCAAAGTTTCCTTTTAGTTCTCAATTCTATGATCCTATGGGACTGTGTGTGTGTGTGTGTGTGTGTGTGTGTGTGTGTGTGATTATTCCATCCCTCTTGGGGATGCCATTCTTACCCCTTGCTTTACCATGATCCTGAAAAATTCCTCTATCCTTGGAGCCATTTTTTGTGATCAGTCCATTAATGTAGAAACTTTCATTTTAAGATAAGTATGCAGCTTAGCCATGTTCACTCCTTCTCATAGCACACATCTTTACTCTAGACCCCTTCCTTTTATGTGTTGTTTTTCCTACTTTTGAACCAACATTATCTAGGACTCTGTCTCTCTATCTCTGTGGACCTCTGTCTGTCTGTCTCTCATGTGATCTTCTTAATGTGATTCCTGGAAAATGTGGATCTATTCTCTTTAGGATTATGGTTATTCTCTGAAAGGGATCATAAGATTAATTCCCCACAGGGATTTTATATGTCATTTTATTCATCCTTCTCACTTTCAAAAGAGGAAATTGAGACCCAACGGTGTTAAGTTCAAGGTTTTTCTGGTAATAAGTGATAAATTAGATACTTGGTGGTGGTGGTGGGGTGCTCTAGCTCTCTGTATGTTACCAGATGCCTCTTTTCCTTCTACATTATTCACAAAAAATTTTAAAAGAGAGGAAAAAGATTGATCCTCAGCTTTACATTGTCATCATTTCCACATAAACTCTCTGGTCAACAACTTTCATTTTCTGCACCCCTGATCCTAGGACTTCATAAATTATCAGAAATGACTTTAAAAGGGCATCATAATAAATTCTTTATGGAGGCAGTATGGGTTTGGTGGAAAGAATATCAAGTAGGGAGTAAGGAGACCTGTGTTCTCATTCTGGCTCCCTAACTAATTAATTCTGTAATCTTCTGCAAAACTAAAGAAACATTTTCCCATTTGTAAAATAAAAAAGTTAAATAAGATGCTCCCACAGTTCTCTCCCCAATCCATAAGCTTCTACAATGAACAATCTATCATTTCACTAAAAAATGGTTTGGAATTTCTGGTATGTATATTTTAGGCTGAAATGGCTTTTAACCTTCTGACAAGTGGGAGACACCAGACATAAGTGTTATGTTTTTGGTGATAGGGAGGGCAAGGCACCCTTCCTTTGAATTTGAAAAGGAAGCTACCTATTTTTCATGCTAGTCTATGGGAATGTAGCTGAAAAGATGAATGATTCATTAGGAATCCTTTCCAAGTCAAGTTATTTTAGTAAGTGTGTTAAGGGTCAACTATATCCCAGCCCTGGCCATCAGGGGACTAGACATAAGAACACTAGAAGACAACATTTTTACCATTGGAAAAAGTATATAATATGACTGGGGAAACTATATTAACAACTGTTAACCAAGTCCGACTCTTTTTATAGAGCAAAATAGCTGGACATGTATACACATATTGTATTTAACTTATACTTTAATATATTTAACATGTATTGGTCAACCTGCCATCTGGAGGAAGGGGTGGGGGGAAGGAGGGAAAAAGTTGAAAAAAAGCATTTGCAACTGTCAATGCTGAAAAATTACCTATGTATATAATTGTAAATAAAAAGCTATTAAAAAAACTAAAACTGAAAAAAAACCCCAACTGTTAACCACAGAAAATGATATGTAGCAAAGGGCCAAGTGATGTGGCACATTAGCCATATGTATATATCTGAGTTAATTCTTACTGAGTATGGGAGATGCTGATGTTGCAGAAGAAAGTCTCATGATGGGTATTGTTGCATTGAGAGAGGTCAAGTCTTCTTCCTAAGAGAATCTGGCTTGCAATCCCAGGAAGCTGGGGAGGGAGAAGGCAACCCTCGGAAGAGGGTTTTGATTTTTTCTATTTAAACCCAAAGGAAAAACCAGGAGCAATGACTGGACATCAAGAAAAACTTCCTAACAATTAGAGCCATCACAAAATAGAATGGGCTGTTTCTAGAGGTGGCAGATGCTTGGAGGACTCCAAGAAGAATTTATAACTTGTTTAGTATGTTCTAAAGGGGATTCCTTTCATAGGTGATTTTTATAAAGCACAATGTTACCCACTTTGCTCCTTCTTTCAGTTAGTGCTATTGGTTCCCTACTGAGTGATTGTTGTCCTTCTTTAGTATTTTAGGGGAACCAAAATGGCTTCACTATGTCAAGTGACAGTGTGCCTGACTGTGATTGATCCAACCAACAAAGCACAGAATGTTCTCCCAAGGTCAGGCACAAATAGTCCACGGAACATTTTGGGTAGAGATGTCTAACTGTGCACATCTCACATTTCTCTTGAGATGCTGAAATTCTGCTTTGCTCATAAAACACAGCACCTTCCTTGAGGAGGGCACCCCTCCTATGCCAGTGTCTCTCCTGTTTCACAACAGGTTCCAAAGTTCATCAGAGAGACCCTGAGCATCTCCTTGTATCCTGTCTTCTGACCACCAGGTGAAAGCCTTCCTTGCCCAAGTTCTCTATAAAATAGTCTTTTAGGTAAATGCATGTTTGGCATTTGAACAACATGACCAGCCCATAGGAACAGGATTCTTTGCAACAGTGTTTGAATTCTTGGTAATTCAGTTCCAGAAAGGATCTTAATGTTTGGTGATGTAGCTTGCAAAATTATCTTCAGAATTTTCCTAAGACAATTCAAATGGAAGAGATTCAGTTTCCTGGCAAGGAGCTGGTAGACTGTCCATGTTTCACAAGCACACAACAGTGAGGTCAGCACAATGGATTTGTAGACCGTTAGTTTGGTAGGCTGTCTAATATTTCTTCTCTCCCACACTTTGTTTTAGAGCCTCCCAAATACTGAGCTAACTCTGGCAATGCTTTTATCAATGTCATCATCTATGAGTATATCCCTGGGAAGTATACTATAAGTTAATTTATACACAGCCTTCAAAATCTCTCCATTTGCTGTAACTGATGGTCCTATGTACGGATGGTGCACTGGAGAATTATTTTGTCTTGATATTAATTGCAAATTAAAATTAATACAAACAAGAGAGAATTAATTCACAATCTGTTGTATCTCAGCCTCAGAGGCTGCATTGAGAGTATAATCATCTATGAACAAAAAGTTGCGAACCAACTCTTCCTCCATTTTAGTCTTGGCTTGTAATTTCCAATTATTTACAGGTTCAAATATAAACTTTTCTCTTTGACATTTAAACTCCCTATAATTTAGCCCCTTCCTATATTTCTTATTTCCTTACACTTTACTCTCTTCCTACATTCTCCCATTTGCTTATATCATTCCCACTTCAATCATAATATTTGCTGTTCCTTCAATAATATTTTGTATCTCCCATGTCTACTTGAAGTTCTTCCAACAGGAAGTATCTCCCATTTCCATGATTTTACACTGGCTGTTCTCCAAGACCAAAAATGCTCTTCTTTACTTATACTTCTTATTTTCCTTAGATATCTTTAAGACAGACAAAAATCTTTCCTTCTGGAAGAGGACTTTTTTGATCTTCTCAGATGCTAGTATTTTCCCCTTTCAGATTATTTTCCATCTATTCCCTATGATTTTTTCTTGTTCTTAGTATTAACATGTTTTCCCATCAGAATGTTAGTTACATTTTTTTCTTTAAAAATTTTTTTTTATTAAAGCTTTTTAATTTTAGCAATTTTAAATGGACAATTGTTTGCATTCTCCCTTGCAAAACCTTGTGTTTGAACACCCCCCCCCCCCGCCATGGCAAGTAATTCAATATATGTTAAATATATTAAAATATATGTTAAATTAAATATATATATGTATTTATACAATTATCTTGCTGCACAAAAAAAAATCAGATCAAAAAGGAAAAAAATGAGAAAGAAAACAAAATGTAAGCAAACAAAAACAAAAAGAGTGAAATGTTATGTTGTGATCCACACTCAGTTCCCGGTCCTCTCTTTGGGTTCTCTCTTCTTCTTTATCACAAGATCATTGGATCATTGGATTTGGACTCAACCATCTCATTGTCCAACAGAACTGATCATTATATGATATTGTCACTGTGTACAAAGATCTCCTGGCCCTGCTTATTTCACTCAGCATCAGTTCATGTAAGTCTCTCTAGGCCTTTCTGATCATGCTTCATCCTGCTGATCATGTCTTATAGAACAATAATATTCCAGAACAGTCACACACCACAATTTATTCAGCCATTCTCCAATTGATGGGCATCCACTCAGTTTCCAATTTTTAGTCACTACAAAAAGAGCTGCCACAACCATTTTTGCACATATGGGTCCCTTTCTCTTCTTTAGTATCTCTTTGGGATACAAGCCCAGTAGTAGCACTGCTGGGTCAAAGGGGATGCACATTTTGGTGGTCCTTTGGCCATAGCTCCAAATTGCTCTCCTGAATGGTTGGATCAGTTCACAACTCCACCAACAATGTATTAGTATCCGACTTTTCCCACATCCCCTCCAAAAGAATGTTAGTTACTTGGAAACAGAGAGTGTTATTCCTTCTCCTGCGTCCACCTCTTAAAAAAAAGACCAGTGCTTAGCATAATATTTGGCATATAAGTACTTGCTAATTAATTTACTATATGAATTAGAATAGATGATTATTAAGGCCTTTTTCCAAATCTCAAATTCTGTGTTCCTGAAGATCATGAGAGGCCTGAAACAGGAAGACTTAATAGCAGGTTATTGCAATAGTCCAGGCATGAGGTAATGAGGGCCTGCACCAGGGTGGAAGCAATTTCAGAGGAGATAATGAGACATCTAAGAGATGTTATAAAATAGATCTGAAAGGACCTGGCAGCCAATTAGATACAGAAGGTGAGAGAACGTGAGGAGTTGAGCATGAGTGAGGAGGGTTTAGATTGTTGGAAAAGAGACCAGAGGATTGTAGGTCAATAAAGAAGGGATGGCCCAGCCAGAAACAGTGAGAAGACAGGTTTGACTGGATTAGAGAGTTGATCAAGGGCAGTCAAGGTCAGCACTCTTGCCAACATTATTCTTTGATTCAAATCTCCAGTTGCTGCCTACAATGCTTGTCATTGCTTGTGCCTCTAGAAACATCAGTCACGCTTGCAGCACATTCCAAATTGGTCTTTCTTCTCTCCAGAGACTTTCTCTCTAAATTGTTCAGCAGCTTTAAGTCTTCCCAATCAGCTCCTCAGTGGCTGTGGTGGTTCCAGAATGAGCCATCTTCTCACCATACTCTGCCTTGGTGGGACCACACCTTGAACATTATGTTCTGGTCTGGGTGCAATATTTATGAAGGTGTCAACAAACTGGGAAGTCAGATCAGAGGGTCTTGGAAAGCATTTGCTATAAGGACAAATTATAGCAATTAGTTATGGTTCACTTGAAGAAAAGAAGACTAGGACTGGAAAGATAGATACACTATCTCCAAGTGAAGGACTATCATGTGAAAGAGGTTTGTCTGGCCCTCAAAGGACAGAACTGGGGGATAGCTGGTAATCTGGAAGGAGGCAGAATTAATTTCAAAATAAGCAAAGATTTCTAATGAGAACTTCTAAAAATGGAATGGACTGCCTCAGAGAGAGAAGGGAATCAGCAATTATATAATATCTACTAGGTGACAGACACTGTGTTAAGCATTTTACAGATATTTCATTTGATCCCCACAATTACCCTTGGAGAGAAGTGCTGTTATTATCCTTATTTTACAGTTGAGGAAACTATGATGAAATTACTCATTCAAGATCACGTAATAAATGTCTGAGGCTGGAACTGAATCTTCCTGAGGCAAGGCCCAGTGCTCTATTCATTGTGATACTTAGATGCTTCAAGGAAGTAGAGGATTCCCTCTCACTGGAATTCTTTAAGGAAAGAGTGTATTATTTTTTCTCAGAAATGTTGAAGATGGGATTAGTTTAGTGTTGAATTAGATCCCCTTCAACTTGCAGATTCTTTTTCTCTATTTACTCTACCTTGAAAAACACTTCAGATTTGTCCTATCTGCCTTTTTTTGATCACTAGGAAAGAGTGGAAACTTTATGAGGACAAAACTCTTAATACAGACCAATGATAAAGCAGCTGTGCCAGATTCTGCACACTGTAAGGAAAAATCATGGGATGGGACCAATTCCAGGAGGTGGGCTGCTCCACTATAGGCTAGCACAGAGTAAAGAGTTAGGGATGTCAGGGGAATTGGTGGTTACCTGGATACTTTATATGGTCCCAGGGCATGGGGTTGAAGTTGTACCTTGATGATGTGGAGGTAAGGCTAGTTTTAGGCGGTTCTAACTGTTGGAACAAAAGCTCTGATGGATCTTAATGAGTTGGAAAGCCTCAAAGCACAGGCTTGATGATGATCTGTGCGTTTGTTGTCTGAGGACAAATCTAGCTAAGAGAAGGATAACTTTGAAAAAAAATCACATCAATTTCTGATACCATTTAAGAAGATGTAGAGGAGTTGTAATTTGAATTGGTGGAGTATGTACTTCTGTTGGTGAATTTTTGAAGAGCTAAAACACTGATCTTGGAACAAATTATTTCTTGTCCTTAAGCCTGTTTGCCTATCTGTAAAATGGAAATAATGATGTACAATCTTCCTTACAGGACTATTTTGAATAAAACAATTTGTGAGCAATGAAATGCTGCAAAAAAGATATCTTGAGTGATTATTATATGATAGAGAGAAATCAAAGAATAAACCAGCCTGTTTCTCATGCTTGTCATTGTGAAGAAAAAAAAAAGAAAGGAGTTATTCCTAGGGACTGATGAGTCAATCTGGGCAATTGTCTGGGCAATCTTAAGTTTTCAGAGATCTGGAACTGACAAGCATCCAAAGAAAAATATCTGGATCCCCAGGGGACCTCTTAGGGATGACAGAATGTCTTGCTCCTAGGTGCTTAATAAATGCTCAATGAATTTTTGTCAGTTTCTCTACTCTCTTTACCCCAGCCAAGTAGAATGTAATCTCTTTGAGGGCAGAGAGTATTCTGGCTTTGTCTTTGTATTCCTAGAACTTATCACAGTGCCTTATCCATACTAGGCACTCAATTCATGTTTCTTGAAATGAATTGAACAAATGACTATGGTCAATTCTGGTCCTAACGAAGAGTTAATATCTCAATGTCATGTACAGAATTGGCCTCTTGATAATAAACAGGCTTGGCCCCAGCCTTCCCATTGTTTGGACTGAACCTTTCTGGATTGGTTCACTCTCCTTTGAAGTTTCACAGTTTGTGTTTATTAGCACCAGGGGTCTGGTTTTGCTCTAGGAGCAGGAATGGCTTCCTCTACACTCCTTTCTCTCCTTCTCTTCCTTTGGCTCCTTTCCTGACTCTCAGTGGCAAGCAGGGGCCTAACTAGGTTGAAAAAGAAAGAGTCCTTCTGAACTCCACTTCCCCCTTGCCTTTCTGATCTCTTGTAGAAGCTGTTGGTTATGGAATCAAGCCAACCCCCAAAAGGTGGAGGTAGGTCAACTTTAGCATGAGACTTCTTCGTAGTCTGTGTTTCTAAATAGGCAGAAGGGACTGGTTCTGAAGTGAGTCTAAAGGATAACAAAGTCCTCAATTTACTATTATTTCAAAACTGGAAGTTTAGCTTTGAAAATAGTAACAATTTTTCATTAAGAACTTACTATGTGCCAGATACCATGTTATCCTCAAAGTCAAAGTCTCAAAATCCTCAGAATTCAGAGAGTCTACAAATTCATAATTGGTTTTTATTTTTAATGTGATCAATATCTATAACTATAACCCACATAAACAAAAACTCTTTGGACAGATCCTCAATCATTTTTAATAGGATAAAGATATAGAGAACAAAAGTTTGAGGATCACTGCCCTGATCTAAAGAAGCTCACATTCTAAATGAGGGATGGGAGAGAAAGTATATAAATAATCAGATACATGCAAGCTATTTATAGAATAGGTGAGGCATGATCTCAGAGGGAAGACACTAAAGGCAGTCTCTGAATTCACTTATTATATAATATATATTGAAATTATTGATTATGGTTTTATCCTGTTACTAGAATGTAAGCTCACTGGAGGCAGGGACTTGTCTTAAGTCAGTTGTGTGCTTCCCATCACGGCCTAATTGTGAATTAAATTCACAATTTGTGAATTTAAATGACCCAGATCTATTACAAGGGACTGTTTTGAGGATCAAATGAGATAAGGTATATTAAGATTTTGAAAGTGTTATATATGTTTACTGTTATATCTACATATTTAGTCCTATTCTCTTCTGAGCACCATGACAACAATACTAATTATCTATTGGATATGTGGAACTGATTTTCTCTCATGGATATCTCAAATTTCCTACAGTAGGAAGGATCCTGACTCCTTAGGTAGCATTGTTATTGTTTGGTCATTTTTCAGTCATGTCTGACTCTTTGGGACCCATTTGAGGTTTTTTGCCAAAGACATCAGAGTAGTTTCCTAATTTCTATTCTAGCTCATTTTATAGATGAGAAAACTGAGAGGAAAAGGATTAAATGGTTTGCCCAGCATCTCCCAGGGCCAGATTTTAACTCACAAAAATGAATCTTTCTGTTTCTTGGCTCAGTACTCTACTAACTGTGTCAGCTAGCTGCCCATAAGCAGATGACATGGTTCAAATGACACCATTGATGCTTCCTATTTGTATGATCTTGGAAAGTCACTTGGAATCTCTGGGTAGTCATTATATCATCTGTAAAATAAGGTAGTGGCACCAGGAAACCTCTGAGGATCTTTCCTGTATCCAAAACAAAAATCGTCATCATCATCATCATCATCTCTCTGTCTCTGAGTCTGTCTATCTCTGTCTTTCTGTTTCTCTCTCCCAAACTTGTTTTTCTTCAAAACTTCCCTATTTTTGCCACCATCATGAGGGCACTACCATTGTTCCAGTCATCCAGGATCATCATCTCAGAGTCATCTGCAACATCTCCTTCCTTACTCCAAGTCAGTGGCCGAGTCTTGATGATTTTACCTTCACAATCACTTTCAAATCTAACATCTAACTTTTATTCTACTTTAGAACTTCATCACCTAGATTTCTACAATAGCCTCCTACTTCATGTTCTTGACTCAAGTGTCTTCCTCTTTTAGTCCATATTTCATGTATTCAACAAAGTGATTTTCCATAAGTCCCAGTCAGACCACATTACTTCTCTGCTGAATAATCTTCTTCCAATATTACCTTAGAATCAAACACTAATTTCTCTGCCATTTAATACTCTTCACAACTTTCAACCTGCTTTTCCAACATCATTATATATTAGTCCTTTTGCATGCATTCTTTGGTCTAGCCAAACTGGCCTTGCCATTCCCCACATAGGACATTCCATTTCTTATCTTCATGGCTTGGTGCAGGCAGTCACCATGAGTGGAACACACACCCTCCTTCAAAGCTCAGATCAAATGCTATCTTCTGTAGGAGCACCACCTCTGCCAAATATTTACCTTGTATTTATTTTGCATATATAGAATGTCACACCCTTTCTAGGTTATTTTCCAAAGCACATATTGGTGATTAGAGCCCTAGAAGATGACTGATTATTTCTTCCTTTAGGGTTCTGGGGGTAGATCTGAGGAGATTGGATTTTTGTAATACTATCACTCATGAGCCCTTCTGTGGTGTGCTCATTGATTATCAGCCCACTAAACTTAATTAATTTTTAAGAGATATTTATTAATATAAGAACAGTATTACAAAACATTTATCTAAATACTTTACCTTTATATATGAAATAGCTGGGGAGAGTGGTCTCAAACTTAGAAAGCACTTATGGCTAGATCTCTTTTTTCCTTTTGTTGAGTCCTCCAGCTTCCCTTATGTGTTGCTCTGTATTAGACTCCCAGAGCTAATGTTTTCTCATGAAACTGCCTTTCTTTAGTGTATTGAGGTGGTTCTTATCTTGTTTCTTTGTTCTCAAAACAGATGCTGTTGTCAGCTATGGAGAGGGAGGGGAGCTGAAGAGAGGGAGATTCACACTGATGAGAACTCCATATCTCTGGACTTTTTGAAGTTACAAGATTATCAATCATTAGGTGGGGGAAGAAGTGTGTTGCTGCCTCTGGGTTTAATCCTCCTCCCTGTCCCTATTCTCTGCCTCCTGGAAACACTAATGAGCCTGAAAGCTTATAGAATTTGACTGCTTCACTGCTTGCTACTTGAGGATTCTGAACCAGCTTGTAGTATAATGCAGAGGACCTGAAGTATGTCTGATTTTCTTCGACTAATCACAAAATAATTTTCCGTGTGGTGTCATTACCCGTTATCTGCCAAAATATTTCACTTTTACCAAATTGACTAATAACTCATTGGCACTTTCTTTACTCAGAAGGAGAGAAAAGAGAAAGGAGAGGAGAAAAATGTATTTGGAAAATATCTCTATCACTTCATGTGCCCCCAATCATTGACTGACTTGGAACTAGAAGGAGCCTCCATCTCCCCTATATATGATATAGGGGAAAAAAACTGATGATATATTAACATCCCTTATTAGATTATAAGCCTTTTGAGGTCAGAGACCCTTTTATTTTTTGTCTTTGTATTCCTAACTCTTAGCTCAGAGCCTGACACATAGTAGATATTAAATAAATGCATCTGAACTATTATCTCTGACTTGCTGATGCTTTTTATTAACTCTCCCAACAGCTCTATAAAGGAAAGCTATAGCATTGATTCCTTTTTCTTGTTTGGAATATTGAGGAATAAAAATAAAAAATAAAATAAAATGAAATAAAATAAAATAAAATAAAAAGGAACAAAAAGTTCAGTGGCTTGACAAAGGCCACATAGTAAGATCAGTTGGCAGTGCCAGGGTTAGAAACCTTTGTCTGCCTAGCTCTTGGGTATGCAACTTGATGGCTTTGTTGTTGATGGGAGACATGGGAGGGAACAGAAACTCCTTCTCTGCGGTTCTAGGGGTGTCCTTTGAATCTGATTACCCAGAAGTCCATGAGCAGCGATTATCTGGCAGGTCCTCTGGGACATCCCTCAAGGCCTAACTGGGTTTCTGGGTACACTCTCTTT
The DNA here is from genome assembly GCF_016432865.1 of Antechinus flavipes. Lineage (NCBI taxonomy): Eukaryota > Metazoa > Chordata > Mammalia > Dasyuromorphia > Dasyuridae > Antechinus > Antechinus flavipes. The sequence continues at coordinate 621,968,402 of NC_067398.1, forward strand.
TTGAAAGCACCACGAGGAGTCCTGCTGAGATTATCATGATTGGGGGAGACTGCAGGGACACATGCATCATCAGCTATTAGGGTTATTCTGAAGTGAGGGATCCTGACGGCTCCACTCCGCCTTGGAGAGCCCGATGTCGAGCCGGTGAAGGGGAAAGAAGACTCCCATTCTTGCTTAGCCATGAAAAAATTAATTCCCCATATTGCCAGCATGTCATCTTTTTCTCTCCCTGTTAGGCTCATAAGCGAACATTGTTATATGATACAAAGGCCGTGGGCGAGGAATGTTGCAGAGGGGGCCTTACCTATTGTGTTTCCTAGCTTCATTTACTCTGAATTTGCCGATCCCCTGTTTAACTCATGTCTTTGTATCTGCTTCATCTTGGAGTATTTATAGTGGATGCCCCATGCTGGGCGCTACAAAGCTGCTCTCGCTAGTGTGACTTGGGGGGAGCTCAAGTTCACATGAATTACATTCCAGTAGAATTTTTCTGGCATTGAGCAATGCAATGACTTGGCCAGGTTTGAGACTGTCCAATGAGGGTGCAGCCCAGAAGGAAAGTCCCGAATGTATTTAAATACTTGCCCATCCCCTCCTCCTTCCCCTCCCGATGACAAAATCGGTCCTGCATTCTTCGAGCTGACCGCAAGCCTGCGAGCTGATAAATAAAGCTTCCTAGGAGTTGGGAATTTGAAATATAATATCCCACGGAGTCACACGCCCTTTTCTCATCACTCGTCCCAACATCAGAGCCCTAGATCCGCAGGTCAAAGAACTCTCCCCCGAGTGCATGGATTCCCCAGGAAAAAAGCTTGATTTTAACTCTGGAAAAAACATACACCTCATCTCTGGAAAAGTGCATCAGGGTAGTTATAATATCCTGCTCTTAAGGAATCCGAGCCCCTGGAGTGAGCATAGGCAAAACCAGTTCTGCAGATAGCTTCAAAAACACATTGTTACCAGCCCTTCCCACCTCCCCGGTCTCTTAGCAACAAGGCAGCTGATGGCATCCCTTGGAAAAACTATAACAAATGTGGGGGAGCGATTGTGAATTTTGCTTGGAGCCTGATTTCTTTAAGCTTTAGCCTTTCTTGGAGGGAGGGGGGGAAGCTTTGTGGGGAGCTGCATGCTAAAAGGCATTGGCTGCTGTAGCATCATTTGTCACAAGAGCATTCTCTAGTCCTTTTCCTTGACCTATTAAAATAAGCAGGCAAAGGATATCCCAAGGGCCTCTCTTCCTCCAAGAATTTCCCTTATTTGGGGCAAACATTTTTTTTCCTGATGCTTACCATTTAAATACATCTCCTATTTACATAGAGAGGCAGTATAGTGTAGTGAAATGAGTCCCCGAGAGGGGCTCAAAGGGCCCCAGAGGCTCCAGGTCTACTCCCGACTCAGCTTCTAATTGCTTCTTTGGCTAGAATCAAGTCCCTTCACCCCTTCTGAGCCGGTTTTTTCATTTATAAAGTGAGGAATTTGGACTAGATGACCTTTAAAGTCCCATAAAATGTCGGAGCTGGAAGGAAATTTAGAGATCAACCAATCTACTCATTTTACAGGTGAACAAACATAGCTCTGAGAAATGAAATTACTTGCGACAAAGATGGTGTAGCCTGGCTAGAACTGAAACTTGGGCTCTTGGATTCCAAATTCAAGATCTTTTCATCTTTCCATATTCTCTTCCAACTTAACATATTTGACGATGTGCTTATCACTGTGTTAAGGATCCAAAAGAGGCAAAAGACAGTCCTTGAATGCAAAGAACTGGCGATTTTTTTTTTCTGGGGCAATTGGGGTTAAGCAACTGTGTGTTTTGTCACACAAGTAGGAAGTGTTAAGTGTCTGAGGCTGGATTTGAACTCAGGTACTCCTGACTTCAGGGCTGGTGCTCTAATCACTGTGATGCTCCCAAAGAGCTTGCAATTTAATGTGGGAAACAATATTCAAAAAAAATATATACAAAGCAGGCTATATACAGAATAAATTAAAAAATAATTAAAAGAAGGAAAGCACTATAATTAAAAAAGGTTGAGGAAGGAAACCAGTAGAAAGTAGAATTTTAGTAAGGACTTAAAAGGAAATCAGGAAGGTCAGAGGTAGGAGCAGAGGAGGAGCATTCTAGGCATGAAGGACAGCCTGAGAAAATGCCTGGAGTGGAGGGATAACGTTTTATTTGTAGAATAACCAGAAGGCCAGAATCACTGCATCAAATAGTATTTTTGGGGTTGTAAAGTGTAAGAAGACTGGAAAATCAGAGAGAGTTTGTGTTATGAAAAGCCATGAAGGCCAACAGAGCATTTTGATTTGTTCCTGGAAGCAATAGGGAGCCAAAGGAATTTATTGAGTAGGGGACTGGGGATAACATGATCAAACCTGAATTTTAGGAAAATCACAAATATAGAAAAATATACTCAGGATCATATACTGAGACATATAAATGCATTCACATATATTTTTAGGAGAAAAATAAAAGTGGGTTGAATGATCTGACATCTGTGGACATCTTCTGTCATGATAGGCTGTACATAGTAAAGCAGTAACTCAGCTAAGATAATCACTGCGGTCAGTCTGTGGTTGGCTATTTCCGACTTGACTCCAGGGCTCTCCAGTAATTATTTTGAATTTAGAAGTGTTTTAGCTTTCCAGAGGGTTTTATAATTCTTTTTTTATCTGCCTTTTATTGACAGGATGCTTAATGCCGAGCTGGGCTTGGATTAGGAGGAGCTAGAAAGGAAGAGATTGTCTCAGCTGGTAGTCCTCCAATCCAGAGAGTTCATTACATTACATAATTACCTAGTAACTACCTACTATGCACCAGATGCATATGTTCACAGATGAAAAAATCAAGTATTCCCTCTCTTCAAGGAACTTTCCAGCTCCTGGGACTGGTCTGGATATGGGAGGGGAAAACATACATGCAGATAAATGCCAAATATATCTGTCCCTTTAGAATGTAAAGTACTTGTAATATTTCATTCTCTGTATTTATAATCCTAGAACCTAAGAAGAGTGTTTAACAAATAATTATTTATGCATGTATGTATATACTGCATATGTGTATGTATACATATATTTTGTATACATATACACACACACATACATGTGGTCTCTAACATTTATATAGCATTTTAAAATTTGCAAGGCACTTTACAAATATTAACTCACTTTGGCCTCATAACACCTTTTTGATTCCCTCTGAGTCCCTAAAATTCTACTTTCTCCTGGTATCCTTCCTCAACCCCTTTTAATTCTAGTACTTTCCATCTTTTAATTATTTCTTATTTATTCTGTATATAGCTTGCTTTGTATATATTTTTTGAATGTGGCTTCCCTCATTAGATTGTAAGTTCCTTTTATTATCCTCATTATATAGCTAGAAGAGGGAAAGTGATTTATCTAGAGTCACATAACTAAGAAGCCTCTGAAGCTGGGTTTGAATTCAGCTCTGGCACTCTTATGCCCTGGGTGACACTTTCCAGCAAAGGGGAAAGCACTAATAAATAAGAAAATTGGAAAGGTCTTCCCAGCTGACATCATACCTGAGCTGAGCCTTGAAAGAAGCTAAACATTCTGGAGACAGTTGAAGAGTAGATTATCCCAGGTATGAGATACAGAATATTATATAGAGGAAATAAAGCCTCAGAATTCCAGAGCTGGAAGGGACATTAATTGCTTATTTGTCCAAACCATACCCTTCCAAAGAATCTCCTTACAGCATAAAGACCAATGTTTATATCATTCTTCTAATGAGGCTGGAAACTACAAAAGAATAGGGTTACAAACTCAGATCCCTTTAATGCTCCATATACAGTAATTGTATTTAAATGAGTATTTTAGTTGATAAATGTTACCAAAAAGAATGGAAGAAGCTCGGTTTTCTTTCATCTACAAAATGTTGGAATAGATGATTTTCATGGTCCCTTCTAGCTTTTAGAGATCCCTGAACTAGACTAGCCTGTTTACTCTTGAAGAATTTAGAAATGCTTAACCCAGAGTTGTTGGTATTTGGAATACTGGGGATTTTCTTCAATTAGTGTCTGTAACCCTAGCCTTAGTCCCAACCCTGTACTATTTTCTTAGGAAGGGTGTATCAAAATGGGTGCGGGGCCTGTTTCAGAATTGTGTCTGTTAATAGTACTGAATCTCATGGTTTCTACCATCTGAAAATAAGTGTAGGAAAGAAATGAACCTAAAGGGTTAGTATTCCTAAGCTTACTAGGCCTTTCTCCAATAATGAAAGTTTCCTGATGAGAAGCTGCATCCAATATCCCCAGGGCAGTTTTAATGTACATTGTCTAGAGACTGTTGGACAGGACTGATATTTCTGAAATGTTCGACTCCTCAGCCTAATTTAATTGGTCAACACTTTCAAAGGTTAGGGAGCTTTCTCCTGGTATAAAATGAGCAGGAGGGGCCCTTATAAAACAATTACCAGGCAAATAAATGTTTAAAATGCAAATTCTATATGGGTCTCTGGGTAGAGCAGTCAGGTTTAGCTCAGGTGCAGTGTATTATTATATAAGTGACTATTGCTCAATACTCTCTGTGGACTTCAGGAGGATGCTGAATGTTTCCCCTGACCTACAGTTGCAATCTTATTTTTTGTTGGAAATCCCTTAAAAAATGGAATATCCCATGAAATACTCATTGATATATATAGGTTGGGTTTTTGTAATTCTCATGGGAAACAATGGCATTCTTTAGCCAAAAAAAAAAAAAAAAAAGAGACATATGATTCCCATTCAAATTGGCCACATTCTCATCTGAGAAGCTTTTACTCTTTTTCCCTTCTTTTTCCTCTCTGGGTCTTTGACTTTTGACATCCTTTCATATCCAACCTCAAGATCCCCAGTCTGGACTTCTAGTGTTTCCTGATATGAACATTTTTATTCAAGAAAAATGTCCCTTAGGATACTGCTCCTCTGTATGTGCTAATCTTAATTTCAACCTGGCTAATCTCAGAGACTGCTGTAGTCTATTTGAACTGTGACACCTGAGAGCTGATTGTTAAATATTCAGTATAAGCAATTTAGAAATAAAAAAAATTACAAACCAGGGATGTTTTATTGTTTTGCTGACTGAAAGTGATGGAGAAAACATTAAGAATGAATTTTAAACATAGTATACAATGTTACTTGATACTTTCCTGGCTTCTTTCAAGTCCTGGATAAAATATTACCTTCTGTAAGAAACCTTTCCTTATATTAATGCTTTTTTTGCCTTCCTTTTATTGATTATCTCAGATCTATTCTGTATATATCTTGTTCATACATATTTTGTATGTTGTCTTTTTTCATTAGACGGTGAGCTCTTTGACAGCAGAGATTTTCTTTTTTCTTTTTTTTAATCCCCAGCAATTAGAATAGTTCCCAGTAGATACTTAATATTTACAATCCGACTGACTTTAGTATGCTACCAAAATGATATTCTTTTTGAAGTCCAGGGGAAGGTAGTTATACAAAAGGAAAAATATTCTCATTTTTGGAGGGAAAAACTGAGACTCAGAGAAGCAAGAGATTTGCTTAGTTCTAGGACTTTAAAGGAGCAGAGGTGGGCATTGAATTTAAGACACCTGATTTCAGGTCTAATGCTCATTTATACCATACTATATTGCTTCTAAATAGTACTCTAGAAAATTTCAGAAAATGAGTCAAGAAAGGATATGGTTATGTTGCAGTCTTCCAGTAGCTTGAAGTGAGATGGTATGATTTTAAATCATATGTGTCCCTCAGGAGGCAGTTTTCAAGGGGATACTAGAATCTGTTGATGATTTGGGATAATTCTTGGAGTTTCAGGTGAACTAAATGGGGAGTAAGATAGGGGTGAATGATTCATGAGGTGAAAAGCATTTTAGAAACTTTACTTAGCCATACTCATTCCAGTTAGTGCTGAGGTGGAAGCATCTAAAAGGGTGGGATGCTCAGAAGGAAATCCTGGCCAACCCTGCTCTAAAGCCTTTATGAGAGAGCTGTCTGTGTAGATGGAGCTTTAGGAATGTGGTAATCATTTTTATATGTATCTCATAAACTTTATATCGTCTCACCCAATCCTAGCAAACTAAGTGTTACTCCTATTACAGATGACAAAATTGAAGTGTAGAGTTCCTCATGAGGAGTCTGGTTCTAGGACCCAGAACTTGTAAAGAATTGAAATATAATATCACAGACTCAGAATTTCAGTTCTGGAAGGGACTTTTGTTTAAATGTCTCATCCCTCCTTGTCCTTCTGCTCTATTCATATGAGAGCACAATGGCTTCAAAAGGTTCAGGCACAAGCACAAACTACACAGAGCTGCCTGTGATTTGGCTTTATAATAATCAAATTAATGTATTTAGTTATGCTTTATATCCCATCCAACCATTTTTTAAGCTGAAAACCAAGGCCCACCCAAGCATCTTAACCGTCTACACTAATGCTGCCCCCCCTTTCTCTCTACCTGGATCAATGACCCAGAAGATCAGATCTCAAGAGGCCATGCCCCCTTTCTCTGGAAGAATTGATCCGCTCAGTTTTGGAATTCAGGCCTGGGGCTGAGCTATTCTGATTGGTGGGTGAGTGAATAGTGAATGTAAAATCACCTTATTCATTATATCTAGCTGCCCCTAGGCCATTCTTCACATTCCATCCAGTCATCCACCGGAAATCAGGACCACCTGGTTTGCTCTACTATCACCCTTGCAAACACTCCCTCCTTACACTCCCCCTCACCCCCCACTTCACCATTTGCTTTTCCTCTAGGAATAATAACAAAATCAATACTCTTATTGCTGTTGGAAAAAGTGATAATCTGCCCTATGATTCTACTTTCCTTCTGTGTCTCTGGAACCCAATTCCTAGCACAAGCCCTGGAAAGAATAAATGCTTAATAAATGCTTTCCCCCCTTCCTTCCTCCCTCCCTCCCCTTCTCTAACTTAGCCTCCTCCTACTTTTCCAATCTTCTTACACTTTATTCCTTGACATGAATTCTTTGATCCAGTGACAATGGCTGCCTGAATGTTTCATGAATAAGACATTATATTTCTAAGCTCCAGGCATTATAGCGTGTTACTCTTTCCTTCCTTCACTCTGACTACTGACCTTCCTAGCTTCCTTTAAATCCTTCCTTCCTTCCTGTTACAATAGAGTCATACCAAAAAGCCAAAAGGTATCTTACCAATAGAGAAGGCAGCATGGAAAAAAAAAATGGGACCTCTAGACTAGAGACTTGGGTTCAAATTCCCCTTCAGATGCTGACTTTCATAAACAAGGAATTTTATGTATCAGAGTCTCCTTCATTCCCTTTCTCTGTGAGATGAGGAGACTAATACTTTGGCTAGGTACCTAACAGAGTATTTGTGAAGAAGACACTTTGCAGTACAACCCTAACATATCAAAGAAACGTATTCAAATGATCATGAGATTTACTTCTGTACTATTCTCTCATCTCCTTTTTTGGTAGCCCTTGTATTTCTTTGTTCTAATAATAGTGAACAATTCACATCTAGGGCAGAGTCTGAGTTCAAATCTGTCCTCAGACATTTACTCTGTGTGTCTCTAAGCAAGTCATTTAATCTATTAAGTCTCAGTTTTCTTATCTGTAGATGAAAATGAATTGGACTTGGGAATGGTGAACCAGCCCAGTATCTTTGACAAGAAAACTCCAAATAAGATCACAAGAAATAGGACATGAGAAAACCACAACTCATATCTAGTGCTTTAAAATGTGCACAGTACTTAACATACATGTCATTACTTTTCCTTCTAAACCCTCCCATCTCCCATCTAAAGGGTAACACAATCCTCCCAGACCCTTAGGTTCTCAATCTAGATGTCATCCGAGACTCCCCACTATTGTGAGATCAAGATCTAAGCTGTTGCTATGATCTGTTGATTCCATTTTTGTAACATCTCTTGAATATACCCCTTTATCTTCTCTGACACTGCCATCCCTCTGATACAGACCTCACCTCACACCTAGATTACTATAATAGCTTGCTGGTGGGTCTGCCTTCCTCAGGTTTCTTCTCTTGCCAATCCATCTTCCATTCAGTCACTAAAAAGATATTCCTAAAGTACAAATCTGACCATGTCATCCTCTACTCAATAAATTCTAGTGGCTTCCTATAGTCTCCAGAATCAAAAACAAAATTTGTCTTTCAAAACACTTCCTAACTTAACTCCCTCCTACCTTTCCAATCTCTTTACACTTTAGTCCTTGACATGAACTCTGACCCAATGACACCGGCTGCCTGGAGGTTTTATGAACAAGACATTCCATTTCTCAGCTCCTGACAATCTGGCAGTCCCCCTGCCTGAAACACTCTCCTTCCTTCACTCTGACTACTGGCTTCCCCAGTTTCCTTTAAGTTCAAAATAAAATTCCATCTTTTACAGGAAGCCTTTCCCAACTTCTCTTAATTCTATTGCCTTCCCTCTGTTATTTTTGCCTATTTATCCTGTATATAGTTTGCTTGTAGATACTTATTCTTTCAATTATTTTATTTTTTTCTGTTTTTCTGTATATTAACTTTTAAAAATACACATTTCTTTATGAATCACGTTGGGAGAGAAAAATCAGAACCAAAGGGAAAAAACAATGAGAGAAAAAAAAAACAGAAAAAAGAAGTGAACAGAACATGTGTTGATTTATATTAAATCTCCATAGTTCTTTTTCTGAATGCACATGGCATTTTCTGTCCAAAGTTGATTGAGATTGTGTTGGATCACTGAACCACTGAAATGAACCAAGTCTTTCATAGTTGATCATCATAAATGTTGTGTGTACTGTGTAAAATGTATTCCTGATTCACTTGTTTTGGTCAGCATCAGTTCATGTAAATCTTTCCAGGCCTTTCTAAAATCAGCTTGTTCATCATTTTTTATAGAACAATAATATTCCATTTTCTTCATTTACCACAACTTATTCAGCCATTCCCCAATTGATGGGCATTTGCTTATAGACACCTGTTTACTCATTTCTACTATTAAATTGTAAACTCTTTGAGGGCAGGGATTGTCTCTTGTCTCTTTTTGTATCCCCAATATTTATCACAATGCTTGGTATATAATTGGCACTTAATAAATATTTATTGGCTAATTTCCTTGGAGCCTCACAATCCCTCTGGTAGGTATGACAGTAGTATGAATAGTATTAAAGCTTTAAGATTTATAAATAATGATCACACAGCTAATAAATGCCAGAGGCTTAATTTAAATCCTGCCCTTCCCCATTCTACCTTGAACAGTGTATCCACTATAATGGGAACATGTAGAGCATGATGTTGAACATATAGTAAACATTTGTCAATGACATGAGTTCATCATTTATCTGCTTTGGGCAAGCCAATCCATCTCTTTGCCTCCTTAAAAAAAAAAAAAAAAAAGGTTGGCCTGAGTGACCTTTGGGGTGCTGTCCAGCTTTAAGGTCCTGAGATTCTGAATACAGATGATAAATCATGAAAGTATAGAAGGCAGTGATGCTAGCAAGTTCAGAAGAATTAAAAGTGATTTATTTTTGTACTATAAAAATGGGGTGTATACATTATGCAAAGGTACCTATTAAATCTTAGAATTTCTAGTTCTGAGGAAGGAACAAAATTGCTGGCTACAGAGGACTTGTTCAGAACTGTCTTGTGTGAAGCAAATGACTGAAGTTTTATAAAGTAATGGGACTTATTAGCTTGGTGAAAACACGTATTTATTTGTGAAATTTTGATGACAGAAGGAGGCAGGAGGCAGAGATGGAGAAAGAATTTAGGAGAATCTTTGTAATAAATACCAAAGAAATGATTAGCTCATGATTTTTTTTTTTTAAACTAGCCCACTTCCCCCTCATTATGGCTATTCTACTTGTCACCCTGAAGTCCATTCTTTTCACATAATTCCGGGTAAGGAGTTGAGTGGCCATATAAGTTTGAGGCAGGGAGAATATTCAAATTCAAGGAACAGAGAGAATCCATCTCCATGTCTATTTTTTTAGCACAACTGGTTTGTTCCATTAACAATTGTTGGGTACTCTTCCTATCATAAAGTTCTTTCCTCATTAATTCTCCTTTTCTTCTAATCTCCTTTCAAAATATTTGAACTGGAAGATAATTTTAATGTAGCTACAGAATTGCAGCATTGGAAAGTGTTGTTTGTCCTTCATTTTCTTAGAGGACCAATGACATCATAGAGTGATGGTTTGACTTGCTTATGAACTGGATTTAAGGGAGGCAGAGCTGAATGAAGCCATTAGTTCCACTCTCTTTTTCAGAGTCTTTGAAGTCCAGAAGCAAGACAAAAGTCAAGATATCTGGTCATGATCTGGGATACAATGGATGACTCTAGCATCTTTGACATCAGACCGAGCTCTACGTCCTCCACAACTCGTTTCAGCTGCCTTCATGGTCATTGGAACAAATTGTTCTTATCCACCCATTCTGCCAGGGGAAGTCTTCACATATTTGGGGAAGATCCTTCTTACTCCATCAGGTTTGAAGCCTATCAGTTACTCTCAACTTGTTTTAGTTCATCTGCAAAGTGTGCTGGAGTGTGGCCATTGAACATACTGCAGCTTCTTGGAGCCACAGGTGAGAATGGGGTGACAGGTAGACACCAAAGGTAGAGGAGCAGTCCTGAAAAGGGTTTAGCAGCCATCACAGCAGAGGTGCTAGTCCTTCTTGAACATATCATGCCTCCCCCCCCCCCCCTGCCACATTAGAAGGAACATTAAGGACCACGTTTAGCACATCTGAACAAGAAATCCTTCTCAGATTATTGAACAACTGATCATGTAGCCTTTCATGATAATTTCTAAGGAGAAATCCACCATCTCACTGGATAATCCATTTCACTTGGGATAATATTAGTTTTTAGGGAGTTTTTTTTAATAGTAAGGTTAAATTTGGCTCTTTGAAACTTCCACTCATTGTTCTGGTTGTACCCTCTGGGTAAAAAGCAAGAAGTCCAAACTCTCTTTCAAATAACAGATAACCCTTCAAAATCTGAAGACAGTTGTCATATTCATCATGAATTTTATCTAGGCTAAACATGCTGAATTCCTTTAGCCAGTCCTCATATAGCATGAACTTCATCATTTTTTGTCTCCCTTTTATGTCCAATCCCCACAATGAATTTCCCTACATTTGGCACCCAGAACTAAATACAATATCCCAATTGTGGTCGCAGTAGGGCAGTCTACTGTCATTTCCTTATGCTTGGATGTGTTCTCTCTTAGCAAAGTATCAGCCCTTTCAACTATCATCAGGGAGGCTAAAAGGCATAATGCTTGACCTGGAGTCAGGAGGACCTGAGTTCAAATCTCATTGTGGATCCTTACTAGCTATATGACTTTGGATAAGTCACTTCATCTCACTTTCCCCAACTATAATGGGAATAATAATAGCACCTTCCCTCTTAGGTTCTCATGAGGATAAAATTAAATAGTATTTATACAGCACTTAGCACAATTCCTAATATATAGCAAGTGCTAGATAAATGTTAACTATTATATTTTTACATTTGTCTCTAGTAAATTTCATCTCATTCATCTTGGCTTAATGTTCCTTGTCTGTTCCTGATTCTCTCATATAATGTCTTAGCTATCTTTCTAAAGCTAGGGTTGAATCATTTGCGCTCTTGATTAAACTTACCATTTATGTTTTTATCGAAGTCATTGATAAAAATGTGAAAAAGCACAAGATTGAGTATACATCCCTATGGGACTCCTCAAGAAACCTTCTGCTAATTTTACAAGGTTACACATAATTAAAAAAAAATTGGTCTTGCAACCTGATCTGAATCATTCTCACTGCACTATCATTTAGTCCATGTTTCTTAATCTTTTCCTCAAGAGCAACATGAGAAACTTTATCAAATGCTTTTCTAAAATTTAGTTAAATTATAGCTATGGCTTTCCTCTGGTCCACCTACCTGTTAAGTAATCTTTTCAAAAAGACAGTTTATTTTGGTATGCTCTATTTTTTATGACGCCACATTGATTCTTGAAAACATGTCTTTCTTTTTGAGATGTCAATTAGCCACCCCTCCAATAATAACTTTGAGGATTTCCCCAGGATTTTCCTTCAATCTCAGCGGCCTATAGTTTGAAGAGTCCATTTGGTTTCACCTAGGAAAGTATGACATTTTCCATTCTCCAGGCCTGTGCTACCTCTTTTGTTTTATTCTGATCTTTTGAAGATCATTGAATTGATGGGGGCTCAACAGTCATATCTGCCAGTTCTCTCAGTGTCCAAGGATAATCTTCAGTGGGTCCAAATGACTTTAACTCATCCACGGAGGCCTACTGCTCTATGACTACCTCTTTACTTGTTTTGAGTATTGATTCCCTTTTATCCATTTTTATTCTGTTCTTTTCAGTCCAAACCAGGAACCAAGCTACTTTTCCTTTCCATTAGCAGTGATTATTATCATATTGTCCATTTTTTCTTTCATCTTCCTCTTCTCCCCCAAATATCTTACAACCACTTTTTTTGTCGTCCTTAAATTACTTTTCCAGTTTCTTTTGCAGTTGTGCTAATTCTGTCTTTACAGAACTATGTCTTTTTAAAATTCATCATTTGTGATGTGCCTTTGTTTTTATCATCTGTACATGTCTTTTAAAAATCAAAGTTTGTTCATGGGTTTCCTAACTATATACATTACTTAATTTAGACAGCTCCCTTTATTCTACTTCATGGGAATTGTTCCTTTTTGTGTCATCAGAATTTTTTTTTCTTGAAATATTCCCACTCCTGTGTTGGCATTTCCCTTGGAATTTTGGCCCATGAGATTCCCACCTCCTTTCTCTGAACTCTTTAAAATCTGTTCTCTCCAAATCTAGAGTACAAGTGACACCATTCTCAGCTTTTCTTGACTCTGTCACAAGCTCTAAGATGGATTGGTTTCTTTTACCCATCATTTCCATTTCAGCAAACAGTTCCTCTTTGTTGATGAGAATAGATCCAGAATAGATCTTCCCTTTGTTGGACCTTTCACATTTTGAAAGATGGAATTATCATCAAAGCAAGTAAAAAGAATTAGTTGCTGTGTGTGTGTGTGTGTGTGTGTGTGTGTGTGTGTATGAGAGAGGGAGAGAGACTAGAAAATAATTAATTGAATTTCCTAATACCAACTGTAATAATGATATTGTTTCATTTTTTTTTTCTTTTTTTACTTGTGTTCTCTATCTAGACCTGTGCATGGCTCATAGCAAGCACTTAATTGACTTGTTGATTGATCTGTTCCAGGTTTGTGATATGATTCCATTTCTTTATTTTTTTTCTTCTTTCTCTCCAGACAATCTGTAGTATACTCTGTTGATAACAGCATCGCTTCTGTTGCTTTCTTCATTGATCTTCACTTAAATGTTTTTGGCCATGCTTTTCACCTCTCATTCTTAGAAATAGAACTACCCTGTTTTTTTTCTTTCAAATCCTGGAGTAGTAAGTCAACTAACCTCAGTATTATCTTCTAGTATAGTCACTAGCTAGAGGCAGGGACTTTTTCAAATCATTTGATCTTTCTGTTTCAATTTCCTTAAATAGAAAAAATAACTGATATGTTAAAATTTACAAAAGGCTTTCTTCAAAATCATAGCTTCATAAGAAAATCACAGAATTATTACTTATATTTTAATAATATAGTTTAACAGTTTATCATTGTTCCTTTCTTACAAATGGAGTAACTAAGACTCAAAAAATTAAAAATTGATTTTATTCAGATCAAGTCCTGGTAAATGTTGGGATCAAAATCTCTCCTAACTCCTAATCCATTGTCCTTTCTAAATTCATCTGCAAAGTGAGGTTCATAGTTCTTGATTTGCCCACTTAACATGATTTTTGTATGAAGATCTAATGAAATAACAATATCATAGGTCTGCAGCTAGAAGTGACCTTGGATAATTACTTTGTCCCTTGATCTTCCTACAGATTGAGAAACACTATTATATGGTGTAGAATAAAGAAGTAAAAGAAGCACTTTCATTCAGAGTCAGAGAACTTGGGTTCCACTATTGACTCTGTTACTCATAAGCTATGTGATCTTGAGCAGATTGCTTTCTCTCTCTGTTTCTGCTTCTGTAAAATGACCTAATTGGGAGGCAACAATGGTGTCATGGGAAGGATGCTGGATTTCTGAGCTACAACCCAGGTCTGACACTTCCTATCCTTGTAGCCTGAGCCATTTAACATCCTAGCCTTAGTTCCTCATCTCTAAAATGGTGGTTTTGCATTGGATGGTATCAAAAATTTCTTCTCGTTATAAATCCATCCTCCTGTGAACTCTAAATTCTCTTCCAGTTTGGAATCCTTGCAATTAAAAAAAAGAATTTATTCAGTGATAACTCTGTCGAGGAAAAGAACGGAAGGGTGAGTCTTCTGGAATATGTCTCCACCTGAAGCATCTCCCAACTCTTGTCCTCCCCAAGGGACAACTTCCGTGTGAAGGCTCTGACGTGCAGCCAGGCAGAACGCATGCAGCCGGGGTGAACTGAACTAGAAAATCACTTGATTGGGGCCTCTGCAGTGAAGAACATGTTAATAAACCTTTGATACTTGCCACCAAAGGGATGGCTGAGCTATTCAGGAGATATCCAGGAACTGAGGAGCTCCTCCAACGCAAGGAGTCATCGAGTGGATCTTAACAGAATGGAAAGGATGCTTTTATGTGGGTATTGGATCACAAGGCTGAGCGAAGGTGAAGACCAGAGATGGTGAGGAAGGAGGAACTGTGAGTGGAAAGACATAGAGGGCAAACTGGCTTTCTCTTAGGGGCCTTTGCCTTGAAGTGAGAAAGATAAGTTGTTTTCCCATTATCTTTCACCTGGACTAGAAATGGTGAAATAAAATGGTTCTCCTTACTACTTAACTTTTTCAGGTTATAGGCTAGGGAAGTGATACCAGAAAAAAGGAAGGATTCTTAATGCTTTCCAAGATTATTTTAGTCAGCACTGATTTCTCTTTTTTCTGAACTACAGGATTCCTATCTTCATGATTTTTGTATAGATTATTTCCTGTGCCTGGAATGCTCTTTCTCCACATCTCTGCCTCTTGGATGGAATTCGGGCTCTTTTGAAATGTTATCTCAGTTTTCATGTACTATAGGAAGTCTTTCCTGATTTCCTCTCCTTTCCCTTCCCCTGTGAATTATTAGTGCTATCCTCTCCACCTGGAAATTATATTGTATTTATTGACTTATGGATATATCATTTCTCCTCCTCCCTATTGGAATAATAGGCAGTCTCCTAGAAAGCATTTCTTTTCCTTTGTATTCTTACCACTTAGCACAGTGCTTAAAAATGTTTATTGATTAATCTTAAACAGTGGTTTAGAAGTTGAAGAACTATTCTTGGACACTATCTTCTTAACCATCTATTCATTTTTTCCAAACTATTTGGTCAATTCCAGACAATGGAAACTGAAACAATGAAGCAGGATGTAGTTTTATATCTTCTCTTAGTGATCTATTCTAGTGTTTAATATTTTCACTAGCCAGACTTTTTTTTTTTTTTTTTTTAGATATATCATAAGTTTTCTGTGTAGTTTCTTCATTTCTGATTGGACTATCACTCCTAGTTTGGATCTTTTTATCATTCCCTTCCTTATTGTTGAGTCATTTTTACAGTCCTGAGTGATTCTTTGTGACTCTTTTTGGGGTTTTCTTGGCAAAAATACTGGAGTGATTTGCCATTTCCTTCTCCAGCTCATTTTTATTTATTTTTAAAATATTTTATTTTATTTTATTTAATAATAACTTTATATTGACAGAATCCATGCCAGGGTAATTTTTTTTTTACAATATTATCCCTTGCACTCATTTCTGTTCCGATTTTCCCCTCCCTCCCTCCACCCCCTCCCCTAGATGGCAAGCAGTCCTATATATGTTAGATATGTCACAGTATATCCTAGATACAATATATGTTTGCAGAACTGAACAGTTCTCTTGTTGCATAGGGAGAATTGGATTCAGAAGGTAAAAATAACCTGGGAAGAAAAATAAAAATGCAGATAGTTCACATTCGTTTCCCAGTGCTCTTTCTTTGGGTGTCAGCTCATTTTATAGATACGGAAATTGAGGAAAACAGGGTTAAATGATTTTCCTAGAGTCACACAGCTACTAAGTATCTGTGGCCAAATTTGAACTTAGGTATTCTTGACTCCAGGCTTGTCTCTACTGTGCTACCTCACTCTCCACTTCCTTTCTTAGAATTATTTGATTTATTTTATGTTGTCTTTCCCTAATACAATGCAAGCTTCTTGAAGGCAGGGACTATTTTACATTTTGTCTTTGTACCACAGTGCCTAACATTGTACCTTGCACATAAATGTTGTATTTAATACATTTTTGTTAAGTGGATAGGTGAATGAATGGAATTAGGGCCTTTTCAGGTTGGGTGGTGCTGCATAAATAATGGCTCACAGGTGGGAATCTCTCAAGACTTCAATGCTCAGAAATCTCCCTAGGAGTTAGCCTTTAAACTTCCAAAGGAGGAAATTAGTTCCAGGCAGGGCTAATCCCTTCAATTCAGTTGTTCATGAACATTTATTTCTTAGAAAGAAGGTAATCCATAGCTTTGAGGAGTGGCGTAGCCAAAAGAAAGCAGAGGGAAACAACAATTAGATAGATCAATCAACATTTTTTTTTTATTAAGTGGGCCAGGCCAGGTGATAGGTGCTCTAGGATACAAAGACAAAAATAAAACCTTAAGACTCAAGACTAAGTGGAGTCGGCTAATAGGTCTGGGAATGGGTTTATTATGATTAAGAATTCTTCCTCCCTACCCTCCATGGGAGCAAGATGCCTCAGTAAGAAGTAGGTTTAGGTTTGGGGGTGATTCTCCACCCCCTCACCTTCACCTCACCTGGCTCTCTAGGCCAGGATTATGGAACAAAGTAGGGCTTACTTCCTGACTCTCAGGCTCCATTTTCCAAGAGGACCAGCTTTGGTGTTGGGAATTGCTGGGTACATGAATTGAAAATTACATTTCTATATGAGAGAGAACATAGTGTAGTGGATAATAATAATAATGTAATAAGCTTGGAGTCAGGAAAATTTGGATTTAGGTTCAGGGTCTGACATGTGCTGGCTGTTCATTACCTTGGGCTATCCTTTGCATTAATCTATAACTATCTCCCCCATCCCCTTACCTAGTATTTTTAAAAAATATTCCCTGCTGCTTAACATAATACCAGACACATAGTAAGTGCTTCATCAATGCTTGTTGATCTAGCGCCTTCCTGCCCACTCCTGAGCTGTTGCTCTATATCCAGTCTCACTGAACATTAAGAACCTTGAGGGCCTGAACTCTGGGTCTAGTCTATGGCCCTCAGTAAAGGGGGGCAATTCCTACAGCACTGGGAATTAATGGGACCCCTCTGAAGTCACACTTCTCCCTGGGTTGCGATAGCCTACTTTATTCTAGGTCCTAACTCCGGCTCCTATCAACTAAGGCCTTGGGTCATGGGAATATCAGGAGCTATACCAGTCAGGTAAAAAGAACCAGTGGCCTGGCTGGCTCAAGTAATGAACGTGGTAGTCTTCAGAGGCTTCCAGAGCACTACCTGCCTTGCCTTGTCCCGTCTCCTCCCCAGGCCCCAGGAATGCTTCTCTGATCCCATTTCCTGCAGCCCCTGTGGTCCTTCCCAGAATCATTCTCCTTCACATTGTTTTGCTTTTCTGGGCCTTGGGCTGTAACTCTTTGGGGAGTCTTGGCCTTTAGTTGTTAATTCTACAGACAATTGACCGGGATGATCTGTTCCCTCAGAACCAGCCCTGAGATACCTGACCTCTCCCCATCCTGGATGAGACCCCACCAGGGAGGGGATTTGCCTTTCTAGACTTGGGCAGTCAACCCTGCTGACCCTTTCTTCAGGTCACTAATCGCTTTTGCCTTCCTGTGTGTGAGCTCAATCAACAGAGATTGGTGTTGCCTGGTGCACTCTTCCCCCTCCTCTGTCTACAGCATATTTGTCTGCTCCACTAGTATATGGTTATTTGCCTAGACTTTCAAAGAATTAGAAAGGATATTACCTGTCAGGGAGGGCTTCTGCAGGGAGAAAAGGAAACATCATCTTCTTGTCATTTAGAGATCTGCTTAAAGGAACTCCATCCATTTATTTTGAACCAGTTTTCTATTAGCTCCAAATCTAGGTTAGTTCAATTAAATGACAATTTCTGATAGGAAAAGTGGGACCCAGTTTGTTCCATTCCCTCGGATGGGAGGTTTGCTATTTTTTCCTCAATGACTTTTTTAATCTGCCATTAGGGATGGAGTGAGATGGAGTGGGGCAGGTGAAAGGGTGGGATACAAAACTCCTTTGAACATGAATCTAATCACATTAGTCTGGGACCACTTCTCACCAGTGCTATGAACCCTTCCCCATCTCTCCTGCCTCCCACAGATAGAAGGATAGAAAGAGAACTGCAGGGCTACACCAATAATTCTTGCTCTCCCAGAAACACAGGATACGCAGAACTCATCTAATACAGGGTGTTCTTAGGCTGTGGTTCATGAATTTGTTCTCAGGAATATTTAATTATATTTCAATATTATCAGCTTCCTTTGTTAATATTTTATATTTAATTTCATGCATATAGAAGTAGCATTTTGAGAAGGGATCTATAGGCTTCCTCAGATGGCACAAAAATGTGAAGAATCAATTCATTTTACAAATGAGGGGACTGAAACTTAACTTCTTAAGACTCACTAGACTCGCTTGAACAATTGGCTAGATTGTGGACCATCCCCTATCTGCACCACACACATAAGAAAAAGCTTGGGACAGCCATTGGTTTCTAAAAAGATTGAAATATTTGTTTTTCCTTCCTTCCTTCCTTCCTTCCTTCCTTCCTTCCTTCTTCCTTCCTTCCTTCCTTCCTTCCTTCCTTCCTTCCTTCCTTCCTTCCTTCCTTCCTTCCTTCCTTCCTTCCTTCTTTCTTTCTTTCTTTCTTTCTTTTTTCTTTCTTTCTTTCTTTCTTTCTTTCTTTCTTTCTTTCCTTCCTTCTTTCCTTCTTTCTTCTTTCTTTCTTTCTTTCTTTCTTTCTTTCTTTCTTTCTTTCTTTCTTTCTTTCTTTCCTTCTTTCCTTCTTTCCTTCCTTCTTTCCTTCCTTCCTTCCTTCCTTCCTTCCTTCCTTCCTTCCTTCCTTCTTTCTTTCTTTCCTTCTTTCCTTCCTTCCTTCCTTCCTTCCTTCCTTCCTTCCTTCCTTCCTTCCTTCCTTTTTTCTTTCTTTCTTTCTTTCTTTTTCTTTCTTCTTTCTTTCTTTTTCTTTCTTTCTTTCTTTCTTTCTTTCTTTCTTTCTTTCTTTCTTCCTTCCTTCCTCCTTCCTTCCTTCCTTCTTTCTTTCTTTCTTTCTTTCTTTCTTTCTTTCTTTCTTTCTTTCTTTCTTTCTTTCTTTCTTTCTTTCTTTCTTTCTTTCTTTCCTTCTTTCCTTTTTTCTTTCCTTCTTTCCTTTTTTCCTTCCTTCCTTCCTTCTTTCTTTCTTTCTTTCTTTCTTTCTTTCCTTCTTTCTTTCCTTCTTTCCTTCCTTCCTTCCTTCCTTCCTTCCTTCCTTCCTTCCTTCCTTCCTTCCTTCCTTCCTTCCTTCTTTCCTTCCTTCTTTCCTTCCTTCTTTCCTTCCTTCCTTCCTTCCTGTTTTCCTTCCTTCCTTCCTTCCTTCCTTCCTTCCTTCCTTCCTTCCTTCCTTCCTTCCTTCCTTCCTTCTTTCTTTCCTTCCTTCTTTCTTTCTTTCTTTCTTTCTTTCTTTCTTTCTTTCTTTCTTTCTTTCTTTCTTTCTTTCTTTCTTTCTTTCTTTCTTTCTTTCTTTCTTTCTTTCCTTCTTTCTTTCTCTCTCCTGTATGAATTTCCTAATTTTATCAAGCTCCTATTCAGCAATAACACCAGCCTGGAGTCAGTCCTGAGTTTTAACCCTGAAAGTATCTCAGGCAAAAATCCAAAGCTCTACCAAATACAATTAAAAGGTTGCTGTTTACATAAAACTATTTACCAGCAGAATAATGCAAACAAGGGGGTAATGGAACGAAATGATAAAAGCAATTTATGGCACTTTCATGTATGAATTTTCAGAACACTTTAAAAGCCTGTCTAGATGATTGGTGATAGGAAGATGTTTGAGTTCAGGAAGAGAATGAAAACTAAAAGGGGGGAAATGGGACTGGAAAAAAAAAAAGGCCTTGGTCTTCCAGGGTGATCTGGGGCCAAAGTCACCCACCTGCTCTGTGGGATTTACTAAATGCTGCCCTTTCGGATAGATCCTGTACAACAAGTCCTCTGTCATTAGAGTTTTCAATGGGTCTTAGTCCCTGAAATGGTGAGACCTGGCTGGGTCATGGGATAGAGGCCCATTGAAGTGACCCTGGCATTTCTCAGAAATGAAGTGACCTTTATGTAATGACCCACTTTGCAGCTGATCAGTAAGGAAGCAATGGAAAATTTGGATTGTACTCTCTGTTATCAGTTGTTGAGGCTTTAATGCTGCAGAGTGAGGGTCATGGGAATAAATATTTAAGTAGCTGCCAGGTTTCTCACAGCCATGGTGATCAGAGTTTGCAAAGCCAACACTCTTCATGACATTTCTTGCCTGGGATAAGCTAAATTGCAGGCAGTAGCCAGTCAGAAATTCTTGCAATATTGGGTTATAATCAAAGATACTTATTTATGATATTATTATTATAGTATAAACCTTATTATACGCAGGTTTGAAATGTACCACACTTTTACCCTTCTTCCCACATGGCCCCACTTCTTTAAGATGCTAACCAGAAGCCACACATAAATTCAACACACACCTTTTTTTTTTTTTTTTTTTTACAACAATTGACATTTATTTAGCACCTTAAAGTGTGTAAAACTCTTGACCTCATTTGACTCTGTAAGGCAAGAACTATCTGTAGTATTATCTATATTAAACTTTTATATGTTTATATATACCAAGGTCTCCAGATTCAATCTCTTGCTATAAGCTTTGTTGATTCATGATGCCCAGTATCCCATTGGAACTCATTTTCTGAAGTAATGGGGCAGATAGTAATCTCCATCTGCTACATGAAGAAACTGAAGTTTAGGGTGCTTAACTGATTTTTAGTATTATGCAGGTGGATTATGTAGGTACATCATCCTGTCTCTCACTTCTGGAACTCTTCTGGAACAGGGTGTTTACCTGTCTTGGACAAATCACTTCTTAGTCACAATAAAAACGAGGAGGTTGGAGTGTCTGCTAACTAGGATGCCTTCCAGTTCTACTAGTCTATAATTCCTTTTCCATCTCTAAAAATCCAAGGAGTCACAATTTTGGATCTGAATTCAATTTTTTGAGTGCTTCTCATGAAGAAGAAATAAGAAAACTGCAGGAAAAAACCTTAGTTCTTTGGGGACCTTGCAGCTTCATGTCAGCCATACAAGCTAGACACTAAAGTTAGACCTTAGGAGGATCTGGGTCAAAACTAGCCTTGTTCAAGATTCAGCTAGGTAGCATAGTGCATAGAGTACTGGAGTCAAGAAGACCTGTGTTCAAATTTAGCTTCAAATATTTATTGGCTCCAGAGCCAGTCATTTAATCTCTGCCTCAGTTTCCTCATCTTTAAATGGGGATAATGATAGCATTTAGCATCTTTCTAGGATTGCCGTGAGGATCAAATGAAATATTTGATATTAGCTCAATGCTTAGCACATAGAGACACTTATTAAATATTGATTCCCTTCCCGTCTTGGCACAATCATACCTTCTGCAAAAGGTCTTGCAGTCCACCTGTACGTTTTCCTACTCCATAGCTAGGTACTTTCCCTCTGAGAAGGTCCCACCCATTTTCACTAAATAGGTCATATGTTTGGGTCCTGATTGACTCAGATTGAATGTAAGTAGCAATCATTTCTGCTTCTGATAAAAACCCTGAGGGTTTTCCTCTCTCAAATTGATCAATTAATTAATTAATTAACATTTCTTTTTTTTTTTTTTGGGGGGGGGGAACTAGGCTAAAAAAGAGAATTTTTGACTCAATTTCTACCTAATTTTAATCACTGAATGGGTATTGCTTCAATCAAACTGAATCCTGTTGAAGACCTTAGCTTAAAAAGGTCATCATTCAGGGCCATCTCCAGTCTTCTAGATCTTGCCACTGGACCCAGATGGCTCTGGAGGGCAAAGTGAGCCAGGTGACCTTGCACGGCCCTCCCTCACTGAAATCCAGCTCACTTGCATGTCATGACATCACTTCCCTGATTTCATGGTCCTCTTTGAGAATGACGGACAAACAATAACAACATCTGTGAGATCATGCATACTTATTTATATATCGGTTCTCTCATTATACTGTAAGTTCCTTAAAGGCAGGGACCATGTTCTGACTTTTTTTTTTGTATCCCCAGCACAGTGCCTAGTAATAATAAATGCTTATTGTCAGAATGATCCTGTATCACATCAATTTTGTTTGATAAATTTCAATTTAATGAAAAATCTATCACTAGCTTATATCTCTATTTCTATATCTATATCTATAGATAGAAACAGACATGCATGCATATGTATATGTCTCTCTCTCTCTCTATATATATATATATGGGTGTGTATATAATACACACACCTACTTTAAAATTTTGCAAAATGCCTTAAGTGCAATGTTTCATTTGATTTTACAAGAATCCTGTGAAGAAGTGGGAAGGAGGAAAGGAATGAGCATTATTAAGTCTTTACCATGTATCAAGTATTATGCTAAGTGCTTTTCAAATCTCATTTGATTCTCACAACAACCCTCTGACGTAGGTGCTATTATTAACCCCATTTTATAGTTGAGGAAACTGAGGGAGACAGAGGTTAAGTAATTTGTCTAGGTTTATACAGCTAGTGTCTGAGACTAGACATATAATAATAGGTGCCATTATTCTTTTCATTTCACAGATAAGGAAAAGGAGTCTGGAAAAGGTTAAAGAATTTGCCATTTCAATTACTAATAAATGCTTGAGATAGAATTCAAATTCGTATCATCCTAATTCCAAGTCCAGAATTTTATATCACTGAAATATATTGAATCTATTATATATTAGGTACAGTTCTAGATATTGTGGCTCTACAAGAATAAAAGTCTCTTCTTTCTTTTTCTTTAATATACTCATTTATCTCCTGTGACACTAATTTCAACATGACCCCAGAGCCAAATGAAAAGGATTAAATTTATAGATCCTAAGAACTGGAAGAGACTTGAGTGACTGTCTAGTCCATCTCCATTTTTTTTTTTTTTTGGACAGAGAATGAAAATGGCACCAAAGAGGTAGAGAAAGTGACTTATCAGAGTTTACACAGGTAGAGTGGCAGACATGGGATCCAATTCAGAGATGGAGAATTTGGAAGAGACCTGAGAGATTATGGAATCCAATCCTTTCTTTCTAAAGCTGTAGAAACTGAGTCAAATGTAATGAAATGCATAATTTATAGCAGGGCTTCTTAAATTGTTGACCCTCACAATCCATTTTTTGCCTGAGAAATTCTTATGCAACCCTCAAGTAAATAGGAATATAAAATAGGTATACAGATCAAACATTTAATAATAATATATCATAATTTTGTGATCCCCACACTCAGTTATGGGATCCTATAGGGGGTTGGGAGCCTCAGTAAAAGAAACTTTGATTTAGAGGCAATTCAACAATCATTTTAGGATTATGCGCAAAGCATTGAGCTAGATACATTTCTATTTAATTTATACAGGGTTCATGAATGATGATGATATCAGGGCCTCCCACAGTTTGATCCCATACTTGAAAATGAAAACATACTCCACTTGCCTTCTTTTGAATTTTGGCTTTAACTCTTAGACAATCACTAATTTTTTTCCATGTCTTCAATTATTTCATCTGGAAATGAGACAAAAAATTCTTGTACTATCTATTTTTTGAGAGATGCTGTGACAAAGATGCTTTTAAACATTAGTGTGAGTTATTGTTACTATTGTTGTTGATGATGGTACTATAGATATCCTGGTGCTAGAACCCTGTGACATTCTTTCATTGCTGATCTTGAGCCCTAAATAGAGAATATAGGAAACTGAATATAAATGGGATAAAGAGAGAGATACTATCATTGACATGTCCAGAGGGATTGTTGAGTCAGAAGTTTCTTATTATTTGCTCTTTTAAAACTCCTGTATTTATCATATATCCAAGTCCCCATTTGATGTTAACTCAAATTACAAGGGTCAAGACTTTTCACCTTTCCTCTAATAGATCACATTTCCAGCTTACTCATTCTGCAAACAACTATTTTACTGAATCATCCAGGTAAAGGGACATATTTGACAAGGATATAAACTGAAGGGAGATCCAAGGCTGAGATTATTGAAGGATTCTTGTTTTTGTAATCAGTCTTTGTCTTGTCTATTTAAAGTTGCCATATCTTATTGGAGGTACCAGTAGTATATTGCTTATTATTGGGACAGATATTTTGGTCTAAAAAATCTTTTCTTAATTTCCTTTAAAAAAAAAAAAACTCTCTTCTCTGTCCTGATGCTCAAGATAAGTGCCCAATGGTCATCTCTTGGGATTAGTGCTAGAATCCTGGAGATCATAGAGCCTCCTCTCCAAAACTTCAAGTTTGGGGGAAGCCACTGCTGCTAAAATCATCCCACTCTTCTTTTGAGTGATCCTATTTGTTATGAAAATTTTCCTTTTATTGACTTTTCTGCAACTTTTGTTCAAGGTACTATCTCTGCTTTTTAGGGATATGATGAATTTCAAATACTTGAAAAAAAAGTCACATACAAATGTAATCTCAAAGTTGGATGGAACCTCAAAGACTATCTTGTATAACCCAAATCTGAATAGAATGCTCTGTATAACACAATTCACAACTGAGGAAGTTGCTTTTCTGATTCCAAGAATATATCCTTAGAGTGTGTGGATTTAGGGTTATGCCAACAAGCATTTTTATTGTGTTAAAACTTGGAAATATAAATGCTTGGAGAAAGAAAGATTTTCCTACCCTCAAGGAACTTACA